>NC_137636.1:32498428-32683428 GCF_963383615.2 Lipophrys pholis | reverse complement strand
AAAACATTTGTTAGGGTGAAAAACGAAACTGTACATGCAAGTTACATTTTTAGCACATTCGCCTTGTTACTCTCTTCAGTGAAATCTCGTCAATGAGTCGTCTTTGTTTGACGTGGCCTGATGGAGAATTAAATCCCAACCAAGGAAGAGCAAGATTCGATGGAAACGATGTATTTGGCAACGACGTTGGTGCTTTTGTTTTGTTTTTGTAATGAGACCACACACACACCTGTGCGCAGAGAACAATCTGCTAACTAACCTTGTGGAAATACCTTTTATCCACATTGATCCATCTTATTTCTAGGATGTGACGTTTGTCAAGAGAGTCAAAGTTCTTGCTCAGGGAGCCACGGCAGTCACACGTCAGCTCAGGGATTTCAACCTGCAAACTGCCAATCCCGCCTCTCTAACATGTCGGCCACCACTGCTCCAAACCAACGGTGGCGACTGCCATGCCGAGCTCAGACCAGCCGTTGGGAGAAACTTGGGGTTCAGTGTCTTGCTCGAGGACACTTCAATAAGTGGACATGGGGAGATGTGGAATCGAACCCGACACCTCCCGAATGAGAATCAATCATTCTATAAACAAGCCATTGTTTTAAAAATGTTGCTGCGTAAAGACAAAACTTTTCTGTTAGTAGATCAGGAGGCAGATTTGTTTGAAGGAATGTAATCTGGCAGATTTATGAAGGACCTGGTGTTTGTGCTGTTTGGGACTTGAACTGAACCTCGGCGTGCTTCATCCTCCTTTCCCAGCAGCTTCTGGCTCTTCATCAGCAGTGTTTCCATCATTAACTGTGTGATTATACATGTTACAATTATAGTGAATAACTCAGACTGTTTCATTAGCTGGTGGCGCTGACATTTCCTCTGTCAGTGTCATTAGGAGGATACTACTTTCACTCAGACCAGAGAGGAACATGTCCTTCATGATCTGCAGGCCTGTCTTCATACAACTTTTCTTTTTCAACTTTGTTTCTCCTGGGGATTACTGATCTTCTCTGGTGACAAACCCTTCGACTTTCTTAGGTCCATCTTCACTCGCCTCACCATACCTTTCTCCAAAGAAATCTCGATATAAGAAACTGCTTATTGACGCCTCTTCATGATTGCGCCATCCTCGCCGGCTCACAGACAAAGGATTCTAGCCATCATCCTTATCTTCCTCATTATGGCTCTTCTTCACTTCCTCTCAGAGAGCCATCACTGGTGAGGCTTTTGTTGTTGTGGTTGCTCTGCATGGCTTAAAGATCACCTGTCAGTCAGAATCCTGAAGTGATGTCTCACTCAGATCCTCTCTTGACTTCCTGTCAGGCTCAGACTTGTTTTGTGGCGGTGAGCCTGCACTTTTCCCGTTTTAATCAATTCCAGGCATCAACAACTGATTGTGCTTAATTTTGTGAAAGAGCTGATGGTCTGCATGGTGGTCCAGAGGTTAGTACTACACCTCATCATGGCAGGAATACCCTGTTTGATTCCTGAGGGGTGTGTGTGTGTGTGTGTGTGTGTGTGTGTGTGTGTGTGTGTGTGTGTGTGTGTGTGTGTGTGTGTGTGGTTCTCTCAGTTCCCCGGGTTCTGTCACACAGTTCAGAAAAAATCAGGGGAATTTTTAATTTAACATGGTTTTTCTCAGGATTTGTATATTTAGCTGTTTTATCTTTTATTTTCCACTCGTTTCTGTTGCGACATAAGAAAATATTTTTCAACAAAAAAGTTGAAATAGCAAAGTACAAAGATACCGGTTTCGTACGTATTTCAAAAACTCTAAGTAAGGCACTGTTCACAAGACAATGTTTCAAGACCATATTTCACTTTTGGTTCAGAAAGGATTCATGTTTACACCGCACATTTTGAAAGCAACATTTGTTTCCCTGGAAACGGCAGAAATGCTGAAAACAATGTCGCTTTTATTTTGGGCAATTCATAGGTACTGTTTATTGTAATGAAAGCACACTCACATGCAGCAGAGAACAATCCGCTCTAAACATAACAATGGGAGAACACGGACATTCGAGTGGACAGACGACCAAGTTGGATTGTTATTACGGTGACTGTCAGAATAAAACTACTAAGTTTCAGTAGAATATGGACTGGGAGTCATGACACTCTGGAGGAAACATTGTTCTGATTATCCAGCTACTGAGCATGTGCGCAACTACGAGTTCCTACGACCGTGAAACGACCGTGAAACGACAGTGGCGTTTTAATCCGTTTCCATGGAGACGGGTTTGGGAGCATTTTCAAAAAATTACCCCAGGGCATCTCTTTTGAAGAAGTTGGGCTTTCCCTGACGTTTTCGTGAAACACTGTTCTGATTGGCCAACTACTGAGAAAAGTTGTGTTTCCAGTGGCTCTGACTTTACGAGCTGCGTTATCGTCATCCTGAAGGTTACATGTGCCTTTCAGCTCTGGATCATTTATTTGATTTTTGCTGGAAAGTGGCAAAAATAAAAAGTAAAGCAAAAATCGAACCAAAGCTAAACACGCAGGGAGAGAAAAGAAAAGAAACCATCGGTCTTTTTAATATCCACCAGTGCTTTCTATGTATATGAATCTGCTGCGTGAGGATGAATGACAGGACGACGTGAGGCTGGATGTTCAAGAAATGGCTCTCAGCGGGAACGCCGGCTCGGTCCCTTTGCCACAGGCTGGCTTTCCGTTGGAGACAACTCTGTCAGTGTGGCCGGTAATGAGGGGCACGCAGCGACACAGCTCACACTTAGACTGTACAGTCTTAAGGTTAAATGATATGACAGGCTCTAACTAAGTCTTTTTTGCCTTAAAGGTCAGCTGAATATTTTATTGCCAGCCGGGCTTGGCAGCGTATTGAAATGGTAATGCTAATACCACGACAGGACGGCTTCAGTGAGGGAGGTCTTCACAAAGGTCAGCCAGTCACACACACACACACACACACACACACACACACACACACACACACACACACACACACACACACACACACAAAGGCAGAGTCTCACATTTAGCATGGAAATCGCACCAATACATTACCAAAGGCTTTTGTATCCGTCAACACTTTTATTAGTTTCTCTCCTCCTCGTTTCATTTCTATTACACTCTGCGTTAAACTCCACAGCGCACTTTCATTTCGAGCCGTCATTAGAGCATGAGACAATTTCCTGCCCGGAGTCCGGTCATGGGCGCCAAATGAAACGGGCTGTGATTGGCTCCTGCAGAAAGATGTGAGCTTAAGCAAAATTTCTGAAGGTTGTGAGACGGGCTGCAGAGAGAGAGAGAGGCATCTGGAAGGTTTTTTTTTCAGATCAGTGGGATGTTTGAGCAGCGTTATCTGTTTAATAGATTGATTCTAACAGGTGGGAGTGATGAAAGGTTGGTAACCATGGCAGTATCTGAAGTTAAAGCTCAATACTGCCAATATCATTTTTAAAAGCTTTGTCACTGATACTGCTTTATGGTTGAACTCATTGTCGTCCATCAATCAGAATTGACTGCTTGCATTTCATGTGTTTAACCATGACGAGACGTATACTGATTATTATTTGTTCCAGACATGACAAAACATTTACAAAATACAATCACATACAAGAAAATGTATACTAATATGAATATATCCATCCATCCATCATCACACACATCTCTACCCACTAGACATATATAAATATATACACACACACATAGAAATACATATATAACATATAACCAATGCAACTTGTCACAAAGAAGGTAGGAAGAAGTACAAGTTATTTGATCCTTCTCCTAAATTCATTCATCACATTTCCCTGCATCCTGAATCTCATGTTAAAAAAACGAAAAAAAAACCACATTATGTATTATCAAATCATTGTTTGGTTATAACATGATTTAACTGATACCACTAATGTGATAATGGCCAAATAGTCAAATATTTTAAATAGAATAAAACCAAAACTTAGTAGCAATGTGGAATAATGAGCAATGTGAAAAAAAAGCCTTTGAAAATGTAATATGAATAAAATGTAATAAAATGTAACTGAAACCAATAACGTAGTAATACAAAAGGGACTGCATTAACAACTAATGATTTCTAGTGTCCCATAGTGAAATTAAATAGTTGAGCCAATGATGGATCTTTAGATAGATGCAGTTCAAGCATTACAATAATCTCTAGGAAATGATGATTGAAGTCAAAAACCAGCCACTAACATGAACATGATGGAAACCAGTGCCATGAAATCAACATACTGATGGTCTTGTTTGCCTTTTATACCATTCAAAGCTTTACAGGTGCTGGTTGATAGGCTTAGCTTTGAATTCTTTAACTCTCAACAGTCCAAAACGTTTCATTTGATAAGAAATATCTTTATGAATGTGAATGACCATCAGCTGAGTGCTTTGTAAAAACTTTGTACACCCACATGTGTTCTCAGTTGCTGCTTATTGGACGTCTGCTGAGGTCGAATGTCGGTGAAGCGACGGCTGAAGTGACGGGAGGTCACATGCCCCCGTGAAGCGACAACAGACACAAACGTGCTGTCTCATCCATTGCGACAGGCGCTAAAAAGACCACCAAAAGGTCAGGAAGATGTCTATCTTGTAGTTTCTGTGCGAGCGCCCACACAGTTCTGAGAAGTGCTCCGGCTGTGGCTGGTCAGGTACCAAAGTTATTCAACAAGAGCTGGATACAAGATAAACCCTGATGCATCCCTTACAGAGATCCACAAAGGAAACCAGACGTATAGCGATAATGGAAGTTAATAATATGTGACTCTGCACTAGTTATTAACCACAACACCCAATCTAGACATTATGTTTATCATTAAGTTACTTGTGAAAACACCAAAGCAGACAAATATTATAGTTTCTTGAGCAAGGACACTTCAAGACAGGAAGTTAAAGACTGGAATCGTGCTATTGGAGGATAATCCACTTCACCTCATTACACATTACTATGAACATTGTGTTTATTAAAAACAGCCTGAACTGGCCCATTTTCTTGAGCGGGGAACTATTTATCTACTATGTGCTATTTGATTTAATCTTTAACAGCAGGAGGACGAGACACTCGGTGGAGCAGTGGTGAGCTCTCTCCAGCCAGACGGTTGATGGTTCACTACTTCCTCACTACTCCACATCTGCCCACAAGATATTCTCCAACTTTTTCTTTCTGCGACTGCGTCTTCGGATTTGCACTGTTAGCTTTGTTTGTTGACTACCCAGAATGCACTGTGTTCTATGCCTCGCCCTCTCCCTCCGTCTGCTGGAAAGTCCACTGAAAGTCCTTGACACGTTCACATTGCACGTGAGCCGGACCTCAGTTCATTTGCAAGTGAACCCAGAACCATGTTTTCAAGTGGACCAGAGTTCACTTGTTTGATCCGGATCAGAGTTCAGGGGAGGGTTCACACAAACTCTGGTCTGGATCAAACAGTGCTGGTGTGAAAGTGCCCTAAGAAAAATATGTACACCTCCAAGGAAAGAAGCAAATATTTAAATTCTTCAAACTCCAGTTTCTGACAGTTGTACAGTAAAGTTGTGTTGAAGCTCAAGATGATGGTTCCATATCTATATAGTAAAATATTCCAATATATTTTGTAACTCTATTAAAGCTCTATCAGAGTGCACAGCAAAAGGCCCGAAATGCCTGTTTTAATAAATTATCCATTGGCTGGAGGCCAGAGGTTTAACTTAGCCACTGTGGCACTTTTTCTCCCCCCAAAAATATTTTCTCAGGTCAAGTAATGCCTTCTTGGATTTACCTCATGTCACCCTTACGGTCCTTCCAGGACCTGCTGTGGGGCTGCGATGGAGCCTCACAGCATGATGACACCACCATCATGCTTTACTTTCAATGTAGTTTGTTTATTGTATTTATGAAGTGGTGAAAAAGATGATGTCACATCCCTGTGAGTGATCACAAGTGTGTTATCTTGAGTACAAGAATACAGATAATTATATATGGATATTATAAACAAATAACTGCTGGAACTGTCATTGTTTCACACTATTTATCTTTAGTGCAGGCCACACTTTTTGTCTTTACTGTATCTTCAACTTCATCCAGTGTTTGTATTTTTCTAAAACAGCCTTGACAGATAAACACAAAAGGTCCAAACATTCTAATAAGCTCCCATTAATGATTCATTGCCCAGTGCTTACACATTCATGAACGTATTCGTATATATAATCCTCTCAGTGTAAACAGCGGTCTAATTTCGCCTTCAAGCAATATAGATTTATGTGATTTTCTTTTAACTGCGTGATTTGTGGGAGCTGGATCTGCCGCAGACAGGACAGGGAGGTGGTCGTTTGGTCAATAGACAGAGAATCATTAAAGTTTTACAGGCGCATTTTAATCCTCTGAAAATGGAAGCTACGCACACACACACACACACACACACACACACACACACACACACACACACACACACACACACCCTCCATCCTTCCCTTCATCCCTCACCTCCCTCCATTTGATTTTGTCTGGGGTCAGCAAAGCTTCCTCGCGCTCTCTTCCTGGTGGATGTGTTCCAGGCTGAGTCTCCACATATGCTCGGTGGTGGGGGAAAGTTGCTGACGCCGGTGTAACAATGCGGAGCCCCGTGGAGCACATCTGTGATTTCAGCCCTCGCTGAGACCACGCAGCGCAGCACAAATGAACCTACGCCGGGAACATGGAGGGAGGAGAGAGCTGGAAGTCCATTTTTCACCAATACCACCGAGTGTTTCTTTGGGTTTGTCATTGATCCTGAAGGCTGCACTTAGAAAACCGCATAAATGCTTGAACAGGCAAAATAGAAAGTCTCTCCTTTTCTCAGTTAAAGCTGCAGATTTCTCCTCCTCCAGTGGAGCCCTTGAATGGATTGGATGTTTAAACACGGGACAAGAGAAAGCTGGACACGTCGTCTGTCTGCTGTCCCTCTGGTGTGCTTCAGAATCACACGCCATCTGGAGACTTAAACATTCTTATTGTTGTACAGTTTAATGGCATCATGCTACAGCTCTTTCTTGTCTTTATGGGGTAATTACAGTGTGGAGAAGTGTACTAACATATGCTTTGGTGTAAGTGTGAGACAGACGCTCCTGGGCACAGATGTGAGGAAGGTCCCTCACACTCCTGAAGACACATTACACTTCTGCTTAATGTATGACTGGTCACTTCCTGTCTCTCTGTGGTCTTCATCTGCCATCACGGTCATTTTAGGTTTCTTAACAGTTTTTTAGAGTCTTGAGGTTGTAATTTAATGTCTTTGTGGTAAGTTTTGATTTTTGGTCACTTTGTAGTTTTATGTCTTTGATTTGTCAGTTTCGTTCCCACTTCATTTTCTCTGTCATTGTTTGATTCTTTGTCTTTTTAGAAGGATTTTTTTTCTTATGGAGGGTATTTTGTGTCGACTGAATGTCAGTTTTAATTCATTTTGTATGTTTTTGATGTCTGTTTATGGTCATTTTCTTTCCCTGTTGTTATCTCACATCTCTTCTTGGTTATTTGCTGGTTTATTTAAGATAATTCTATCTCTGTTTTTTTCTTCATTTCATGTTGGCTTGTTGTCGTTTTTTTACTTCAGTGGTTATTTAATGTATGTTTAATATCATTTCTTTAGTTTAATTGGAACATTTATGTCCCTTCCTGGTCAATTTATGTTTGATAATTATTCTGTCTTTTGCATGAACGTTTATGACAATGTATTAGGGCTGGGTTTAAAAAAATCAATTGATTAATCTGAATGGATTTCCCTTTGATTGACCCAATATCAATTCAAAAGATCCTAAAACTGATCATTTATTACGTCTTGTCTGTAGTGTGTAATGCAGCCTGGAGGTTTAAGCCGAGTAGTCTCTCGTGACCAACCAGAGCTCACCACCGAGGAACGTGGTTCAACATGACGGTGGGAGCAAAGAAGGCTCCAACAATTTATCATTATAACGCTGGCTGGGTACCTGGAGCAAACGACCCGGACTGGGCCGCTGCAAGAGCACACAGTGTGGATCGGTAGTGCAGGCCCCTGGCGTGGAGCCAGACGTGGGACCTGCACCGTGCTGTCCTCCCCAGGGTGAGCGCCCCGGTGGCCACCGATAGTCACCCAACCTATAGCGGGGGAGGATGGATGCCTGGCCTTCGTCTGGACCCCCGCGGGCCGGGGGTCAAAGACCCGGGCCGGTGGGTTTGTTGCCCCGGGACAACGGACACCTTCAGCAGAGGAGCCCGACGGGTTGTTTGTACAAATTACTGTGTTAATATTAATGTATTTAAGTGGTAGTTTATCTCTTCTGGTGCAGGCAGCAAAGTGAATGTCCTCAGTTTACAATGTCTTTGAAGCCACTTTATTTACACTGTCATTTGATTTGATTTAAACTATTGCTTTTTTTTTTTTGGTCAGGACATGTTTAATAAAAGGTACATCTTTAATGTTCCTGCTTTGGTCTCAATTATTAATTTAAACCTAAATATGCTTAATAATCCACCAAATTAGAATTAGTTTCTACTACTTACAACATCAGTTCTCTGAGTCTTTGTCATATTAAAGTAAAAGTGGTACTGTGACTGAAATATCCTTAACCGAATCGAAAATTAAATCGAATTGAATCCTGTCAAGACACTCTGGAGGAAACATTGTTCTGATTGTCTCTACTGAGCATGTGCAGAAGAAATAGTTGCTTCAGCAATGGTGACCAGGAGCAGCGTTTCAAAAAAAGTTGTGCTTTCCCACATTTTCGGAGTCTGAGCCATTTTCAATAAGTTCCATTTTCAGTGGCTCTGAGAAGCGCTGGGTGATGACAGACACACAGAATGCAACAAAAGTTGTCCTTTTTTACTTGAAAACTTTGTCATGTCAATGCGGCCTTATTTGTTCTTTTGAAATGTTTGGTCATTTTGCCTCTTTTGCCTCTCTAACTGATCATTTTATGCTTCTTTTGTGAGTTTTGGTTGTCAGTAACTGTGTGATACCTTTATCTGTGTGTTCTATTTGTGATTATTTAAAGTCTTCAAAACTGTTTTCCTTGTTTCCTACCTCTATGCTCATTTTGATTTACGTCATAGACATTATGTGTTATTTCAGGATCCTCTTACCGACTCAAAACTGATGGGATTATGTGCTTAGTTTTCCTTCGCAACAGAGAATGCAACCATATTGAGTGACCTGATGTGAGAATTCAGCTAATAATATCAGCGAAGTGTAGAAATATAAATTACAGCAGGTATTTCAAACAGACAAAAAAAAATAAATTATGTGGAGCAGTTAGAGACTTTCTGTCTGAATCAGTATGTGAAGTCACGCATGGACAATTTCAAGAGACTATTGGAACAATTTAAGTTTCATTGGTCAAATAATACTGGTATTAATAATGATAAATAAGTAAATGAATGAAGAAGCATTAAATGAATGCTGTGCTCCCAGATTGAGCAGAAGCAGCAGTTAAAGCTGCTCGCGGTCGCTGCCTCCACCAGCAGCTCTGTGGCCACACATATTCAGATCAATAAGACAAATAGGGCCGGTCTGAAAACAAAGAGTGTGCCGCCCAGGAACTCCATGAACCTATTTATAACTCAGGCTTTGTCCATCGGAATAATGATCCCACAGCAAGGCTGAGACATCTCCCCAGGCTGGGATCCATATCCCTGTTAAAGTCGCCACCGCTGCAGCCAAACACATGCCATGAGCAGCAAAATAACCCCTGGCGGTGGCCTCTGTCATGTCTTCCACATTATTCAAACAGGCACCGAGGGCTTCATCAATCTTCTGAGCGGTGCAGAGCTTGTTTGTTATTTTGCTCCAGAATCCCAAAACTGGAGTCGGAGGAGCCGTTAACTTCGGAGACGCTGCTTCAGTTATTTTGGAGATAAATTTCAAGCATCTAATTCGTGCAACGCTAAGTAAAGTGAAAAAGAAAATACGTTTTAGAGGGATGGCTCGATGCAAATGTTTCATTTATACGCGGGGTAATGTGGTTTTCAGGGAAGAAGAGCCACTTAAATATTAGTAAACTCGATAGATGGTCTCAGCCGCCGCGGTCCCTATGAGAAAGCAAACGCCGGGAAATTGAATTACATACAGTAGGTTTTTGTCTTTATTTCCATAATGTGGACCTTTAATGGAATTACTTCACTAAGAGCAGAATTTTCATTTATCATTTGAAATTCAGATGGGTGCATTGTGGGGAAAGTTGCTGACAAAATTGAAACACATAAAAGTGAAACACAAGGCTGTTTCACCCCATTTAATTAGGGACAGCAGAGGAGGGGGGGGGGGGGGTGAACACATCCACAGTGCACACACACAGAAGAATATTAATAATTACTCTGTTTTTTTAAACACTACTGTGGAAAATTAAGACTAAATACTCCGCTTGATCTCTATTATGTGACTCTTTTTTTTTTCTCGGCTGGTACAAACAGTCACGGACGAAACTATTGGATTTATAATGCATCAGGCTAATACACTAGCACAGCCTAATCATTAAATCCAAGGCCAGAGCTTTGACATATTGATCATTCAAGGGTAATTCAGGGTTAATGTGTCTGTTTTTCCCCTCCTGCATCCTCTCTATATGAATTTCACTGTATGAGATCGAAGTTTGGTTTTGATTTATTAATTTTTCCTTCAGCAGTAAACATGCTGATGGACCTCGGCTGCCCAATTTTAACTCATTCAGCGCAAGTAGAAGAGAAGTGAGGCGCTGACCCGACTGCTGATTTAACAATGTCCTGCAGGCTAAAAGCACACTGAACTGCATCCAAGTAAATTTGGGTTTGCGTAGCTTCTGCAGGTGATTTTCTAAGAAAAAGACCTTGAGCATTCAAATGAAGGTTTTACTGATCCTGCTGGAAAACTACATCACTTCTGTGTTCATTGGCTCAGAAGATGTGATTGGACAGAGAAGGGTGGCTGAGTTGGAGTTGTTGGTGGAGGAAATTATCGAACATATTAGAGTGTTACAAAAATCAAAGAGAGGGACATGAAACCCCCAAACTCTCTCAGACTTGGAATATTTATACATATATGATGTTCTACGCGGTGCTCTCTTCATGGTTCTTCAGCAGCTGTTAAGAAAACCAAAATAAAATTGTCTCCAATGTAAATGGTCAATAAAAAAATAGATGTAATATTAAACACGAGTCTTAGGATAAGGGACATGACCTCGTTCTGGTTTTATATTCAAATAGTGTTTTTGGAGCTCATTCATTGAATCGTGATAATTTGGTCCAGTGTGTGTTTCCCCTCTGCTGCAGGCGCCGTTGACATGACAATGGTGGTCAGAGCCACTGAAAAAACACATTTTTCAAAATGCTCCGACCCCGTCTCCATAGAAATGGGGTAAAACCTGCTCCTGGTCGTGGTCACCACGGCCATAGTAACTAGTAGTTTTGCAGAAAATCAGTCGCTGGACAATCAGAACAATGTTTCCTCCAGAGTGTCATGACTCCCAGTCCAGATTCTCCTGGGACTTGGTACTTTTATTTTGACAGTCACCGTAACCTTATGAATGTCCCTGTTCTCCCATTGTTGATGTTTATTGCGTATTGTTCTCTGCTGCATGTGCGTGTGGTTTCATTACAAAAACAAACAACAGCGCCAACTAGTGGTTGGCTTTCAGTTTTCAGCATTTTCAAAATATTTCTGTCTAAACGTGAGACTTCTCTGAAACAAAAAGAATGCATTTCCGAGTGAAACGTCATGAAAGCCTCAGACGTGTTGAGCTATTGGCCCCCGGTCTATAGCTGCTATCTTCCAGCACGGAACAAACATTCACCGTTGTCTTCGTACTCTATTACGTCTGAATGGCCACATGTACTGTATGTACTGTACAGAACAAGCAGCTCGACTGAAAGCTCACATAATCACCACTGCTCATTTTCTAGTTAAGACCACGTATTGAATCTACAGGAGTTACTCAAACTAAAGTACCTTCTCTTGTTTTGACATCAGCAGTAATTTTCTGTAAAACAATAATTAAGGTGCATTCATTTTCTGTATAATTAAATGAGCCTTTTTTTTTCTGCCTGTATAAACAGCTCCTGTGATGTAATTTTGTTTTTGGGATTTGGGGAATTATTGAAGACTTTATTCATAAAAGAGACATGATTGCAGGCCAAACTCTTCAAACTTTTGAAATATTAAATCACTGGCAGGCTTCACTTGACTTCTTCTTTGACTTCTTTGGGAAAATTGAATTGAATTGTGTGCATGTCGGTTTATGTGAAAAAGTAGCCCAGCTCATTGATTTTGCATATCTCGTACTGTAAATATGTACTCTTGGTATCATGTTTGAGAACCTTCCTGCAACACAAGCTAATACTGTGTATTTGAAACAATGAAGAACAAATTAGAACTTGATAGAGAACAAAGCTAAACACTTTAATGTGATGATATTGGACAGGGACGAAATTAACTTCAATACTAAGTTTGCCCCGGGTCAGTCCTCCAGCTTGGTGAAGTGTTCTTGGTGTCAGACACTGTTGCCCAAGTTGCCCCTGACGGTGACGCTGACAGGATCTTTGTACAAACGAAAGTCACATGATCGCGGTTTTAATGTGACGGAATGTACGGAGCCTGTGTACACTGCTGTACTGCTAAAACTAACTGTATACTTTGGCCCTGTTAACACCACAGTGTTTCACATGGTGCGTTTTTGTTTCAGAAAAGTTTCACGTTTACACGGCAACGTTTGGGAAACGATGTCTGTTTCCATTGAAATGGCAGAAACACTGAAAATGATGTAATTAGTCAGCACACCAGGCCAGGAGGTGGTGCTGTTGTTTGTTTTAGTAATGAAACCACACACACATGCAGCAGAGAACAACACGCTCTAAACATTAGCAACGCGAGAACACGGACATTCTAGTGGCCAGACGACCAAGATGGATTGTTATTACGGTGACTGTCAACTAAAAAAGTTCTTTGCCACCCTGAATGCACAGATTTACTGATTCACACACATTCTGCACATCGCAACATCTCAACCACATACTGTGATATCGATTGCATATTGCACTATTTTGTATGCTACTTTTTGTTCTTTGCACTGTGTATCGTTATACTAATTTTTTGACAATTCAAAAGTCTGGCATGGCACCCTCGGCAATCATGACCTGTTACGTTTGCCCATCCCGTCCCCCAGCGTCGTCTCACGTCCATCCCGTTTTGTTCACGGTGGCCTGAAACGGGGCTGCCGGGAACATAGTGTAAACGCACAATTATAGGAATAAATTCAACAGCAGATGTAACGGATTGTATAATTCCTCCCTCGCTCCTATTAAATGTAATGTATACATACAGTAGGTGTATAAAGGATTTCTCTACCGATGCACTGAGAACAATATTGCCGCCTCCTTGGAATATAAGTGAAATATAAGATTTTAATTTTCTTGCAGTCTCAAAGTGAGAATAAGATCCTTTAAAGGAAACAAGGGGATGAATGGTGCACTTTCCCTCAGTCACGAGATTGATTTCCACTGCAGAACCGGCCTCATCACAAACACTTGCACCTGATGATCACTCATCGCTCTAATAATAGCTGCTTGACGTGAAATTATCACAGACCCCGAAAACGCACGCAGAGACGCAATAAACACGAATGCAGACTGCCTCTGTTGTGCGTGCGTCGCGCGCGGTGCAGCACGGAGACGGAGGCACTTTGCATACTCAGCCAATCAGTGGACGCTCTCTTCAGCGCTCCGCCGCCGCCTGGCGCAGCCGTTCAAGACACATTCTGCAAGTCATCGACGTAATCACTCAACGCTTCCACCTTCCTCACTCCCCGAGCTGCATTTAAACAGAGTGGGCCATTTAGGCCTGCAAGAACACAATTAAAATTTAAATGTTAAACTCCCTGAGATTTCTTTCCTACCACTTCGCCTTGTGCAGTGATCACAGAGAAAGTTCAGGCTGGAATCAGTTGTGGCTTTTTATTTACTACAGCTTGGAACAAAATCAAGGGATCCGTCACGACTGTGAGATTCATTATGCCTTTACTTCATTTATAAGTTTTGTTTTTTTCTTCTGTTCAGACAAGAAAGCTCTGTTCTATGTACGTTTTTGAGATATCTCGCCGGCGTTCTCCATTTTCGTCATCACATCAAACTGAGACAGTTACTCCTCCACCCAAAGGACAAAATTCATCCAGAAAATAATTGAACTGTAAAGCCCCACAAGTTAGCAGAACTAAAAAGTTAGTAGTGTTGGCTGAAGCAAGCCACTGGGCAAAGAGTGGTCCAAATCACATCTTTAAGACGTCACTTCCATTCCTCCAGAAGACGCCTTCAGGGAGGCCAGAATGAAAGTTTTTTGTACGTCTTTCTAAGACATTGCATGGGTGTCAAATGGACGTCATATGGATGTCCAGACAAGTCCTCTGGATGATGTGACGCAATGAAACAAACAAAAAAAAAAGAATTGTGACCACACCTGGACTTGAACCGAAATCTCTTTCATGAAAGGCAAGACTCCTATGCACTGGAGCAACAGCAGCCTGATCATATTACTTCTGACAATAATTTTCTAAGCATGTCACTGTTATATGACAAGCTTAGAAAAGTATTTGACGAGACAATACTTTTTTAGGCTTGTCATATGTAAATGACATGTTTTCAAAAGTCATACCGGTCATGAAAGTGGTTTGGGTTCAAGTCCAGGTGTGGTCACAATTTTTCTTTATTTCACTGCGTCACGTCATCCAGAGGTCCTGCTTGGACGTCCATATGATGTCCAGACAGGACCTCCATGCAATGTCCAGGAAAGACGAACAAAAAAACTTTCATTCTGGCTTCCGTGAAGGCGTCTTCTCGAACTATGGAAATTATGTCTTAAAGATGTGATTTGGACCTCTCTTTGCTCAGTGGGATATAGATAAGTACCAATTACGGTCTAATTGTTCCAATTCAAACAAAGTCTTTGGGGAGTTTACAGACGGTACATTTTAAGTTTGGTATAATTTAGCTATTACCCAAGCATTTTCATTAAAAATACATGAGGATTTGGACTATACAGTGAAAGTATACATTCAAATGCAGATTACTTAATCCACATAATAGTTCAAGGTAACCAAAAATAATTAGTTGTATCAACTCAAAAAATTGACAAAACATTAAAAACAAACTCAAGACATTTAAGTAAGTAGAAATGTTGTATTAACATACGTTTGCAGTACTTGGCCGGTATTATTATTTTGCACATTCTGGTTTACAGTGTGCAGTATTATTAATGAGATACTCTGGAGCCCCTATAAGGGAAAAAAAAAGACAATTGTATCTCAATGTAATTTCTTCCTTCAAAATTGTTTCAATTTTCTTCATGTCACTTAAGGGGCTCCATAAGATATCGTGTCTATCTTGTGACAAAACCTACACTGTATGGGTGAAACAGGAAGACAATTCAACACAATTAACATAATGAAGAGTGCAAGAAGACAACAGGTCAAAGGCAAACAAGGAGCAAGCCACACAGGAAGACCTAAAATCAGCCTTATCAGGACACTGCAGAGGAGAAAATCACATCGTGGACTGTGACGAGGCCGGAGACGCCGGCACTGAAGAGAACCGCCACACGTGCTGGATCATGGAGGCAGTGGAGACAAGGAGGCGAACCCTGAGGACCATGAACGAGGGGAGACAGATGATGTCCCCCATCAGGACGC
Organism: Lipophrys pholis; assembly: GCF_963383615.2. Classification (NCBI taxonomy): domain Eukaryota; kingdom Metazoa; phylum Chordata; class Actinopteri; order Blenniiformes; family Blenniidae; genus Lipophrys; species Lipophrys pholis. The sequence continues at coordinate 32,667,834 of NC_137636.1, read as the reverse complement.
TGCTCCAGGTGTGGGACATCATCTGTCCCCCCCTCGCAGGGGGCGTGGCCAATCTATCAACAGGAACAGGTCACCACGCCTCCGTAACATCAGCTGATATGACGAAACGTCATCCACCACCATCGGATGATGTTTCTGATGAAGACGGGAGGACAGAGTCAAAACATGTCAAAAAGATATGTTGAGAAAACCAACCAGCCTGAGCAGAAGAAAAGAAAATACTTATCACTGCTTCATGTTCACTCATTAGTTTCTCTACCACTTCCACACAGAATAGTGTAAAGCTGCACAAAGCAGCCTGCATCATTAATTGTATTGTGTCTCCACTTGAAGTACATGTTGGGAGGATAAAAATATGATCAGGCTGCGGCTTGATCAAATGACTGCCAATGCGAGTCTTACAATGAAAGTCGATAAAGGCTGCGCTACAATTAATGTAGAAGATTTTCTAGGAAAAAAAAGTGTGGTTAGACATGGGAAATACCTGCACATTTAAACACCTCAAGCTTAATGCCATGAAGATTTGTACAACATACTTTGACAATATGACAAACCAAAATGCCCCTCTCTTTTCGCTCGGTGACATTTTCACACATTCCTCTTTATGTGGTCCCACTACTGCTGTTTCAACCTTTTCAGTGGCCGTATTGATTGATTTGTGATGTTTTTATTAGGGATGTCCCGATCACACTTTTTTGCCCCCGATACCGAACCTATTTTTCAGAATTGAGTATCGGCCGATACCGAGACTTTCCCGATTCGATACTATTGCAAATATACTCAATAGTCTATTTTTGGAGCAACTAAGATGTCTGAAGCTAAAAGCACTATTGGCAGAAGCTTTGTTTAGCTAGAAATTATTGTAAAACTCACTTATTGAATCAAAATTCTTCTCTTTCTCTTTAGTTGTTGTTGTAAACTGAGGGTACATCCACACGACGAAAAAACGATCTTTGTTCTCCCTGGCCTTCTCCCAAAAAACTTCCGTCCACAGCTCACTATGAACACGGCTCAACACGAGGCTTCAGGGCATGTAGTACACATGCCAGGCCTTTAGGGGCGCTGTGACTCACCAAACACAATAAAAACGCAGAAGAAGACAGACCACATAGAAATTTAGAAGTAGACTTGTGCACATAAACACATAAACAACAATATTTAACTCTAGTTTTATAGGTCTATGGCCCCGCTCCGTCTGATTCTAGCTTCTGCAGCTCGACCGGAGCTTCTTGTCCCTGATTGTTGTGGTTATTAGGTGACGTTGCGGACCGCGGTTTTTTTTTTCAGATCGGCGAGGTGATCGGCTGGATTTGTCGATCCCCGATCACTCACAAATCACTAATATCGGCCCCATTTCGATATCTACCGATCGTATCGGGACATCCTTAGTTTTTATTCTCTGTTGGAAGGGTGAGCAGATGTAGTTCCACCTCTGCTGAAGCACTAGCAGAAATGCTAACAGAGATGACCGAACCAACTGTCTCTACAACCCGATGTCACCGGCAGAAACGACACACAGGCTCGGTTTGACCAGAATACACAGAATCCCACAACAAGAGGGGAATTTACTGCTGGAGAGAGAAAATAAAACTGGAACTGTCTCCAACATGGATCCAGAAGTGGAAGTCGAGGGAGAATTGTCAAGAGTAGATCGGATTCAACCAAAGTTAAATGCAATATATATATACAATAATAGATTGCTAATGCTTTTCTACCATGGACAAAGAGGCTCATCCACGAAAGGCAGGCACGTATACAAACTGGCACAAACGTGATCTGATGTTAACAGAAGTGTGAAAGCTGATCCACTAACAGGACACACTGATTTTATCTGAAATGCTCAAAAAAATTAATAAATAACACTGAGTGATGTCGTGCATTTGCTCTAATCAATATGTATCATTGGGTTTGTATGAATACAGACGGGGAAAGAGGAGCCTCACAATCGCTCTGACCTTTTGGGTTTTAAACAGAAGGTGTCAGAAAAGTTAGCACAGGGAGAAGTGGCGCATTCATATTGACGTGGCTTTTTGAACTTTAGATGTCGGCTCTTCCTATTATTGTGAAGCAGAATTCACCAAGCGTTGGATTGTTCACCCACTAATAAGGAAGGTGAGCTGGGATTCGACCGTTGTGTGACAGATTCATTGTTACAAAATATTGTGAAGAGTTGATGCCAATACCTAAATGTCCAACACAAAACTGTCTGTTACTGTGTTGTAACAAAATCAACTTGTCTTTTCCTGCCAATGGTGTCATGAGAGAAATGTCCTGATCTGGCTCCACATGACGTTTCTTTGTAGACTTTTTGTCCAAATTGAAATTTAATAGCTGCAATGATCCAATATTTCATTCTCCACCAGCACATCCGATACCATTGTAGCGCATTTCAACATTAAAGTTCAATTCAATAAAATTTCAATTCAGCTTTATATATATAGCACCAAATACAACACAATCATTCCTCGGTCATTTTTACAGAGAGAAACCCAACAGATCCACGTAAAGTGAATCAGGTCTTTGTGCATGAAGTGACTAGTAATTTGATCGACATGAAAATGCATGAAATAGAACTTAGCATGTAATGTAGCATGTATTTTAGCATGATTTATGAAGGACTTTAGTAAAACTTGTCCAAAAAGAGAAAACAATAAGCTCAGGAAACACGAGTGAGGCAACAAATTACGATACAGAATGTCACATTTCTTCCTATATAACTCAGCATTGTTCTCTTTGACCATTCAAATGAGTTTTTTACTGGTATCGAACCAAGAAGCTCAATGATCTGACGTACACAACCCTTTTGTCTTGTGGAAAGCAAAACTAAAACGAGGGATACACTTTTTATAATTTATGGATTATGCTAAGGTTTCATGATTATGACATAGCTTCTAACCACTGAAGCAAAGAGTCAATTGTGTAATGTGGCATTTATGTGCTTCCTCTGGACTCGCACGTTACATTTATTTTTATTCTTTACTATTATTATTATTACTCTCAATATTTAAGTTTGAGTGTTTGTGGTGTGGTGGAGGAAAGTTACTGAGGGTGTTTATGCAGCTGAAGCCAGTTGTACAACATCCCAGTTTAGCTGTTGGAAAAACTAATGTTTCACTTTAATGTTCACTTTTCTTTTTATGCTTTTCAATTGGCTGTCCAAACACCAGCTACACTGCAGCAGAATGAACTAATAGCTCAGTAGTTAAAGTGCAATTTCTTATGGCTTCCACTTGGTTTCCCTGGTTGCTCATGGTAACGATCGAAACATTTTAATAACTCAAATCCCAGAGCTCAGGTTGAAATGATACTTGGTGGCAGTAAACACACTGCGAGCTAAGCAAGGACCCGGGCGGATTTATTGGGTGGTTTTGTTTGGATATGAAATTTTATATGTAAAATAGTTTCACATCCAGCTGCAAGGAAACAGCTAAACTGTCTGAACATGTGTCGACACAAAGAAAAGCTCTATAAATGGAAAGCTCAGTAACGAGCCACTGAATGAGGTTGGGGGTGAAACAACTGGATGTAGTCTGAATGATAAAACTGGGTGAAGAAATGATGGAAATCATGATAAACTCATCTTGATGCAGCATGGAGATCAATTATATCCTTAAGATGCAGAGTTTAGCAAAAGACAGAATTGTTTGGAAATAACTGGAATATATTAGATTAGTGTTATTATTTAATAATATTAATTTTGTCCTTGAGCCCACCCTGATTGCCTCTGAGAAAGCATGCAGACTTTGTGATTTGCCAAAACATTACTGTGAGGCCAAACGCTACTGGACACTCCCTCCTGCAACTATATACATAGGCACGAGCTCACAAATGTAAGACCCCATTTACTTGACAGTGTTTCGCATGAAAACTCATTGTTTCAGAAAAGTTCGGTGTTTACATGTGAACATGTTTGAAAAACAATGTCAGTTTATGCCATGGTTGGGGAGTCATGGTCCTGCATGCTCTCAATGTTCTCCTGCTCCAACACACCTGAATTAACGATGATGTCGTTTTTCATGTTGGGCCACTTAGAGGAAACATATTTCTGATTGTCCAGCTGCTGAGCATGTGTAGAACTACTACAGTCATGGTGCGCATGTACAGTAGCAGCGTCTCCGCCGTCTACAAGGAGACAGAGCCCGAGCATTATTAGAAAGTGTCGTTTTTTACCCGTCGACAAGGTGACAGGGTCAGATTGTTTCCAAAAAGTTCCACTTTGGGACCGGTTTTCAAAAAGTTGTGTTTTCAGTGGCTCAGAGGACCATTGTTCTGTACACAGACAAACAAAATACAACCAAAGTTTTGTGTTTTCACTTGAAATCGAGGGGCAGTTTCCCCTCCAGATTGTAAAAAAAATGTCTTATGCCCCGTTTACATGACAACAAAAACGATTATAACCGTAGAACTTTCTCCAGTCTTGGGAGGTCCGTTAACACGACACTGGTGTGTGGATCCACTTTTTCATACCGGTTCCCAAGGGGGAACATTTCTTTCACGCTCGTGGTTCCCCCCCTGCAGAGACTGCCGGAGGCTACAGAGCCTGTTACTGCGCATGCGCATCCAGTCCATGCTAAATAGTTCCTTCTGCTAATGTGTGAGTAACAATCATGACGAGAGTTTTATGGTCCATATTGGTAGTTTTATATTTGAGACTCTCCCCTTGATAGCATCCAATTCATTGTCAGTCCATACGAATGTCAGGTTCTCTCTATTTTGTTCACGTTTATAGTTTATTGTTCTCTGCACACATGTCTGTGCGGTTTCATTACAAACAACAGCAACAGCGCCCTCCCATGGCCTGGCATACAAACTAAATCGTTGTTAGTGTGTCTGCTGCAGCAGTGTAGAGCAAAGTCTTGAACAGTCAAGATGTTGTCACGTGAAACATTGTCTTTCAAACGAGGCCTGAGCAAGCCAAGTGTTGACCCCTCCAGTGATCTCTGGCACCTCCTCATTGGTGTCCCGGGCTTCCATGTTAGAACCGCCGTAACAGCCCACTGAAGGCTATTTTTAGCCTTTAGACACCAGAATGACAAAGGGTCTCTGTAGAGACAGGTTGGACACCAACAGTCTACCAAACAATTGAATTGATTTATAAACAATGTGTAGCTGTGGCCTGGGTGGCCCACCTCTTCACCCCCCACCCGTCAAAGTGTTCCCTGACCCCAGGAACCAATAGAACAGGGATGTAGAAAAAGCCAGTGTTACACGGAGGTGAAAATAAACAAAGAGTGTGGCTTGAAGATGATTTCTGAAACACTAATTGACTGAACAAGAAAAAAAAATCTAAAGTCCAGTATAACATTGTTATTCTATAAGAACCCCAATAGGTTCAGCTATCGTATGACACAGAAAGTCCTGTGTGTATGCTGTGTATTATTGTGTTCCTGAACCATAATTGCTGTTGCACAATAGACATGAAGGAGCCGTTCAGGACATGAAGGGTTTCCTGGCTCAGGCTGCAGACGCAGGCATCAATGGCAGCACGGTAATTGTTACACTTAAGATTGGATGTGTTTTAACAATGTTTCCCCAACTGCACTTTCTTTCCTTAAACTTGATATAAAACAATTTATCACATCAATCCATCTTCTACAAACGGAACTGGTCGTACCCTATTAATAACCTTGAGCAAAACATTTTTTTTCCACATTGACCCATCGTTTCATAGGATGTGGAGGTGCAGCCACACTACGGCGCTCCAGGGAGCTGAAGGTGGTCAAAAGTCTTGCCCAGGGGGCCACAGCGGTGACACGTCAGCAGTGGGATTAGAACCTGCAAACTCACGCTCTACTTCTCTAACCTCGAGGCCGCCACTGCCTTTTATCACTTTATTGCAGTTGACATGGGTCTGGATCTGATCCCAGCTGATTATGGACCCTGGACAGTCCATCACAGAACAAACAGAGAGACAATTTAGAGGAAGTGAATTACTGAATACTCATGTTCTTGTGAGGGACGACCTTTACCTGGGTGCACAGACATAACCAGGAACAACATGGAACCTAAACACAGAAAAGGCCCTCGCCCCATGAGGATCTTCCCACTGTGAGAGTGGTTGCCACTGCAGTCCAGGTGGAGCCATGGTAAATCAAAATGGAAGCTGCACCGTCAGTAGAGCAAAATTTTGCTTCCTGAATCTTCTTGGTAATAATAGAATGATTCAACACCTTTAAAGATTTTTTCTGTCAAATATAAATTTTCATGAAAATAGTAAAGAAGTATATTTCAGAACACATTTATGCCCCTCAAAGGAATCATGGGGAGACTCAACGACGACCATCATCCTCCCATCGCTCCTAATGACATGCCATATCTGTGGAGTGGGGGTTGTTTTGGAAGTTTAGAGGGTCTTTTATTCCTTCATAGAGGCCTTGAACTGCAAAGCAGAGAGCGTTTTTTTATTCAGATTTCAGACAGAGGTGAAATCTGCTTTTCTTCACCTCCATCTGCAGCTGGGAGATAGCCACGGATTGATGGCCAATCAAGGAAAGGAGACCTTCAGTGTAGTGGAAATCATTTCTCTTCGTTCTTTTTTCCATTCCCCCATTGATGGTGCCTCCAAAAATCAGCCAGTGTTCATGTGGTTTTCTCCCACTTGTTGGCCTCTCCTTGCCTCTCTCATGTCGACGGCTCAGTCGGACTCGGGTTACTCAGAGAAAAAAGGGTCTGCGATTGAATGCTGCTTGTGTTGAAAGAAAAAAGGGGAATCTGGAGTGTCTATTACCTGAAAGAGAGCGAGAGAATGGATGGAGGGTTGGGGGCCGTGGAGAGCCAGCGAGCAGGAATAGAAAAGGTTTTGAGCAGAGAGGAGAGAGCAGTTTTCCCTGGGGACATAATTAGGTCTAAGATGGCTAATCATCGGACATAAAATACAACCTCTATTCCTGTATTAACACATAACCTCTTCCCTTCACTGCCGGGAGGGTTTGGGTGGAGATAGAAGACCCCTGGAATCATTTATCTCCTGTCACATCACTATCAGCGAGCCTGCGCAGCCGGCGAGAACAAGACGCTTTGAGATGAAAAAGAAAAAGTATCAAACGATTCCAAGTATCAAATGTATTTCCATAGGAATGTAGAGCTGAAGCCTTTTTTTCTTCTCTTCCTGCGCTCCAGCTGCCAGGCGGCTCAGGAAATGGCAGCGGTGGAGGGAAGGGTGGAGGAAATGTGAGAGGAAAAAGGCAGCTTATGTGTTCTGACAAATTAGTGGCTCTCATATGTCGCGTCTTCCTCTGAATGAGCTTCATGTCTGGCTGCCGGTTCCGTTCCCCCGCTGCTGAGTAGTCGCATGGTAGGTACCAGCCATTTGCCAGCTCACCGGGGTGTCTTTAGATCTGTCTCCCAATGGTCATATTGGAAAATACATCTCAGGGTGAGAACATATTTTGTAATGATTAAAAGATGTGGCCGTTATAAAAGATTCAAATTTTTTTTTTCTTTTTTTTTTTTTTCTTCCTCTTTTGAACTTTCAATCCATTTCATCAATTCCGGGTTGTTTGAGGAAATTAATTGATTTTAATGATGCATGGATCGGAGATGAGCCAATACAAGCTGCTGTTGACCTGAATACCGAACGCGTTCCGGGTCAACGTTGCAGGGAAAGTGTAAACTTGGCGGAAATTCAGTGCAAGCAGCAGTCGGTGTCTCCAGACGGCAACATTTGGCCTGCGATAACCTCACACACCAACCCCCACCCCCCGCCCCTTCCCCTATCGCTCCATCTCCTCGTCCGTCTCTTTGTCTCCTTCTTCAAATACTCTGCTTTCCAGCTCTCCGTCCCCCTATCTCACCTCCCGCTGACTCCGTATCCCTCGGCCCCCGTCGCATCTTCAGCTTCTTCTTCTCGTGAAATACAATATTTATCTGGTTCTGTTTGAGTTCACTCACCCTTATCATTGGGTGTGCTCCCAGTGGCTCTGAGGTGGATTAGTCTAGGACTCATTGACATTACATCTGCCATGAAATATGCATATCACGATGAAAGGTGATGGCAGGAGAGACGGCATCTCGACGAGCGTTGGCAACCTGCGGCTGATGAAGCTGCCTGTGAACGGCATTGTGTAAAGTTGCAATGTTACACATAAATGTCCTTAATAAAACATCATCACTGGATGAACTGCGGATGGCAGACAAATTCGTATGTGTGGAGATTGAGACAATATATCAGTTTCGAATGCACACCTGCAGAATACTTTGATTCAGATCTCCTTTTCATTAATGTTTTTGTTTTGTTTTGTTTTTACCTGAGGCTTTGGAGAGAGGAGTCTGCCAACACTCTCATCCCTCTCTTCAAAACATCTCATATGAAGAATGACGCATTTCAAAGTGAACAAATATTTGGTTTAAACTACCAGGATTACGAAGCGGTGAAAGCGTCTTCGCAAAGCAAGACACAGATCTTCAAAAAAAGCAATCTGGCATGTAAAGAAAGATCTTGCTGTAAATTAAAAATATGAGGTTCCTGGAGACTTGGGTGGTGAAACTGTGAAGATGATCCAGGACTTTTACAAGCAAGTGGTCAAAACCAAGAGTAACTGAGCAAAGCAGTAAGAGTGGAAATCATTCTGTTGTTGGAGGAGGTGGTTGGGGTGGATGGATAGCACGGAAATGAACTTTCAGAAACTGTTTCTTGTTTCAAATAGTAATAGCCGAGTACTAGTCAATAAAGTTAGCTGCTTGCTTATCAGGCCAAAGGATTTAATCCATAATGTAATTTTTCAAGGCAATGCAGCTTAATTTGTTCAGTACATTTCAGCAACATCACAATTCACTGGGCTTTACAACAAAAAGGTACAGTTGGCAATGATCGAGGTGGATAAAATCAAAACAATCCATTCATCCGTCCATGTTCTCCCGCTTATCCGTTTCCGGGTCGCGGGGGGTGGCAGTCTGAGCACTGTCACCCAGATCACATTGCACCGATTAAGAACCTTTCCTGCGGCATAAAATCAAAAGGAAAAAGTAGAATTAAATCTAAAATCATCAATAATCAACATTTCAAGGCGCGAGCATGTGTGATGTTCATCGTCATAGTAAATATACATTTGTCCAGGTTTCACCCTCCGGTTAGGTGAGCATTTTGAAACTAAAATGCAAATGTATTGACCCAGCATGACTTGGCATGTACTTTACACTGGGAGAGGGTCAGTGGTGACTCTGAACCCTGCTGTGGTCACAAGATTGTCCAGGTTGTGTCCTTGAGTAAGACAGTTCACTAAACCTGTTCTGCAGAGAACATGACATGTTAGTGTTCAGCATTCAGGACTGACAACATATTGCTGAAATGCACCCGGGCTCATGCTGTAGTCCTATGCCAAGTACTTCCAAGCACTTTTTGCCCTTAATGTTGTTGTTTCTTTGTCACTTTCACAAAGATACATACGTCAACCTTCTAGGATTAAGATCTGGAGTCGTGTCCTTGTATCCTTTAACCCAACCACTAAGACTTGACAACATTTCAAGAGAAAACACATCGTATGGATGTATATATTTTACCAACTTTTCACAATAACTATTAAACCAGATTGCATGAAATCTTTAGGGATGGTGTGTCATCATCCTAGGACTAATCAAATACATTTTGGGACATTAGTGGCTAACTGTACCAAATGAACCCCCTCCAAATAATTGGATAAAATGTCCCATACAATGTCCCATGAGAGGCACCTCATGGAGGACATCAAAGGAGATCAGAGTCTGTTGCTATGGAGACGCACTGGGGGGCTGCCGCTGCCGTTAGCCATCTGCTAGCATACTGCTGACTCTGCTCCCCACCCTCATTCTCTCTCAGCCAATCACATGCTAGCTCGCTCTAACGGTGCAATCAAGTAACACAAAAGAAAGGAACCAACAGAACCTCATACCTTATCATTGCAAGGTGGTGTTGGCAAAGGTCTGTCCTCTACCGAGTGGCACTTCCAGTTTGTTTTTGTAATGAAACCACATACACACACAGCAGAGAACAAACTGCTCTCAACATTAACAACGGGAGAACTTGGACATTCTAGTGTACAGACGACCAAGTTGGGTAGTTATTACGGTGACTATCAAAATAAAACTACCAAGTCCTAGGAGAATATGGACTGGGAGTCATAACACTCTGGAGGAAACTTTGTTCTGATTGTTCATCTACTGAGCATGTGCAGAAAAACTATTACTACAGTCGTGTTGTGCATGTGCAGTCATCAAGTTTCATAAACGTTACTTTTCCACCCCATTTCCATACAGACGGAATTAGAGCATTTTCAAAAACTTCCCCCTTTTCAAAAAGTTGTGTTTTCAGAGGCACTGAGCACTGTTGTCGTTTAAACGGACGACTGAAACTCAACAATAGTTTTGTGTTTTCGCTTGAAAACGTTGTTGTTAAATGGGGCTTTATGGGAAACTTTCATTGCCTGATATCATCACATGACCAGAAGACGTCGTCTTCAGTTGTCCTGCTGGGATTATTTTTAAACACAGAATTATTGCCTCACAGCGAGAATATCCCTGGTTCCAGCTTCGGTCTGCATGTTCTCCCTGTGCTTGTATGTGTGTGTTGTTTGCAAGTACTACATTGCCTGTAGTGTGAAAGTGTTTGTGTGTATTTGTCGATGTATTGTTTCCAGAGTGTAACCTTCCTTCATTAGTTGGGTTAGACTGCAGCCACAGACTTTCAGAGCACCGTTGGATCCAACGTAATACCCACTGACGCAAAAGTAAGATACAAAGTCGTGTTTAAGGTCAGGTTTGTGTGTTATGATTAGACAGATGGATAGTTTGTGTTAAGTACCTAAATTCCTTCCGGAGACGGACTGTCAAATACCATTTAACTTCAAACAGATTGTGGATCTCAACCAAAGGTCACAGGATCAGCAAAGAGAGAATATTTTATGGACATGACTCTGAATGCCAGTGGAAATTTTTATGCTTTTCTATTTAACAGCAGTTGGACAGTTTGGACCTTCTCCTTGTGAAAAAAAACAACAAAACAGACCCCAAAGAATCTTTATGTCCTTTTATTGAATGCTTAGAGACACACATCAATGCAGGTGGACTTTGGTAGTGTTTATTGTTCTGCTACTCCTGTTTTACTTCAGCAGTGTCACACAAGCAACAACGGAGAAGAAGCCTCTTTTTGATTCACTTGTCTTTGATTCGTCTAAACTTTCTTGCTCCGGAAGATTTGCCCCACAGAGCAAACTGCACCCATCTGTCACATAAGTAAGTTAAACCAAAAGCAAAAGGCAGTTCTAAATAGCTCTCTGGCAAAGATCTGCACACAAACAGACACTACAAACACAGTCAACACACTTTGAAGTGACAATACGGGTCTCAGGCATTTTGGCCTGAACTGTTTCTTCAAGGAACCAGATTTATTTGACTTTTCCATCTCCTGATGCTGGAACAGCAGCAGGGCAGCGGCTGTGCTGGAGGCAAGGCAGTTAGATCCAGGAGTGTCAAAGATAAGAACCGCGGGCCAAAAACGGCAATCAGGATTCTCCAATCCGGCCAAACCACCAAGCTGATGGCAAACATTTCAAAGAAATCATTTCTTTTTTAAGGAGTGTGTTTAGAGTAGTGACACGTCACAACACTGAGACCCGAGCTGAAATATCGGTGATGCTGCCACAAAGGCTTGCTACCTGGTTGTAATCAAACTCAAAGCCACGCTGTCAGGAGGAGTTTATAAAAACACCCAGAATGCAACAGCTACAGGAGAAGCTTTTTGGACGTTTCACTGGATTTTGCACCAAAAGGTTTCACTAAAATTGTCTTTATGTTCGGATTGAAGTAATTTTCTGTCATAAGTGCTTGATTTTGTGAAAATGTTGCCATTTTTCACTTATTCTGTGCGCCATAAGAAAGAAAAATTCTAAGTTAAAGATTATTATCGCACTATTTCACCGGCCCAGCCCTCTCAAGATGAAACTGGACTGTATGTGGCCCCTGAACTGAAATGTGTTTGACAGCCCTTCTCCAGAGACTAAAACGGCACGTTAGCAGAGGACAGACGTTAATGAACCGACTCCTGATGATTACCAGCTCCTCGGCGTCTGTGCTTGTGCATGCTGACCATTACCTCAATGGATCGTTCGTGATTACCTCAGAATCAGCGGCTAAATGAGCTAAAGCCAATAACGAATTATTACTTCCTTATTATGAAGGAATTTGAGTTTTTCGACTGTGAGTCCCCTCAAGTAAAGTGGTACATCACACTGAGCGGCTCCGGGGAACGCATCATTACTTCATGATTACCTTACCACTCCTCGCTGTTTCTGCTTCGCCTCAAGTTGTTTTTCTTAACTAGTTTGCTTAATTTTTTGAAGTGATATTAACAAAATTGAAACATAAAACTGATAAATTAGGATGCAGTCCAAGATGTGACCCAGACTCCACTTCTACTGTTTCCAATGAAGGTCCATTTTTTTTTTGTTGTAGAACTCATGAAATGAAACTTATCAAATCACCATTTTTATATAATTCTTAAAGGGTCCATATTTTCTGTTAAAATAGTGAGCGACAGCGTGGAAAGCTTCACAAAGCCTTATAAACAGTGTTCAGCCCGAGCGTTTTCATTGCTTCTCTGCTCTCACTGTAAACTACAAGCTTTGCATGTGTTCTTTCTTTGTCATTGATAAAAGAAAAATCAATTCCCACAAGCTTCATTTAAAAAGAAAATCCCTGTAGACACAAAACCACAACAATACAACTAGAGTGCTGTTAACAGCTTTCTAAATAAAGGAACCTCAGCAGAGCCGAGCTTCGTTGTGTGATTGAAGCACCGTCCCCAACATGCAAAGACTTTCTCTCCTCACTTAATATTCAAGAATTTCGCAGCTCGACGTCTCTCACCCAAAACCAGCAGCCACTGATGTGTGATACTACTTTCTGTTGAGTGAAACCAATGCTGGAATGACTAATAGCAACACAATTTTCATGTTTGTGCAAAGTAAAGACACACGAGACAAAATCAAGTTAAAATGGAAAGAACTCTTTTTTTTCTACGGGTGGTTGGAAACCCTTAATGAGAAAAAAATCATGATATTAAGAATTATTTGAGGGCAGAAATAATATATATTCCATCACTTATCATATTTTTAATACTCTACCTAAGGCAAGGCAAATTTATTTCTATAGCTTTACAAAGAAATAGATGTAATATATTAAAACAAGGGGATTAAAAATCATAATTTTGAGATATTAAGATTATGAAAAACATTAAAACAAAGACCTTGAAAAAGGCATAAAAATGAGGATAGATAAAATAAAAGCTTTATTGGGATAAAGGTAATAAAATAAATATTGTTTATAGGAAAGCCCAAGTTCATAATTGTGTTTTAAGTGTTGATTTAAAAGAGTTGAGTCTGTCAGCAGGATGTTTGTTCTCCAGGTCAGGAGGTAGAAACTAAAAGCTGCTTCACCTTGTTTCCTTTGATTCTGGGAAAACTCTTCCTGAGGAAGACGTTTCCTAGGAGAGGTTGTTCTACAATCTGAGATATATCCACAGCTTTGTAGAGCAGAAGTCAGATGTTGAAGAGGATCCTTTGACAGGCAGCCAGTGCAGATGGAAAACAGGTGTAATGAGCTCCTCCCTCTTGGTGTTGGTGGACATTCTGTCTGAGACCTGAAAACACACCGTTCCAATAATCCAACCGACTGATCGTTGAATAAATGTGAAGTGTAACAGGTATAGCGGTTCCACTCTACTGTAGTATATACACACTTGCCTTCCTTTGCAAAGTGTAAGTCTAAATGGTGACTACCTCCAGTATTTCCTTCCAATGTGACCAGTTACTTTACAGTCATGTGATAAATGGAGATAAAAGGATTTAGCTACACAAAGTTGAGGACATAAACAAGTTATTTAGAATGTTGGGAACATTAGACAGTTTGGCTATTGATAATTATTAAGAATGATCAAAGACAGTTACTAATATTAACAAAATTTGAATCTGATATGAATCAAATAACCTCGGGGCACCACCTGTTTAACAGGAAACAATATCCAATTTAGTTATATCAGTCTCATAAGATATACTAAACAATTCATTTGTAATTCAAATTATCTGTTAAATTATTAACACTTACCCAAAATTAATAGTAAAGCATGAACATTTTGGTATAATTATTTATAAGATTATGTTTTTTCACAATGAAAGCAAAACAAAATTCTAACTAACTCTATACAACTTGGTGTGTGTGTGTGTGTGTGTGTGTGTGTGTGTGTGTGTGTGTGTGTGTGTGTGTGTGTGTGTGTGTGTGTGTGTGTGTGTGTGTGTGTGTGTGTGTGTGTGTGTGTGTGTGCAAGAGATAGAGGTAGAGAGAGAGAGTGAGACTTGTGATGAGAACTATACAACAAAATGGCAGATCATAAAACACTAGATTCAATGCGGTGGTTACCAGAGAACCAAGATGGCCGACCTCTGTCTTCTTTTGACCGCGTGTTCAACGGAACAGAGGATGAGGAAGTCAGACTCTAAGGTCTACTTCTTGAGTGTCTCTGTTGATTTTAACCGACACAGTTTACTTTGTAACGACTGCAGTTGTCAGACGTGTTCAGTTACATGTGTGATGTCATATTTGATGTGATGTGTGTAGGATTGTGAGTTAACGAGTTAGTAAAGCAGAGATTAGCACCAGACCCTGTGTCTGGCAGAGCTAGAGTTGGTTTACAGGTTGATAACTACCCCTGATATCATCACAAGTAGAACTAAATTAAAAGTAACAGAATCAACTCATCTTCATCAGCGGTAAACAGTTCTGTGCATAGCACCATCTTAAACTATCTGCTGCCCAGTGGTTACCACGCTTTCTTGTCTTTATAAAAAAAGAGTTGGGTTCGTTGATCCAGGCTGGATGTTCCTGGGTTTACGGTGAGCATCTCCGTACTAACTCTGGTTAGCTGCGTTGTGGTTCAGGACAGTCCGTGTCATGTCCTGTTCTTCCCTTGCAGATCCCAGGAGCTGCTCGCTAGAGATCTGTGGTGACGCTTCGTCTGCTGCAGGCAGATGTTGAGACTCACGTGTGAGGATTTTAATATGATGACAAATGAGGTTCTGTGTCCGGTGAAATCCCAGCAGATGCTTTTTGAAGCGTGCTAAACAGCTCGCTCATGCCAATAGACTATGCTTCCAATTTGCATGTGTTTGGTGTGTCAACTTCAAATAAAACCACGACTGACATCAAACGAGAACGTATCATCCTGTTATAGCAAATGTATCTGAACTGAGAGGAAAATATTGACTCAGGAAAAACAATGTATGAAAAGATCTGTCACAGCTGGGAGAAAATGACCAGCAAAACAAAAGAATCAAAGAGATTGTAAACCTAATAAAGGTAACAACAACAAAATAGCGTATAAAAAAAATACATTCAATTCTATTTCTGTGTCGACAAATACAACAGTCATTTCAAGGCGCTTTTACAGAGAGAAACCAACAATACCACATGAGGAAGTAGAGCAGAGAGAGGAGAGGGAAAACTCCCTTTTAACAGGAATAAAACCTGCAGAACCAGAGTGAGAGGAGGAGACTTTCTGCTGTCCTGGTTGGAGTTAGAGGATCGAAGGAGAGAAAGGAGAGAACAGAGGCTGAGAGCAACAAGTAAATGGACATTAATCCACTCGGTAAATAAAAGTCATGGGAAGTCGGCTGAAGACATGTCTCCCACCACACTAACAGCAGCACCTCTGCTATACAACAAACTGATTTGTTTTCACCCAAACTCTTTTCAAAACAGACATTTGTTAGCATGAACTCTTCCCGGAATGTTGTGAAATCTGTAACACAAACCCGATAGTCCATACTCATAAATGTATAAATGGATGTGTGTTACTTTAGTCAAATGTCAAACTCGATCCTCGGTCTGTCCAGTCAGCTTCCACACACGCTTATGTGCGCATCCAATCCCGAGTTTGTACCTGTTTTGATGAGACGGTTTCAGTCTTTAGTCTTTAGCCTTCCATCACCAACAAGCGTCTCAGCCTCCGATCTCACGACATGTGTAACGTTCAGCAGCGATCAATAGTTCCTGCCAGTGAGAATGGTAATAGAGTAACAATCTTCTGCTGTCATAAAAAAAAAATACATGTTTCCCTAAAATGAGTATGTAGATTGTGAATATTGATCTTTTGATATGGAATCAATGTTCGTATTGATTTACACATCACTGCCAGCAACATCCGTATGATTAATTGTGAGACTGTGTGTTGTGGGGATGAGTGGATTTTCAGTCAGTCCGAAAGAATAAAAAAAAAAAAAAACAACAAACAAATTATACAAAAAAAGCAAAAAAATTAAGCAAAAATCAATCAATGTGGTAATCAGTTTATTTTTCTCTTTGCAAATATTGAGCAAGAGTATTTTTTTTTTTTTTTTGTGGATGATCCTGCAGAGCGAACCTCTGCCTCCTTTTCGCTTCCAAAGCTGCAAGTGCAGCCTCTATTAATGTTCAATTTGAGTGCAGAGAGCATGGAGAGTGTGTGTCCACTTTCTCCTGGACATGTGGTTCGAATGAGGTCCAGCCACTTCCATCAGAGGTGAGTGTAACACCAAGATGGGTGCAGCTATCAAACATGCAGCAAGCAATTCAGGGGAGCTGACCAGCAGCCCTACAATTACTGGAAATGGTATTCTTACATGAAAGATGCAGCCACCTGGCTTATGGAATGGAAAAACTAAGACATCAGACACGTTTTTGAAGCCACCACTGCTGTGAAAAGGAGCAGCAATGCTTTCACCAGACAGACAGACAGACGGACGGACAGAAAATCTACATTCCATTAACTCTTGGAACTTGAGCATTTTTTAACCAAACATTAATGAATATTTATCTGTAACTCTGTAGATCTGTAGTGTCGTCTTTCGTTCATCCATCATGAGTCTCGGCCTTCTGTGGACAGCTGCATCAAAGCTGTGAATGCAAGATAATGTTCATTGAAAGAATTTCCTTCTGGGATTAATATCGTCATTCTATTCTATTCTATTCTATTCTATTCTATTCTATTTTTTGAAGCTTCCATGTAGTTTACATTTGTTACACTTGAACAAATGTATTCCAAGTATTGTCTTTGTTTTTATTTCTAAGTCATGTAAATGATAATCTATCTCAAAATATTAAAAATACCATATTTTTAAATGGGAAAAAAATTGTAATATAGTGTAATGTAATGCGAATACGTGTCTGTGTGTGTACTGTATGTATGTATGTAACAGTGACAAAATCTAAATAAAAGTTACAATTTCAAATTGGTCTTCAGCGTTTTTTAAGGATAAAATGGTATTCGAAAAGAAATTCCTAATTTTTTCAGTTTTCTTCCAAACAAACGATGATTCTATGAGAAGCACAAGTGACTTCATGTGATACCAACAGCTGGAAAAATGTCTGAACATATTTGCATTGTGTGGATTTTGCAAGTTTTGTTATCCCTGTAACTACAAAGTTTGAGGAAACACTCATCCATTCATCCGTCTACCCATCATTTTATGTAAATAAAATGTTTGCTAATATTTTATAATCACCCAGTTTAACTTTCAAAATGTGTGTTGCAATGTCTTTTACAGGACTGAAAAAAAATAGACGTTTTAAGAGTTGATCTAATCAAAGTAATCAGATGTGATTCTTTTTTCTGGTAATCATTCTGTAGTTTTCTTAGTACTGCAAGTTGAATTATTATGTTATTTCACAAAATGAGTCAACAATAGGGACAATAAAATAATGGAAAGTATTGAACTAAGAATGAAAATTTAATTCATGTAATGATTTACAAAAATGCTGAAATATGGAGTCACGTTAAAAGCTGTGTAAATAAGTGAGAAAATAACATTTGTCAGAAATAAATGTGTGTTATATACCAATAAATCCTGTTTGATTCTAAAAACTGACAAAAAAAATTCAGTAAATTGAATGATATCATAAATGTGATTTTCTATTCTTGGTTGTTGGAGGCATGGACTGCAAAGAATAGAATAGAATAGAATAGAGCTAATTAAATGATCTCAGAGATTATTTTTTCATAGCAATGCTCCACAAAGAATAAAATAGAATAGAATAAATAGAATAGAATTGTAATGTCAAATAAGACAGAATGAAAAATGTAATAAGTGATATTCAATAATAATGGGCAAAAAATAATAAAATGTCGACACAAACAAATTCTAACTTAACTGAAGGTTAATGAAAGAAAAATGTGACTAAACTATAGTTTCAAACCAAAAACCTACTTTGTTAAATGTATTATAAAACAAATGTCTGAACTTTCATGAAAACATCAACAAAAAAGTGAAAAACAATCTGAAAGCCGTTTTCTGAGGTGTGATTTCATCTTTATTTATAATTAGTATTTTCTCTTTTAATTTGAATTTGTTAATACATTAAAATTTGTCTTTTTTTTTCGTGATGTGAATTTTAAATCCACTATTACAGCTCCCACATGAAGATAACTTCTGTTCGGTTGATGATGAACTACGTTCAGGCCTTTGACTTCCTACATTGTGAGCAGAATCATTCGATCGTTTTCGAGCTGGTTGCAGCACAAACCAACTGAGTCCAGTCCTTTTCCCTATTTGTCGAGTTTCCAGCAATTTGAGGCTGATTTTCTTTTCCCTGTGAAGAAAATATGAAAACAGGAACCCTATGATGTCACGACGTGGCTGTAAATGGAAACAGAGATAATCCGAGCGCAGCGGCGCGCGGCTGCTCCGGCGAGCGGCTGCGTCCTCCAGCGACGCCACGCTGCCTTGATCCGCTCGGCTCGCGGACCCGGTTAGTCTCCAGCAGGGTCTTATAGCTCAAACACAGACAGCGGTGCGCAGCTCAAACTGCAGGACGGTTATGGTGCAATTGTGCCGGCTGCTGTTCTCCACCAACAGAGGTGCTAATTAATGCTAATTGCGAGAGGGGGTCAATTATACACTCCACGGTGCATGATTAGGACCACCGCGTTACAACCAAGGAATCAAAACAACAGCTCGCCGCTCTTCTACCCACCACAGAATGCAGAAAGCATGTTGGTGCCGAATTAAAGATGTAATACGGAGGATTACTTTTCTTCTCTCTCAGCACAAAAATGACCAGAATATTTCTGTCGGCGGGAGATGAAGTCAAAGCCGGTGATTTCGCAAGTGCTTGGGTTTGCATTGGTTTCCAGAACTTACTTGACAGCCTGTATTCTTGTAGTTTGGAACATTACATGCACACACACAATGATGGCAAGACAATTTAGGCCTCGTTTATATGACAACATTTCAAGTGAAAATGCATCACTTTTGAGTTTTCATTTCAGAAAACCTTTCAGACGTTCTGAAAACAATGTCTTTTTAGTCTGGCTTGAGAGAACAGAATTTAAGGATTTTTTTTTTTTTTTTTGGTGACGGAAATCCACCAAGAATATACAAACTTCTCAATTAAAGGTATTCCAAAAACAAGAGTGCCCAGAAGTCAGGTTGGCGTAAGTAGTTTACATGACATTTCAAGTAAAAAACGCAATCATTTTGGTGTTTTCGTTTCAGCACTGTTTCGTGTTTACGTGGCAATCTTCGGAAAATGATGTCCATTTACATGGCAACGACAGAAACACTGAAAGCATTGTAGTTTTCATGTTGGGCCACTGGTGGGTGCTGTTTGTACAATACACTCTAAACATTAACAAAGGGAGAACACGGACATTCTAGAGGACAGACGACCAAGTTGGATTAGTTATTACGGTGACTGTCAAAATAAAACTACCAAGTCTCCATTTGCACAGTGACAGAGTCTGAGCGTTTTCAAAAAGTTGTGTTTACAGTGGCTCCAAGCACCATTGGCGTGAAAACGAAAACCCAAAAGGCAACAGTAAGTCATTGCTGTGTAAACACTTTGGAATGGCCCCTCCCACCTGTTTGTCCACGATGCAGCCACACAGAGAGAGCCGCCGTGTCGACACCTTGATGTTGTACGGAGCGTTTTGGCTCTTTGTGGCTTTTCCCAGCTCGGCAGGTGAAATGAACTGTGGATGCCGGAAAATTGAGCCGAGTTTTCTGAATTAGTTAAAGCGTCCGTCATGTCAACACAACGTTGAACCGAGCTCGCGGGATGAATTGGAGGGACGGCTGGGCCCATATGGTGTTTCTGTGGTTTGGTGGTTCAGTGACCAATGATGAAACCGCAAGATTAGTGCAATTAACGTGACTTTTTTTTTTTCATTTGTCCGGCATGGAACATTTAATGTTCTCGAAAATTCTCCCTCCACTCTGGAAACAAACTTTTGGAGGCAGCCTGCCTTTAATCTTTGGACCAGTTTCCTCCTGCCTTTGTTTGGGCTCATACTCTCCTGCTTATAGCTGCACCTGATCACGTTGTTTACTTTGATTTCTTCCTTCTTTTGTAGTGATGTTGGGGAACATTCTTGCAGCAACCTCAGAAGATCAAAGTGAACTAAATTAGACATGTAAATACTGTTTGATGGAACATAATTAAAAAGTTATTGTTAAGGTTATCCTGCCTGAATAAGTTCAATCATAATGAGGGAATAAATTCATATAATAAAGAAATGGGTTTATTTGTGAATCCTGTTGGGACTTGAGAGGAAAGGTAAGGAAACTATTTGTCGAAGAGAAATTGCGCAGGGCCTCTTCTTCATACAGTATTATGTATGTGGTTGTGTTGCTAATGAACTAGTTCCATCTAATACAAAGCTGTGCCGTGAATTAGATTACACATATTCAACTAATTATAATCATTTCTGAATCCTAAAGCAGGTGAGTGGAATGTGCTCTAATTTCCTTCAGGCAAAAAGAAGGGGCCCCAGGTGTGTGGGGCCCGAGAGGCGACATAATCACTGTGATTCACTTGGTCAGTGTTAATTTAATCAGTGTAAATTTGTTTGGGGATATGCTTCATGTAATCACAAATGTTAAAAGCCCGAAAGGGACAGTTAACACAAATCAAACAAACGTACAGTCTGTACTCCCCAGTGAAACTGAAATACCAACCTTGAACAATGACGGAAACTGAAAAAAAGATGACTTTATCATAAAAATGAAGGCAGAATAATTGGTTTGCACTTTTCATCTCTTTATTGTCACTCCAATACAGAGATCATAAAGACCCAAACACCCCTTCCACCTCCGATTTCCTCCTGATTGACTTGAGTAATCCCAGGCCATTTCCAGGCCGCCTGAGCAAAGGTTGGAAAGCAATTGAGAGACATAATCACCCCAACAAGTCTCCAAATGACTGGAGCAGCAACCCATTTGGCCATGCCCGATTTACACCCAATTAAAAACACAACTTCAGGTGGTCTGTTTCTCTGGAAGAAGATGATTGAATGTGTCATGTCATTGAATATACATTCACTTGTTCGGGTCAGAGGCATCAGAAGACAATTTGAATCGGGTCAACAAGGCTGGCTTGAAGGTCTTGGAAGACGTCATGTCTTTTACCGAAGTTACGTCATCAGGTCATGGCGTTCTTTTTGACCGAACAGCCGAGACTCGCGCGGGACATACGATCAAGCTTTACATTGTTCTAATATGAGCTCAGTTCACATGTCTGAAGGGATGAGGTCGACCCGCTGGACCTGGACAGCTCAGCAGAGAGAACAAACTCCACACAAAGACACCCGAGCTGGGTCTCAAATTAAAGAGACAGCCTGGTGGTCCACTGTGAGGCAACGGTGTAAACCTCTTCTCCACTGCAGAGTCTGCTCTGAGAGGACAGAATTGAAAGAATTTTTTTTTTTTTTCCCTGAAGAATCAGCTTTAAACATTAACAATGGGAGAACATGGACATTTTAGTGGACGGACGTCAAAGTTAGATTGTTATTACATTGACTGTAAAAATAAAAGTTCCAAGTCCCAGGAAAATCTGGACTGGGAGTCATGACACGGCAGAGGAAATATTCTTCTGATTGTCTCTACTGAGCATGTGCAGAACAACTAGTTACTACGGCTGTGGTGACCCGGACCAGGAGCAGCATTTCCGTCGTCTACCTCAGAACCGGGAGTTTCTGGAAAGCGTCGTCTACGAGACGATGTTGGAGCTTTTTCAAAAAGATGCATTTTCAGTGACTCCGAGCTCACTCGTTGTGTAAACAGACAGTCAAGATGCTGCAAACGTTTTGTGCTTTCACTTGAAATTGATGCCGTGAGAAACGGGCTTCGAGAACCATGAGGATCATTTACGTATTTTTCAATCAAGCCCAAATGTTGTCTTCTGATCTGATTTGGATGAACATGAAGCGGCTTGAATATTTCTTGATTCACCTATAGATTCAATGATGCTTATTCATTTGCAGATTCAGTTTCAAGCTTGCTCTCATCGTTGGAAAAAAAACAAAAAAAACCCTGTTTTGCCGCATGTCGTCTGCCGACTGAGGGCATTGTCTTCACTTTAAAACCAACCACTTCTCACCTGAAACAAATCTTTTATTCAGGCTGTTTTCTTACTTATTGTTTCTGTAATTTTGATTCCAGATCCAGTCACCTCTCCTTTCTCCTCCACAACCAGCTTCCATTGACCCTGCACTCCTTCCTGCAGGCTCATCGGTATTCCTGCTCTGCGTTGTATTGATCCAGATCTTTAGCTCAGTTCTTCACCCTCTGCACTATTTTCTACACTCCACAGGAAGATTTTCCTCCAGAGCTCATGACATGACTAAATTCTCTGAAAATAATATTAACTCAATAAAGACTTTGCCCAAATCTCCTTTTCTTGAGCCTCTTAAAACCTAATTTTGGTAAATCAGTCATTAGACTTGTAAAATGACAGTAAATGCTAATATTTCTTGGGCCTAAACATGACTAATGTAGTTTGTGGAAAAGCAGCAGAAGCCTGGAGGATTTTACCTGTCCGAAGAAAAAAAAAAACAGGTTTTGCAGTCTTTATTACCTCTATTGATAATGTGCTTACATGGTGCATATTGCTAAATGAATTAGTTGTTTAATAAAATTACCACAAACTAATTGGCGCACAGCAAACCCGGGGCCTGGTATAATTTTGGCTCAGGAGGACCGTTTGGTTTCTGGAGCTTTAGGCAAAATATAATTAATGGGCCATGTGTTGTCTGCTGTGTGCTTGATGGGCACTTGAAGTGGTCCAAGTACATACGAACAGAGTGAGAGAAACACAGGTCAGTGTGAATCCACTACCCTGTCTTTCTTTGCTCACGGGCAGCCAGATGGGGTTAGCCCGGTCTCAAAAACAGCACAAAGGTAAATATGAGGAGAGAAAAACATGGCGCTGTGGGACTCGAGCAACACGTGATATCCATATCTCAGAAATCCAGAACAGAAAGCCACTTTGGTAATTTGTATGCAGCAAAGTTTGTTTGTAATTGAGGGCATCTCTGCCAGGCAACAGTAATTACAGTTTCTCCACCGCATGAGCCTCAGCCACGGGGCCGCCATATAAAATCTGGCACATATCAGCAGGGAACAACGAGCGCAAGCTTGTCACCCGAGGGACACTTCCATTACGTGACAAAAGTGAGAAGGTAATTTGATTTACTGTTTAGTTAGGCAACCTCTGTCAGACCCGCAGCCATACACAGCAGTGGGGGTGCATGAAGATTGACTACAAATGAGCTGGCTGACCTGCCGGGGTCGCACATTCCTGAAAAACAATTTGCGCTATCATTTAGCCGAATATATCGGCGGGTAAAATGTGTTCCACGGCTGATTTTTGACTAATGGATCAGGTGCATAAAGATAACAGCCTCTGGGTTCAGCATCACCTCCAATCCCAGAGGGCAAAGGTAAACACCAACACCACTCTGGCAGGTTTGGAGAAAAGGTAGGATGCACACGGCAATGTGGGGGCGCACGATAAGACTCATGATATTTTTCTTTGCACACTTCAAATACATACAATTTGTGTGATGTTGTTTTTACACCGGAAACATTAGCCCTGTCTGAACTGTGAGGGCTCCACTGTACGGCGCTATATGTAGGCTAAGTCTGGTGTGTGTGTGTGTGTGTGTGTGTGTGTGTGTGTGTGTGTGTGTGTGTGTGTGTGTGTGTGTGTGTGTGTGTGTGTGTGTGTGTGTGTGTGTGTGTGTGTGTGTGGATTAGTGTGACTTCGTGCCTTTTGGTTCGCCGCAGCACCGTCAGTAATTGATACGATCAAAAGCTTTTGTTATTTATGAGAAACCTCCATATCAGATCAAGCCGTACAAAAGTCTAATCTTTCAACAAGATTAACAAAGAGAAGACAATGTTCACAGAGAAATAAATAAAAAAAAAGGGCAGAATAAAAAAAGGCAGGGAAAATGGGGAAATTGCATTATATCTAATCTTCTTTCCTCATATGAGAAATATAAAAATAAATAGCAGGGGCAGATGAGCATTGCTACAACACATTTTACATCCAGACTAATTAATATAATGAAGGACTTTCTCATCTAACACTTGCATCTCCCTGGGTATGATTCTCTAAGATGGGAATCACAAATCAGCATTAATACACACAGAGATGTGTATTCATTCTTTTTAATAATACACAGACTCTGCCAGGTAGGAAATAATGCAGGATTATATATTGAAGACACGGTCAGCAAAGGCTGAGAATGAAACATTGATCAATAATGACGGAAAAAAGGTACACTCATGGAGTTTACAGGAATTTATATATACCTGGGCCTATTAATTGATGAGAGGTTGTCTTTAAGAGCACATATTGGTCATGTCTTAAATAAACCATGCTGCTTTTCATTAAGTCCAAGGAATCATCTTCTTAAGCCCGTCAACCTTTACCGGCTCGTACAGGTGATGTTCTCTATATGAATGTCTCCGCCGGCTCTTTACACATGTTGGAAGCTGCAGTCTACATATCTTACCGAACAAGATATAAACCCCACACACACCACTGTACACTCTGGTTAACTGCTCATCATTATCTGTTTGTCCACTTTTACATTCATACACCTTCGTCGACACATCCGTGTTTACACTGCTTTCCATCTGCTGCCATTTCCTACTCAATCAACTTGAGACTGACTGCAGCTCGATGTGAGGCAGGATCTCACTGGCTGATGTTAAAATCGTCTGAAAGAGACTCGGTGGGGGGGTTTAAAAGAAACAGAGAAACAAAAACAAAAAAAACATCCGTTTTGTTTAGATCTGCAAGGCAAACCTCAAGTGGTGAAAATCGAGGTGGTAAATAGTGATCCAATTTGTAAGCTGATCTGGTCGCGAAGCCTGCTTGATTTTAAGAGGTATAACATGTTGTATGTTTAAAAAAAAATGCTGAATCAGGCAATAAAAATCGTTTATGAAACAAAACTACTAAGTTTAAGCATTTACACGAGTGTATCATTTATTTATTTCATTAGAAAAACCCAATAGTATTTAAATCTGTCTGCAATCTACACAATGACAAACTGGCGGGGCAGACAATGGGAGAAACAATGGTGGCTGTCAACGATGAGTCTGTCAAAAACAACAGTGGACGGCGAGAGCTACATAGAATAATGGGATGGGGGAGGGGAGGTATAGGTTTAGAACGGTAAAAATGTGGGTCCCTCAAGAAAAAACTCAGGAATTGGGGGAGGGGGGTGTTCTATTAAAAAAAAAAAAAAAAAATAGATAAATTAATAATAATAATAATAATAATAATAAAAATAATAATAATAATAATAGTTAGAGATCTGCAATCTAATGCATTCTGGACTACTAAATACTACATTGTGACATGTAGATTTTGCATCTTAACAGTAATGTATTTCCTTTTCTCCTTGACATTTCTGCTTATCTATTCAATATACTTTCCTGCTTTGTTAAAAGGTTGTTTTTCTTTTCTTTTGAGGAAATAGCTTATTTTCATTGGTGATGGTGATTATTGTCAATACTTCAATACTAAAACCAGCAGTTTTACAGCAGAAAATCTTTAATTCTTCAATGAAAAGCATGAGCGATGTGCAGTTATCCAAACATGTGTCAAAGATTTAGTCCCACCTGTGTGGATTCTGCAGATATAATTCCTCAGCCTTTTGGAAAGAAAATTCCAATCACAGATGGCCTTTCAAAACATAATACGCCGCATGGTATCAAACCAATCACGTTGCTCGTTACTGGGCGTAATACAAACCGGAAGTCAGTTGTGAGTTGTTAACTCGCAACTGAATAATTCGCTATATGTTGGCAAAAATAGATGAATTTGGGCAAAATTAGACGGTGACAAGTAGTGATGATCATTATAGACATATTGTAGACGGCTAAGAGCGACACGTCCGCTATTTTTTCGGCCGTCTTTTCCAAAAATTGACCGTCCAAATGACGGCGGGACGGCTGGCTGCCTAAAACCATGCGATGAGATAACCCCGAGTAAACAAATGCTTCTAATAACACACATTTATTCCTAACATGGTAATAACACAGATCATTTTGTTGAAAAAGCAATATTGCTTATTCACACCTCCAACCACCTGCCCGAAAGTGGAGCCACAAAGGGTTTTTGTCACATTGGATTCAACTTCGAGCGGCTCGTTAACACAAATAACTGACGGGCAGATGATATGGCCGCGTGGCAGACAAGCTGCTAACGTTCAAACCGAGCATCAGAATGATGAAGGAGGATTATTTAAGACTGTGGAGAGTTTCACTGCTCGTATTTTCACACACTCCAATCTGTAGGGTTTCTTGCAGACTGGTGTGAAAAGACAAACACACTCCGGTTACAACCAAAGATCTCAGAGATGCAGCCATTTCAAACAGCTTTCCTGAACATTCAGCAGATCTCCGGCCAACAAAGCACTTTTGGGACTGTCTGAGGCGGTCGTGTCAATATGGAACAAAATCTCAGAGGAAGGTTTCCAGCACCCCTGGATCTGTGACACTGAGAATGAGGGCAGACGTGATGTTAAAAGACGGTCCAACCAGCTACCAGAAGTCCCTCAAGTTGTGTTTCACAGCAGATCATCTGGCTCTGATGGCAAGACCTTGTCAAGTCTGTCTGATGTGCTCCTCTTCTCCCAAGACCTGAAGACTCTGGGGGTTCTTGTGGCAGGTGGAGGATGATTTATAGGATGGGTGGATGGGATTCACGTGGCATCCCGTCGGGTGGTATCGCTGGGTGTGGTGGCAGATGCTCTCACGCTCAATGTGTGAAGAAGCCAAACATTTGAGTTGTCAAAGAACCTCAAGAACATCCCACTTCTGAATCCTGCCGTGTTCACACACACGCAAACTCACCAACATATGAAACCGAGAACCTAGAAAATCAGACGACGGGGCAGTTCACTCTGGATTTTAGGAAATGTACTGTCATGGCTTTCTTTGACGTGTACAGATTCAATTTTGACGCGTTCAAAGCAAGAAAAGCCTCAGTGGTTCTCTTGGCTGCCCGGCCTGGGTTCTGATGAGGAACAACTGTTGTAAAGACATTACCTGAAACATGCTGTTTGGAGAGCAAGCACTGCTGCCTCTTCAGTTTTTATATTGCATGATTTGCTAAATGGTGCCTGGACCATTAAGGAATATCGCATTGTTTGCAGTAGTTGGGTCTCTGCAAAATGCCCAAAAGCCAATTTATCTCCAGAGATGAATCGTTGTTTCTGGTTCTCGAGGCCGGTGCAGTGTTTAGGTGTGGAGTCACATTGAATCTTTCATACATTTAGCAAAGCAGCAGCTGCTGCAAATGCTCTAACTGTGTATCTGAAGAAGTCATCAAACATCCAACAGCAGTCATCGGCACAATTGTTGTCACGAAAAAGAACTTGAAGCCTGTAAAACAATCTTCTTTTTTTTTTTATTGAGTCTACAGCAGTTAAAACAAACAAATTTTACTTCAGGAGCCACATGGAGCCTAATGTCGCTGGTCTGGTAGAACAGTGACATAATTACTTTTAAATTTGAATTACGGGTTGTTTTGGACAATCGAAAGTGCGGAAAACAGTGCGCCGGTTTCTTTTTTTTTTTTTTTGCACTCCGGTTTCTGAGAGGTGTGAAAGAAAAACGGCCGAGACGGGGTGCGCGCACGCTCCCGCGCTCCGACCCGAGAGTCGCAACTGCGCTTCATACTGGACCTTATTTACCAACAACATTCCTGGACACAACTTTATAATAAAAGTGAAAACAACGTATTTTCAAAGCAATCTTCTCCCAACCGAGCTTGTACTTTGAAAAGAATATCGGATGTGCATGCGTAAATGACATGCCGTTTGCGTCCATTGTGAGAGTGCGCATGCGTAACTGACTAAAACGACCCGTGGAAACTCTGTAAAAAGAAATGGAGTGCGTCACTAACAGAGCAGCAAAGAGCAAGAGTCTGGCGAGAGAGAGGAATAAAAGAGAGAGAGCGACAGAGAGAGAGAGAGACAGAAGGGAAACAATGGCTGCTGCTACATCGACAAGGAGAACTGTGTTCTCTTTTCATTTGGAAAAGTATCGAAACGTATCGAAGGTATCGAAATACATGGTGGTATCGGTATCGATACCAAAATGTTGGTGTCGTGACAACACTCGTTGAAACTATTGCATCTATATTTTTGTAAAAAACAAACAATTACTATTGTAAATGACAGAAATCTCAATATAAAGCCAATTTTAATTAAACCTCCTGGTGGAAAATACAGCGACGTGTCCAGAAAACTCAGTCTTAAGATTTGGTTCCAAATGTTTACAATTTTACAATTGTCTTGGTGGTTTGTGGGGCCAGACTGGAGCCTCTCCTGGGCCTGTTTAGACCCATGGGCCTTATATTTCATACCCAGCTCTCGAGTATTTCACAGACTTTACATTTCCCTTGATGGTTTAGTGAAACTGCCCGAATCCACCAAAAATGCCTCATCAGTTGTCATGACTCAATAACCTTCAATCTGAATAACAGGAAAGCAAACGTTTTTTATACAAACTGCTTGGTGAAGATACTTAAAATGTGATTACAACAGAAAAGCTTATTTTTGTAATTATTTAAAGCCCTCTAAAGTCCAATTGTTAGTGATGTGCAGATGATAAACATAAATACTGAATCAAACACCTCAGTTTTGTTTTTTTTAATTAAAAAACATGACGAACTGTATTTAGCCCGGACTGAAAACTAATGGCATCTTCTGCTTTAAAGTTCTCAATGTACAAATAGTTTTGTTTCCCCCTTTTCTTTGACTCGCTTTACTTCCATTAAAACATGAAGAAATGTTAAATACCTTTACAAATCCCTTGCAGTAGGATCCTAAAAACACTCATCATTTTTTTGTGTGAGCTATAATAGGGTCATTTTATGCAAATAACATGAATTGTAGATCTTTAGGACGCCTTAATTCTTCACAAAAATCCAGTAAGAAATGCATTGCATGTTATTTTATTAAGCCATAAATAACTTTATGAGTTTGATTGTGGTTATAAATGATCTCAATCGTTTTGTTGAACTTATATTTCAAACCTTTCTGATTGGTATAGGATAGTGTTACTTTTGAAGGGACATATGAGTAAGAAAAGATGTTTTTTATTCTTTTCTTTTTTTTTTTACTTGCTGACATGTTGGAACTGAGTCTGCAGTCTTCCACAGAGCATCACCTGGGAAGGTAAAAAAAAAACCAACATCTTTCCTTTCATTTATCACTCAAAAAGTAACACTGTCATAAAGTAAGAAAAAATGAACATAATTCATCTAGTATTATAGTTTCAGTAAAATATTTTCAGCGTTATCGGTATCATCCACACAAACCAAGGTTTTATAGAAATCAGTGCTATTGTGCATCACCACTTATAGTTCGTCCTCCTAATATCAGCCTGAGAAAGCACACCTTGAACAAAGTATATTGTGTGATGGAAAACGAACCTTTATGGGATCAAAGCTTTCCCTCGACATCACAGACTGACAGAAAGGGAGAAACAGTTCGCTCATTGGTGCTTTTCTTGCTGATTCCTCCGAGCTTGTTGCTGGAGTGAACGTTCGGTCGCAGTGTTGAGCTAAAATGTGTTCTCAGTCCACTTCATTTGCTTCCCGCAGCATCACTTAGAAGATGACGGAACTGGCATTTCTATCGCTCAGGCGGTTATGCAGCCTGTATATGCAAGGTGACTAAATGAAAAACAGTCTGGGAAATAAAATGCTACAGCTGATTTCTTCTGTCATGCGGGCTGATGACGCATAAGCCTGCCAGAAGCTTTTGCCGATACTCGGCAGGAGCTTTCTGTTTGTTTGCAGTATAGGTCCAGTTGTGTCTGCTGCTATCAGGCTCTGGAGCGGGATGTCTGCCTTTTCTCATGAAATGGGGAAGTTCTTCTTGATTTCTTTTCTCCAAAACGCAGTTACATCTCTGTGAAATGGCTTTTGATTGAAGATTCTTGAAGGTTGTCCTTTTAGAGATGTGTTGTACTTTTCTGAGATTTGGGAACTTCCAAAAAAAAAGATTTAGAAAAAGATGGCAGGTCATGAAGCAGAGGCTGAGGTGACGAGATGCTTTTGGCAGTAAAAACCTCAATGAAATCACCAGTATTCTTTAATTTCTTAATGTGTAAATGGCTTCTAGGAGCGCAACAACAGATAGTACCCTTGTTTTTGCTATTTACTGTATACTATTTTACATTAACATGCCGATCCAAACACTTTCCAACTGTGGTTTCGTTTTCGGACACCCAAAACAAAAGTTTAGCATTTTTAGTTTAAATCATTGATCACAGACAAAATGCTAATAAAACAAAAGTAAAATCTATTAACAAGAACATTCAAATCAACATGGTTTATACGAGATCTTAGAAAGTCAGGCAGGATGTGTATGTAAAAAAAAAGCAAAAATATGTACTCATATTTGAATTACCCGTTTGAAATTCAACTTTAAGGTTTGCAGAAACATCAATTAACAGTTTCTGATAATAAGAGTATATGAAATGCTGAAATTAAATACATTTATTAGTAAGAAAGCCTTATTAGATTTCAATCAAGTTGAAATCCAGAAAACAAGTGTTGTCCACAATTCTTCACATCCCACGCCAAGTCAGTTAGAAAAATCACACCCATTCAGTAATATTTATAAAAATATATTTCACAAAGTAGGAAACAATACAGGGTATCTTAGATTACAGTACAGGGAGTAAATAATTGAACATACACATTTATAAGCATTAAAGCACAGTAGAAAATATGATCTGCATGTAGGACTATTCCATATATATTGTTTAGTCTACCGAGAACTGCCATAATACTGTATCAGTACAAACTGAGTATGCACGCAGCTGTAGTGCCATTGAAATTCTCATTTATGTGCAAGAGCTAACGTGCAGAGACAAAACCTACCACCTCATTGAAAGCTAATGACGTTAGCAGTAACTCTATGTACAATACAAGTCTTTTTTTTTATTGATATCATACAGTGTAAGCACAATATGCACATGTTCTGGATTTGTGTTGTCGTTTTTCTCGGACTAATGCGATCTGTGTTTCCTAAATGAGATCGGATGTTTGGGGGGAAGTCAACATACTCAGGTATCAATTAGACTATTGTGCTCAGACGCTCACGGGCCGCACCTAAGAATCTATAATGAGATATATTTTACAGAGAATCAGCCCGTTATCAGAACGGCACCAGTCTTGCAGTCCCAATTAGATCTTCTGTATTGTTACAGTAACTTAGAGCTCTTGTACGCCTGCTTGCATCTAGTCTAGAATAGCAATAAATTCATGATATGCTTCAGCTGGTATGAAATAGTGATCAAGTGGTGGGGAAAAAACAGTTGAATGTGAACTAATCAAAACACACTCACTTCAAATAGTCAGCACAGAAAAAATGACTTAAGAACAGATATACAAAAACTTAGAGAACAATAATGAAGAATCAACACATCTCTTGTCAAAAAACAGTAGATTACAATTGTATTTAATCTTGCTTCTGTAAAAAGAAGGCCTCAGAGTTTCTACATTTCTCTTTTTTCTCTTCACTTCAGTCTTTAATAGGCTTGTAACACTTGCGACCCACACCTGTAGCGTGTAAATACAAAGAGTCGTATAAAGCAAGCCTTTCCGGGCTTTTGATAGTTTATAAATGTGGCCACCAGAGAACATATCAAATGATAATAAATTCACTTTAAAGCCAATACTGGTTTGTCTTTTTGCTTTTTTTCCTCTTTTTTTCTCCAAATCATACATACATTCATCATTGTAATGTAGACCATATATTGCTTTTTCGTTGTCATTTTGTATCCCATCAGTGATCAGCTGGGTTTCCCGGCCAGGAAGTGGAAAACCAGTGTTCCTCTGCAGCTTCTGTGATCCAGCCTGACGTCCATGGAGTACGATGTCCCGTCAAGCTTCAGAGCACTCAACAGATACCCGCTTGTCTGGTAAATACCAGCATTAACGGGGCTTTTTCTGCTACTGGCAGTCACCGCAAATGACTAACACCCAAAATACTGCTAGACACTCCACAACGGAATCTAAGTTACACTCCACAAGAATCATAGATCTCCTAATAAAAACGTTGTTTGGCTCGACAATTACAATGCGCTTGACATAGTGGATGACGACTGCTATACCTCACTCTAAAAAGAATACAAAAAGGTGGCCTCCCTTGTTATGAACTCTCTTTTTTTGTTTCTTTTTAAACACGTGTTTCTAAAAGCCAGCAAACCCCCTAGCGTTTATTACACAAGTATGTGGACAGAAAAAAAATCTTGAAGGTCTATTTGTTTTTCGTCTTAGCAAACCAAAGGTCAGGTTTCGCGGTCGCTCTCGCCCACAGAGTAGAGCTCCCCAAGTCTTCTAAAGCGCGGGCCCCACTCTCTGAGATAGTCATAGTTCTGGTCTGAGTCTGACGACGCCGTCTCCAGCGAGCTGAGGGAGCCGGCGATGGACCCCCGGCCCTCGTATCCATAGATCTGGATGGAGTCGTAAGGCGGCGCCGTGGGATCATTGTCTGCCTCGTGAAGCCGGACGTTGATGAATTCGTCCACGTCCACGCCGTTGGGGCCCGAGTGCTGGCCCGCCCGTGGCATGAACTGCAGGTCTGGTTTGATGTCCTTGCGTGGAAGGTAGCCGTTGATGCCGTCCGGGTTCTGCAGCGTGGCGATGTCGAAGGCCTCCGTGTCCTCCTCGCCGCCTCCTTCGTCATCGTAGCGGATGATGTTCTCCCTCACGTCTTCGTCATCCTTAATAATCAGAGGCTCATTCTTGTGTCTCCTCAGGGTCACAAATAGTACTACTATTACTGTCAGAAAGAAAGATGGAAGAGGGGAGCAGAAGAAAGGAAGGAAGAGGAGAAAGAGAAAATCTAGTTCAAGCTTTAGCAAGTGAATTTGCTGCTGGTTCAAGTAGACTATTTATTGAGGTCGGATTAAACATTTCATGTCTATTCAAACACTTCACTGTAATACAGTAGCACAAAGTGAAGTTAAAAAACCTCACCTAATAGGAGGATAATGCAGGCCAGGATGGCGATGAGAGCGCCCATGCTCAGCCCGATGGGTAAGACGTAGGCTTCCACGTTGCAGGACTGGACGGAGCCGTCGCTGTTGCACCCACAGACTCTGATCGTCAGGGTGTTGGTGCTGCTCATCGGCGGGCTGCCGTTGTCGGTCACGATGATTGGCAGGAAGTACATCTCCTGTTTCTGCCGTCGGAAGGCATCATGCTTGGCTACAACACTGATTGAATTGTCTGTCAGGGAAGAGGTAAAGCCAGAGATGAATTCTTTTGGCACTGATGTGTGAAAAAGCCATTATTATTCATGGCGGTGACAGACTGAAGTCCTATTATTAAATAGTGTGAAGATCAGCGCAGCGTGAGGGTAAACTAATTTCACATCAATCGTCACCGGGCGTTTTAGCATTTGCACATTTCGGCAACTTCCCCTTCTCTTCCCCAACATTCCAATTTGGGAATTCTGAAGGAAGGCTGAGCCCGACTTTTAGTGCCCCCCACCCCCCCTCGACCAACTTGTCTTTGAGATGGGAGAAAATGAAGAGAGATGGGGGACCGTGGCGGGCGACACTGGCTAAGAAGATGGCACATGTCGACCCAGAAAGGTGCCAGCTGCTCTTTGATGACACTTCTGTGAAGCTGTCTGCTCATTAGCTGGCACTCCTTTACCCCGCTCACGTTATCAAACACTCGCATTCCCATAAGGTTCTTCTCCAGCGGATCTTAAGGAGAACGTACAAGATTTCTGATAGTCTAACCTTTGCCTCACTGCTTGAGAGTGTGCTGATATGAGAGGTGGTGGAATGGGGGGGGCAGATCGAGTGAAGGGCCGCGTTGAAACACCCGCGTTGACAGAGCAAACTTAATCAAAAGATGGAACGCTTCATGATAGAATTATTTGCTTTGCACAATCTGTAATTGATGTGAACATATGCTCAGATTTATTCTCTTACGAGTGCTGCCACAAAGTGCTACGCTCTGCTTTGTGAGCACCAACCTGTCCTATTTCATTTGGATCACTCAGCGGCGCCGAGCGAGAATGCGAATATAAACCGTAGTGTAGTAAACCGTCAGGCCATGTCCCCGTATACAGGTCGGTTCTGCATTTTTCTTGGCAAGTATTGATGTTAAAAATAGAATGAGACGCGTCCTGCCCGTCAGCCCATCCACAGAAGGAGTGTGTGCCTCAAAGAGAGAGACAGCTGTGCAGATAACCTTCAAACAGATTCCGCTCGCTGCAGCTACAACAATGCTTTTCTTCTTTATTACATATTAGGCCACATTAAGAGTGTTTCATCGGCTGGCTGTTGGACTGTGATGAACACTGTGTACACTGAAATATTAATCAGCGCCACGACAATAGCAAAGCCTCATTTAAATTAAAATTGGCCTATAAATAACTTAATATGTGGGAGGCTGCAAATGACAGCAGTGACAGGAGAAGTGACACTAACAGTTTGAGCTCTTTCAAAACTTCTGAAGTCTCTCCTGATTATCTGAGCGACGACATACCACACAGCTTTGGATGCCAAACTAAATGCTTTATAACCCCACATGAAAGGATTAGTGGGAGCAGAAGAGGTCGCCTTGGTGGGTTGTATTTGCCTAGAAAGAATTCATCTGCCTCCCTGCTTCTTAAACATAGTGTAGGTTTCATTTCTTGATAGTTCACTTTGATTATATTTTCCTGTTGTGCAAATTTAATGTCAAAGTTGTATGTATGTGAAGAATAAATGTTAGAAGAAAGCTTTTCTTGATACATATTTATTGTGCTTTAGAACAAACACAATAAAGACATCTCAAAGCAATTGAATCAGGTCAGCTTCACTTGGTCACATGACAATTCTTCCCCCGTCCGAGTGGCCTCATCCGTTCATTCTGTTCTCTTAACTAGTCTGCCCGGTCTTTTTATTGATTTTATTGTATTTTCTATCGATGCACTTTGATCATCTTTGGGCAGTAGCTATATTTCTAAATATTTCTAAATCCTGACTGACTGATGCTAATAGTTCATGTTTATGGTGTATAACATAAAGGTTTACTATCCCTGTGGTTCCCACCCTCGGGTCCAGTACTCCCCTGGAAGAAAACCATAATGCCACAGTCTTGTTTATTGCTTTCACTTCGAAGGCTCTGTTTATGTAGAGCGGTGAGAGCGGGTGTGTCCACCAGTGTTTGGCTTGAAGCCACTGACAATTTAAAGTCAAATTACGATATGACATTTGTCATACATGAATTTTACATATAGATCTGGTTCAGGCCACTATGGACCATTTTGAATGAAGCTGCTGTGGGTTTAGACTGCTGGGAGACCTTTACCGCTCTGAGCTGCTGTGTTTCACTATGACATGTCAACATTCTCTCTCTGTCCTGTAGTCTGTGCTCGCTTGCTCTCTCTCTTTCTTTCTTTCTCCCTGTTAAAGGGATTTTTTCCTTCCCAGCTTCTCTTCTTCCTGCTCATGTAGAATTATTGGCTTTTCTCTGTAAAAGTGCCTTGAAATGACTGTGTTGTATTTGTCGCTATAGAAATAAAATTGAATTGAAATGAAATGAACATACACATAGAGGAGGCAACAACTGCTTACTTACAACCAACATTGATTATAAGTGCAAGAGGTTGTGTCAACCCAAGTGAGACTATGGCTTCATGAAGATGCTTTGAGCAAAATGAATAAAACAAGGTTACATTATGTTATTGAAGAGGAGCGTTGCATTACGCCCTCACTCAGCAGCTAATCACAGGGTCTGATGTTACGAGCAGTTTGTATGTTTGGCGTTATGGCATGTTTGTTTGAGGCTGTGCGAATCGCTCTGCTGCTACCCCGCCTACTTGTTGTCGACATGCTGGCTGTCTTGTATGCTGGCGGTCAGAAACCTTCGCCATTTCCTCCCGTGGCAGGACACCTCTAACCTCTTCACAGTGCAATCCCCACAATTAGACTCATCACGGCAAACAAAAGCGGCGCACAGAGGCCCGCAGGAGCCTGACGCTCTTCACTGAAGTATCTCCCACAGCTGCCGATTCAGATGGAAATAGCCGCTGAAGTGGCGTGCTCGGGTGGGTGCAGCGGGGTGTGAAGGGGCACGGCGGCATATAGCGGGCTTCTTCTCACTGCTCAGCGTTAACAACACAGACAAGCGGTGTAATATACAGTGCTCCAGCACAACATGTATTTACCTTGGGTTCAGGCAAGAAAAGTCAAATAAAGGCAAGGTTGTGTTTTTCAGGAGTCTAACACAATAACAGAAGAAGTTTTACCTGATGCATCCTTTTAAGAAACAAAAGAATTAAATCTGTCCTTGAAACCAGGCCATGTTAACACACTATGGGCCTGATTTACTTTGATTTTTTATAAACTCTGCTACAAACAGATTGCACTTTTGGGTACTGTGTGTGTTTTGCTAGTGATTTTGCATTTGGTGGTTTTGATCCACTCGGTATCGGTTGTAAGAAATAAAATGTGTCTCCATGTATGCAGATGATGGTTTACTAAGTGCTGTGAAATTTCACAGTGAAGAGCACACGCCGCATGTATTATTGTGAATGAATCCTTCTTTTTCTTTGTCTTTATACTATTTGCCTAGTTATCTGCTTCTCCAAGAAGTCTGATTGCAACCAACAGTTTCGTTGTTTTATGGCAATACGGCAATGGCAATGACAATAAAAAAATATGTATATATATCAGAATCCCACTCCATCCAAGTCGTTGTTGTGTCCTTGGGCAAGGCACTGTACCCACATTGCCTTGTATGAATGGTGCATGAATGTTGCTGGTGGTCAGAGGGGCCGTTGGCACGAAATGGCAGCCACACCTCTGTCAGCATGCCCCAGGGCAGCTGTGGCTACAATGTAGCTTACCACCAACCGGTGTGACTGGTGTGAATGAATAATGGTCTCCGTACGCGCTTTGAGTCAGCTTGAAAATAGCGCTATATAAATCCAAGCCATTATTATATAT
Organism: Lipophrys pholis; assembly: GCF_963383615.2. Taxonomy (NCBI): domain Eukaryota; kingdom Metazoa; phylum Chordata; class Actinopteri; order Blenniiformes; family Blenniidae; genus Lipophrys; species Lipophrys pholis. Next base: position 32,630,563 of record NC_137636.1, on the reverse strand, counting down.
ATGAGTTGAATATTTCTAAAAAGAAAAGAAAAGTGAGCTATAGAGGTAGCCAAGGCTGACAACTCATGTTTTGCTGTTTCAGAAGTAAAAGGTTGTATTTTTCTGCCAAAGTGTGGCTGCTTCACTCGATGACCTGATTTTTATGGACTGGTCCCTCCATCAGAGAGCGGTTTGCAATGACTGAGCCCAAAGCCGCCACGTCCTAACAGAAGGCTGCTGCCATATGAACACATTTTTCTGGTTTTCTGCCCCGAGCTGACAACATTACACAATGTTGTTGTGAATGCAGCCCACTTGGAGAAGAGGAACAGAAGAAGAAGAAAAAAAAAGGAATGGAGGGAAAATGGCAAAATAAGCCAATCAGAGTACTTAGCAAATAAATTTAGTGCCATCTGCCGTGTCGCAACAGCTCCTAGGAAGTCACCCTACATTGAGCCGCGAGACTACCACGAAAAGCCATTTGGATCCCATTCATTTAGTTTCCCTCAAAACGCACTGGGGAGTAAAGCGGAAGCTGGTGTCCGGACAATTTCACATCTGCTAATTGTGAGCTACACTGATCCACCAGATTTCATCTGCAGTGCGGCTAACACGCCGCGGGTTAGAGATTCAACTGGAAAGCCATTGAAGAAATTCAGCGAGGCTTCAGTCATGCTGCCGCCAAGCATTCTGCCTCGTGTTTCTGCTGATTGTCTTTACTTTCTCACCTGGGTTTTTTTTGATGGTGAAATTGGGGTTGTTGAGCATCTCGGGGATGAGACGGTAGTTGAAGACGTGGCCCTGGATGGGGTCGTCTTTGTCCACCGCGCTGACCGTCTGGATCACCTGCGTGGAAAACAGAGACAGGGCGGCACACAGTGAGACATCAGGGTGAAGGCAGACTGCTCATTACTCTGTTTTGGCCACTGCAGATTGCTACGGCGCAACAGTGTGTCTGGATCACACCTCATGAAATATACGACCTATTCATCGCTGGAGTTTCCAGATTATTATCAATGAGGTCCTGTCGAGTCTGGCACACTTTCAGGCTGCTGGCTCTATCTCTTAATCTGTCATCATAGGTCTTATCACACTGTACGTCTCTATGATTGATTGGAAATTGGAATTCAGACCCCCGCAGGACACTTTCTCTTTTTTTCAGGTTGCTTTTCTTCTTCTTTTCTCTCCCCCTCTTCCTCCTTTCAATAAAGCTCCCTATTGTATGTGCGGGAGGCCCCTGAATGAGGTCGATTGATGAGAGGGAGAATGCAAAGCACTCGTCCAGGGTTTTTGGCTGGGGGAAGCATTGTGCCATCTGGAGGAGGACATGAAAGACAGTCTTGAATTATGATCCACTCTGATCAATCCTGACTGCTCTCATTTCCCCCTTTGCTCGGCGCGGCGCCGTATTGAGGGAGGGCCGCGGCACGGGGAGAGAGAAAAGCGCTACTCCCACCTCGGTAGTTTCCCGGCGAAATAAATAGCCTATAATTCACTGTGGCCAATCATTACGGGGGAGGAGAGGGAGAAAGAAAGGGACAGAGACTAAGAAAGTGATAGATCACAGCTTTGATGAATGAGTCACTCCGTTTCTTACCTGTCCGGGTTTTCCATTTTCGCACAGAAAGGCCTCGTATTCGTTGGCGAATTCAGGGGCGTTGTCATTAATGTCCTTGACTCTGATGGCCACGATCGCCCTCGATATCTGACTGTGATTCCCTAATAGATAGATAGATAGATAGATAGATAGATAGATAGATAGATGAGAAGAAAAGGTGAAAAAGAAAAACAAGGTTACTCGTTAATTCCCAGGTGAATTCTGTGACCTAGTTTTAATTTCTTTTATTTTCCCGTCTTTATCCCTCCATTCATTTCCTGAGCTGATGGGAGGCCGAACGATAAGCCACATCAATCTACGTTCCAGCCGGTGTTGACGGTGCGAAACGGCACTCAAGGCAGAAGAGGAGAGGGAAAAAAAAAAAAAGCTCTCCCAATTCAAAGTGCTTTTGAAAAATCCCCCCGTACGCCACCATGTTTAAAACATGAGGGCTAAAACATGCATATTAATGAGTCATCGGTGACTGCAGTCTAAAAAGACAATAAAAGGCAGTTTAATTATATTAGAGTTTGATTGGAATTATTCATCGCGGGGTAATTGACAGGCCCTTTCGAGAGTCTGTCCACCAACCCCCCACCCCCCCATCCAAACCCCCAGATTGAATGTGTTTATTAATCAGCAGTGCAAATGGCAACTCTTAAAAAACAATTATGTATTAATGTGGCCCTCTGAGGGCCGTGGCACTGTGGCCACTGACGACAGCAGTTTTTATTTTCTGAACTTGATTCTCTTCTGATGACTCCAGTTTTACTTGATTTAAACAAGAGAAAATGCAGCGTCTTCATGTCTCCTAAATTAATAATGAAACCTCGGAAAAAAATGTAGAAAATTCAAGGAGCATAAAAATGCAATAAAAGACCGCGTTTTGAAAATTAAAGGAAACATCCATCTCATTTTTATCTCATCATTTACATTTAGGTTGTTTTTTTGTGATTTTCTGTTGTATTTTCAAAATAATCCTTGTGCTCAAGACATTTATGCTCCATTGTTTCTCGTTAAATCTATTTTCATGCAACAATTTATGCACATTTTCCAACCTCAGCTTTGATTGTAAAAAATAACTAAATGTATTTAAAGATGAACTGAGCCACCACCGATCATTGTTAATGCTGCTCTCGTGCGTTGGAATGTGAAGATGTAGCATCGAATTGTAAACTTGATTCAGTGATTGTGATTCAGGGAGATTCATTTTGGCTGCAGGTAATCCTCCAGGAAAACCTTGGTGCCTGAGTGATACTGGTCTTCTTCTTTTTGTAATAAACACATTTTTGTGCAATCAAGCCGTGTCATTCTGAGACCATGGTCATTATAATCGTGATTTGCATTTTAAAGGGGGTAAAACTAATATTGATGTATTTTTTGTTGTAACAAAATAAAGATTTTAAAGACCGAATGTAAGATCTTCCAAGCTGTGTATAATAATTCAACATAGATTTAAAAGTGAAAGCGTCATATCAAGGCTCATCAGTGTTTTCTTTGTATCAGTGGTTACCGACATTTCGTTCTTGACTACCTTCGAGGAATACTCCCCTCCTCCAATCTCTGATTTACAGTGAATTCAAACTGGCTCACACACATTTTTATCAGAAGCTTCAGTTAGATACCTGAACCCTGGTTTTAAAAGCACTGTTAAAATTACTCTATATGATGAATCTGAGATGTTACTCTCAGATAAATTATAGTAATACTTCTAAAAATATAAACTCTGAGCGCTGCAATGGTAATTATGATAAATAATATATTTAATAATAGTTTTTTTGTCTCCATCAGTGCCTGAACTTTTCCAGTCTGCCCTTTGTTGGGCCACGAGTTGGTGCTGTTAGTTTCTGAATGAAAGCACACACACATGCAGCAGAGAACAATCCGCTCTAAACATTAACAGTCTATATAGTTGTAGACTGTCAAAATAAAACTACCAAGTCCCAGGAGAATGTGGACTGGGAGTCATGACACTCTGGAGGAAACATTGCTCTGATTGTTCAGAAAAGTAGTTTTTGTTTCCCATTTCCACAGAAACAGTGTCATAGCGTTTTTGAAAAGTTCCACCGTCGGAGCCGCTCTTAAGAACTTGCATTTTCAGTGGCTCCGAGCACCGTTGTCGTGTAAACGGACCCCCAATAGAAAACAAAGGTTTCGGATTTTCACTTGAAAACGTCACGTAAACGAGGCCTCAGAGTGGACGGTCCTCAACCTTAATGTGGGGATCAATAACAAGTTAACAGCAGCCATTGAGGAGACACCACATCCTGATTTACCTGCACAAAATACAGGATTGTGTCTGGATCAATGCGATTGTGCATTTTGGAGTTTTATTTGAAGTTTCTTCTGAGCGAATTTGTGAAACGTGTGGCCCTTCGGCCCTTCCTGGAGGCGTCTTCAGAAGAGGTAAGCAGTGAAGTGAGTGGAAACTGACAGCCTGGTAGACAGTGATGGATGGATTGGAGCGGAGGGAGGGTTGGGGGTGGGGGTGGGGGTGGGGGTGGAGGGTGTTACGAGCCCCCCACCCCCACCCCCCAGGCATAAGCAGAGAGGGAGAAGAAAAATCTGATTAGTCAGATGTGAATCGGTGCGAGGCGGCTTCGTTTGGGTGGCAAATGGCAGATCTATTCCTTTTCACACCAGAGAACACACCACCTTCTTCTAGTGGAAATAAAAACTGCCACATTCTGGTAAATTCCTGTTCGGAGCAACGACTATCTCCAGCTGCAGCTACTTCGCCAAAAGGCGCTGCCACGACGTGACGAGACCGGCGGCTTATCAACGGCGACGTTCAGCTCCTCCACCGGGTTTTTAGCCGCACTGCATGGCCAGGACATTATGACAGCGATCGGGGGGGCTTTCATTGCTTCTGACAATTAATGTGTGTTTCCTTTGATTAAGGAAAGAAAAGGACCGATCGAGGATGAGACAGAAACAGAGGAGAGAGAAAAAAGTTACAAGCTGTGTGAATTTGTCTTCCAATAGCTTGAAGGGGTACATTAAGCTTTATCACAACATACAGCCCCCCCGAAACAATCTGTATGCAAATAGAGCCTTACATATGGTCGGAGCTGTTTGTAGCTCTGCCGGCAAGATTTTTCCACGTAGTCAGTGAGTTTCCACGCTTCGCAGATGTTCTTTAATCTGTAATGGATGCTGGCGTTGGAGCAATCCACTCTGGAGCATGTCTTTAAAACTGTTTATTTGATACGTCTTAATGTTCCTGCACTTTCCACAAATTGACTACTGAGCTGTTTAATTCAATCAAAACTCAGCAAATTAACGTATTTAATGCCTCTGTGGATTCAGACGCTAATTGTTTGCGGGGCGATTAAGAGTGCCAACGTTATGAAGCGGCGACGTTGATCCGAGGATCGCATGCGGCAGGTCAGAGAGTCCAGACACTGAGACGACACCAGAGGTCACCGGCTCCTGCAGGCACGTCTTCATGCAGACACAAACGCGCTCTTAGATCCAGTAAAGAAGCATCAGCTCATCACGCTTAATGTTTCTGAATTAAAAGGGTGTCATTTTTTGTGGGCTTGACTGGGCTGCAGCGTTTCATTAAAAAAAACAAAAAAACAAGCACGAACTCCTGGCCTGGCACGCTAACGACATTGCTTTCACCGTTTTTGCCGTTTCCGTAGAAACAGGCGTGTTTTTTAAAATGTCGCAGTGTAAACGTGCAATTTTTCGGAAGAGAAAACACAAAAACGATGCATTTTTCCTGAAAAGGTTGTCAGTAAACGTGCCCTAGAATGGTTGAAAATGATGGATAAACAAGATTTAAAAAAACAAGCTAAAAATCATTAAAACAGCTGATCTGAACTTGTAGAAGTGGCTAAACAGGGTTAAAGAGCGAGAAGTTAACGACTGTTCAAATGGATGAAGAGCTAAATCTGTAATAACATAACAGTTAATAATTATAGTTCTTAAATCTCATAAATTCATCACAAGTCTCAATGTAATTAGGTTCATTGTGGCTTTAGTTTGTTCATAAGTAGTTTTGCTTTCAACTTTTCGGGCAAGAGGGGTTTTTATTTTTTTGTTTGTTTGTTTTGTTTTGTTTGTTTTTGTTGACTGAAGTTACAGGAGAAATGATCTGGTTGTTAAAGGTGATATCTCCCAGAAGATGTCAGACAGTTTGTCGATTGTTATGAAAGCAGTAGTATGACTCTGTGCTGGATTGGTTTTCTTTACAGTGATCTCGTTCAGTATTTAAATATCTGGTGAGGAACCTTGTAGCTTGTCGTCTGATTTAGTTTAATTCTTCCCTTTTTATCGGCAGGGTTTTAAATAGTCTCCTTTTAAACAAAACATTATCTTAACATGTAATATTGGAGTGGAAGCATGATGTCTCGGTTCCTGTCAAGACATCACACTTCCTGTTGGGACATCACACTTCCTGTCAGGACACCACACTTCCTGTTGGAACATCATACTTCCTGTCATGACATCACACTTCCTGTCAAGACATCACACTTCCTGCAAGACATCACACTTCCTGCCGAGACATCACACTTCCTTTCAAGACATCACACTTCTTGTCAGGACATCATACATCCTGCAAGACATCACACTCCCTGCCGAGACATCACACTTCCTGTCAGGACATCACACTTCCTGTCAAGACATTAAACTTCCTGCAGGACATCATACTTCCTTTCAAGACATCACACTTCCTGTCAAGACACACTTCCTGTCGGGACATCACACTTCCTGTCGGGACATCACACTTCCTGTCAGGACATCATACTTCCTGTCAGAACATCATACTTCCTGCAAGACATCACACTTCTTGTCAGAACATCACACTTCATGTCAGGACATCACACTTAATGTCAGGACATCACACTTCCTCTTAAGACATCACACTTCCTGCAAGACATCACTCTTCTTGTCAGAACATCACACTTTATGTCATGAGATCACACTTCCTCTTAAGACATCACACTTCCTGTCAAAACATCACACTTCTTGTCAGAACAACACACTTCCTGCAAGACATCACACTTCCTCTTAAGACATCACACTTCCTGCAAGACATCACACTTCTGGTCAGAACATCGCGCTTCCTGTCAGAAGATCACAATTCCTGTCAAGACATCACACTTCTTGTCAGAACAACACACTTCCTGCATGACATCACACTTCCTGTCGGTGACGATCTACTTACTGACTTCTGTGGCGGTTACTGTGATGTTGTGCCACATGTCCGTCTCTCTGTCCAGCGGCTTGGCCAGCGTAATCTTTCCATCATCTGCGTTGATGTTGAACTGCCTTTCCATGTCCGTGTGCCGATCAATGAAATACCTGCAAGCAGAAGGAGACGTCAGCAACCAAACCTCGGACAAAATAAAATTTGAACAAAATCTAATTTAAATGAAGTATCGGAAAAACAGAGTAAAAAGCTTCTTTTCTGAAAAGTGCATATGCGCACCACAGCAGTAGTAGATAGTTGTTCTGCACATGCTCAGTAGATAATAATAACAGCGTCATGACTCCCAGTCCATATTATCCTGGAACTTGGCCGTTTTATTTTGACAGTCACCGTAAGAACAATCCAACGTGGTCGTCTGTCCACTAGAATGTCTGTGTTCTCCCATTGTTAATGTTTAGAGTGGATTTTTCTCTGCTGCATGAGCATGTGTGGTTTCATTACAAAAACTAACAAGAGCAACCAGTTGTGGCCTAACATAAAATCTACATAATTTTCAGCATTTCTGCCGTTTTCGTGGAAACAAACATCCTTTTTAAAACATTGCCACATAAATGTGACACTTTTCTTAAATGAAACTACAAAAAACAAAATTTTCTTTTTAAATATTGTCGTGTCAACGGGGCCATAAGCAGCTAAAATGGATTAAACAGCTAAAATGTCAAATGATTAATTACTAATTACTAAATGCGTAAAAAAAACCAAAAACAAAACAAGATTAAACAGTAGAGCAGCTAGAGAGGTGAAATGGTAGTTTCTTAGAAAAGGTTGAAGAAATGATCAAAGCACTAAAAGCCAAAATAGCTGGAAGAGCTAAATCTACTAAAAAACAGTTAAAGTCGGTAAAACAATTTCAAGCAACATAGAATACAGCTTTTTTTTCTATATAGGAACACTATATGTAAACTTAAAGAGCAGTGTTAAGTGTATTTTGAGGGTTAAACATGTTTCATGTGTGATTTTGCTCATAAAGGTTGCAGACCCCTGCACTGCTTTAGACATTAACCTGTTTCTCAAGTGCACCGTTAAAAAACTTTGGGGGAAAAAACTTGAAAGAATAAGCCCTAACTTTGAAGGACATTTGGAAGCAGCAGCAGCAGCAACAGCAACAGTCTCGCCTGGTCAGTCACAGAACAGCCCTTCAGAGGCTCCAGCACTTTTACAAGAGAAACCTGTTGATCGGCTCAATAAAAGCAGTAGGAAATCAATAATTATCATCCGAGGAATAATTAGAGGCTCCACAGCAGTAGCAGGGGGCGTTAATAAACCCCTCCCCCGATCAGCAGCGGAAAACAAAGAGCATCAGTGCCGGTGAAGCCGCGGTGAGAGACGAGCTGTTGTTAACCCTGTTTGGAAGCTGTCAACACTCAATAGCTCCCAGAGGCGTCGCATTAATGAGTTAGGACAGCACTGTGCCACACACACCCCTCCAACCACAGCGGGGGGGTGGTAATGGATGTAATGTAGATGACCTGCTGACCTGCCTGGTAGAAGTCACCTTGTCTGATTCCAACTCAGTGATTCTGTTTTCTTCTCGAGCTGACAAACACGTCCCGGCCGGAGTAAATAAAACCCCGACTGCAGTTAAAAAAAATGAATAATGAAGAAACTCAATAGTCGTGTCAGGAATTACAATATAAAAGTACAATTTTCACATAATTCAATTAACAAGGTATAGTCTCTATGTTTTCATTTTTTTTCATTTTCATAAGTACTCCTGAAATCTCTTTGACACAAACCAGGGAGTTTTACATAACGTCACCCGTCATAAACATCAGCAGCAGGTAGACAGGAGAGGACGAATGATGTCCGTGGTTTCGGGATTCTTTAACATTAATCAGACAAAATTAAGAAATCTCCAAGGCTCCAAGGCTGTTGGAGGTGCCTGTAGCGTCTAGATGTGGAGGCTGTACGGACAGTTTGCAACAACGCTAGCATTTTTTAAAATTCATCATTCGAATCAAATAATTTAACTCTCTTGTCTAATGTCTTATAATACTCCCTCAATTTAGAAAATCAAGTTTTTCTAACTTATATCAATATTCTCTGTCATTTTACAGACAAACTGAAATAATTCACACCTACTTTTGTTTTACTCTTATAAATGTAACTTTCTAAGTAAAAAAATTAATAGAAAATAAAACTGACATAAATATAGTATCTTGAAATATTTTGAAATCTCATCAGATGTGATGTTTCTTAATCGTTTAGCTTTCTTTTTAATTAAAATCAGTTTTAGTTTGTGTGTTATGATTAATTACTAACAAAACTATTCAGGTCTTTCAAGATGTGATTATAACCATAAAGTTGCACAATATTCAGATTCTGTATGTGATAATGTTGCAGAGTAATACTAACGGTAACGTATGCCATCTTTCTTCTTTGTACAGGGAAATAAAGACGCATGGAGACGTATGAATTCTCCATTCAGTCTTTTACAAACTCGGTTTTGCACTTGTGAATGTCACGATGATGAGAAACTGGCCACGTGTTCTTCAGCCCGAGCTCTTATTGCGTGGGACACGTGAGGAAGAAGAGCAGGCCGTGTTGACAGGACGACGTCTTTAAAACTGCAGCTCCTGTAGCGTTTCCAGGTCTGCTGTGGTCGCGATCCATCAAAAGTGGTGGAAGAAAGTAAAGGCAGCGAAGCAGCGACGCGCTGCAGGAGGCTGAGGGTCACGGATACAGCGGGACGGAAGGCTGGTGGTCTGAGACCTCACGATACAGTTTCACGACCCCTGTCCACCTCCAAAAGCACCAACAGTGAGCAGCAATGGGCGACACAATGGAAACCAAATCATTTCCAGCAGATTGCTTGCGTGTCAAAATGCCTCATGAAGCAATCTATAGTTCTCATTTTTATTACCGGTGATTGATGTCATCCTGAAACAATGAATGAGTGATGAGTGCTCGTGTGCAGCACCGCAAGTTTCAGAAAAGTTTTCTATTTACACAGAGAAGGAGATCGATACATTTCCATAACGGAGCACTTTGGAAGCCATTTTCAAAAAGTACCATTTCCAGCGACTCCCAGTGCAAATAAACCAGCAGCCAAATGTTCCATGTTTTTGCTCAAAAGCATCAATAAAAACGGGGCTTTATGCTCAAAACCTGCCAATTCACAGGCTTGATACAGCCTCACAGCAAAACAGACACATCATTTTTACATTTTTGCTTCATTTTCAAAATTCATCACTTTCTGTTTCCAGAATTTTCCACATTGCTTCTGCCCCAGTCCTCCTCCAATACTGATAAATTCAATCTGGCCTTATTTTTCCTCCAACATAATACTTGTTTTTCAATTACACATCCGGTTTAACTGGTTTGCCCTTGTTTTTTTTTTTTTTCTTTACGTGTTACACAGCGTCTCAGCTTTTTTGGGAAGTGGCACCCTTCAAAGGCTCCGTTTGTCAGACGATGGCGCTCCTCAGTGACCCCGCCTGTGACACTGTGAGTCCTGCAGCCTCATGCAGTCTTAAAAACACAGCGGCAGCACAGGAGACTCTCCAGAAAATAAAAAGGACGAAGAATAAAAAGCAAAGCAGTGGCTATGAAATTGGAATGCACATAAAAGAGAATTTTCCGACACCACTCGAAGCTGTGAAATCGCTCTTTCATGTCGCAGTGTGCCCGGCGCCAGTTCTTGGGACGAGCCCACACAAAACCAGACGGAGGGAGACTCGATGAGGACGACTCGTCTCTGGGTTTCAGGGAAACGTCCTGCCGGCCGCCGTGACTCACCTGAGCTCATTACACCGTGAAACGCACGAGTGTTTCCGTCCCCACAGGACAAAATGCCGCTGTCCCCCCACCCCCCCACCCCAAACATTGAGAAAATAGTTTGAGTTTTTTTCTTTTTCATTCTAATCCACTTCCCCTCTCCTATCCAACTCTCAGAGGAGAAAAAAAAAAACTTGCCCCACATAACCACCCCACCCCCCACCCCCACGCTCTCCTCACCCCGCTGCTCGGCCTTGTCCATGCCGACCTGTTGCCCGGAGCCCTGTGGTATTTGTGCAAGAGGTGGAAGAAATGAGGGAGGAGGCGGGAAGGGAAATGCCAAAACCAAATTCACAACAACTATTTATGTGAAAGGAGGGCGCTGCTTATTGAAGAATGGCGGGGAATGAAATAAATAAACCACTGGCCCAGATTCCAATTGTTGGGGAGATGTACCGAGCCGTGACATTTCCATTTTTGAGATGAAATGGTGTAAAATCCTGTAGACGGCGGCCTGGGAGAGGTCCATGAGGAACCCCCCCCCCCCCCCCCCACCCTCACCCCACTTCCCCCCCAAAAAAAGAAGCTCCTCCACCCTCCACCCACCCTCTCCTTCTCTCTGTTGCCCTGCAGACGCAGAGCACTTTCAAGACAGGCAGACAGCAGCAAACCACCTGGGAGCAGGCTCTCTCCTGCAGACTGAGTGGATCCCAGGCAGACTCTGACAGCCTCACGTGGAAGCGAGGAGACAGACCCTGAAATGTTCTGCCACCTGTCACTCAAGCTGACAACGTGATGTGAAAAGAATTAAAAGCAAAATGTGAGGATGGAGGAGGGCGTCGCTGCTTTATCTTCCCCGAGCCGTTGACTGGCATTGGGCTGACCTCGGTGCAGCAGTTAAACATCACATCCAAGCCTGTTTGTGCCAAATATTTTACTGCGCAGTCACTCCTCCTGCTAACCGGCGCGGCGCGGCCGCAGCGTCAAACAAACATAATGCGCTAATCAGAATGCGTCAGCGGGGCACGAGCCGTCGGGTGTGTAGACAGAGATAACTATAAGCTGTAATCAGCGAGATTGTTCATCTTGTTTCTGTTTCTGTTATGGATCTGCGCGCTGCGTCGCTCACAGATCGCCTGTCTATCAAACAGTATGTCCGGGACATGTCCCCCGCTGGAGTGTCTGTGGGTGGCAGTCTGCAGTGTCTTTAGCGGGGCGGCTACCATTGCTCATGCTAACTACCCAGTGATTTTTCTTTTCCAGGGGAAAGAGAGGAGAGTCTCAATGACTCATTCATTCCTCTAACATTACGGTTAAAATACACAGAGGGGAAAACAATAACAAATGCCACCCTATAATTATCAAATCATTCACCTACCGTCCACCACAGACTCCATATCACACTGAGCCCGACATCAAAATATACATAATTATTGTTAATAAAACACAAAGGTTCAAATATCTGAAAATGGTTGTTATGGATAAACTGATTAGAATCAAAAGCATCGATGTAGATTCAAATCATTTCCAACTGGGATTAATAAAGGATTTCTTTTCTTTTCTTCTTTTATATTGTTTAACAAAAGAAACTTGGTGCAAGTGCTCCAAAACTACACAGTCAAACAGTAAATATATAAATATGGCCAAACTACATAATCTCAGGAGACTGATTGAACTGCAATAAGTTATGTTTCCATGTACTGTGCATTCAAATGAGAAAGGAGCGTGCTGATGAGTACAATTCATTTGCAAAAATTCTGAAATCAAATAAAGAACCTTTAGTTAAATCACAGAAGACATTATTTAATACCGGTAGCCTCTTGGTCCATAATAATATTGACAAAGGCTCAGGGCACAGTGTCCACAAATTCAGGAAATAAATCACCTCAATGTATTGAAATCAAAACTAATTCATACTTTCAAGTCTTAAAATGGAAAAATTCACATTGTTTCAAATGTAAAGCAATGCCTAAATAACATTACTACACGTGATAATACTAAATAAACTATTTCGTATTTAGTTATTTTGATTAGTTTCTGGATAGTGTAAATGTAGAGACAACAGCGTAGTTATTCAAATTGTTTGATATTGATAATTTTATTCATAATTTCATACTATCAATAGTATTATTCAGTCACTTATCTATATGATTTATATTTTGTGGTAAGGTTTTTTTTATTGTATTAAATGTGTTTGTATTTATTTACACATCCTTATAAATCAAAGACGATGGTAAAAAGGTATTAGATTTCTTTTGTAAGTGTATGTATCCCCGAAGGAGGCGGGCAGTGTAAACAGTCAAATCTGGCCTCGGGCCCCACGTATGGGAAAATGTGACTAAAAACTCGAATCAAGAAAAAAAAATGTTTTCTCATAAAATATTAATAAAAATGATTCAAAATTGTATCCCTATTATGAATAAAATCCAAATGGAGCTTATTAAGAAGACTTGTTTTTGATTGGGTTTGACTGCAGGGCTTGAAATGTAATCGAGTGAGTATGAAGTACTTTCCAGGCCTTTGTTATACTTTATTTATAAATGTCCACAATATAAAATGTAAACCAAACCAAACGTTAGACTACAGTCGTTTGTAACATATTCTGTGGTTGCTCAACCAGAACAAGCGTTGTGCTACGTGCTGCCTCCGGCTATGACACTGTAATCAACTAGTTATCCCTCTATTTTCCTGAAGTTTGACACAAAGATAAAAACACCCAAAGACTGTAAAAAGTGACTCGTCTTCAAAGTTAGGAGTTCAAACAGTGAATACTCTATAATGTCTTGAATGTGAGCATTGAGTTATATGAAGTGCCATCTCAGCATGTTTTTATGCTTGAATAAAGTTTTTATGTGCATTTCAGCTATAAAATGTTGGGCCTTAATTAAATCAAATGGAATGATTTCCATTTTTATTTTGTTGGGACCGGTGGCATTTTCCTATTGATCACATTTCACTGATTGTATCTAACATGGTTACACAGTTCAGTGATACATAATGGGGAGCTTCACTGCCAGGAAGTTGCACAGAAAAACAAGGTAAAACTTAAAGGTTGATGCATTAATGGATTGTATGTGTGACTGCGTATGTATAAACATGTATTGATTATTTTTTTTTTACAAAATGTTGTTCCAAAAAAATGCCAATTAAATACTATTAGTTTATAATATCAATGTTTAATTATACCAATCATATGAATAAATAATATAAACAAATACTAAAATAGAATTAAAAAATGTCTTGCGATATGTTTATTAACAGGAAAAATGTTCATGTGTGACTTATGTTATTTTCTTCTTCACGATGCATTTTTTCTAGATATGACTTATAGTCTAGGAAATACGGTAGTTTCCTCACAACAGCTAAGGAGATTTATACAGCATTTTACCGCGTTTCCCAGACTATAAGTCATATCTTTTCAAGTAGTTTGTCTGGTCATGTGACTTATATTAAGAAGCAACCTAAATATATCAAAATATATCAGTATATACCATGTGGAACCACTAGATGTCACTGTGTGACACTAGAAAGCTGCTACAGTACAACTTCCAATGCTAACCGTGGGCTGAAAGTACAGCAGCCAGGGCTGAGGAACAAATTCACAGAAGGTTCTGGAATAGCAGCGGCTGGACCAGGATTATCAGTTAATCTTTTATATATTAGTGAGATTTATATTTATGTTTGTTTTTTCTCTTCAAGCACATATTTTGAGAGGTACAGCCCACACTGAGATGCAACTCAAAATCCAGAAAAATATGTTAATGTTCAACTGCAAAGTGTAAAAAATGTGCAGCTGTGTCGTCGGAGCTTTCTGTATCTGTGTGTGTGACTGTGTCTGTTCAACGTTCAGAGAACGAGGCGAAAAGATCAAAACATTCTACTTTCTTTTTTCTTTCCCTCAGAGTCCAGAACACCTGTGACACTCCCGTTGGTTATTAGGTCAGTAATTCTAGGGGGAGCGTCGCAGATGTACCGACTCTCTCTCTCTTCTCCCTCATGAACGTTTGTGTTTTGAACGCTGTTTTCTTCAGGTGTGCTGCCTGGCGCCGTTGCGGGGAAGGTGATTTTTTTTTTTATGCAGTCGCTACTAATCTATACTTTAAATAACAAAACATCAAAAACAACTGTGAGAAGGAAGGGGGGAAAGGGAGAAGTCCCTGAGGAAAAAGGAGGTGCCGGCCTAACTGACATTAAATTTCCATTCGTTTCAAACCCATCCCCTGTACTTGACTGCTTGTATTACCATATGCAACATGTCAGCTGTCAGCTGTGCCGTAACAACACAGCAGAGCCTGCAGAAAGAAACTCGTTCTACAGAATTCCATTATGTCCCTGCAATTCCCCTCAAAAAAATGAAAGAGAAAAACAAGCATGGAAACCAAACTGCTCTCAAATCCAAAGCAGATTTTGGCAATGCGCGTCACAGTATCAATATTTTTTAGACCGAAAGCCCGTCTGTGAAATCCAGCAGCTCGTGTCAGACAACCTCGGTGAGTGCCAGATGTCACAGAGCTTTTTATTTGTGATCAGTCAGGTAGAAAACGACAGAGGCAGCGGCTCCAGAGAGGAGCAACACCGAGGGAGTGTTTCATGGAGTGCACCTGAAATGGTATTGGCTGGATGCATTAAGTACAGCTGAGGGCTTGTTTGTCTCCTGAGTGCAGAGGACATGGCAGCCCACCAGAGCACTCAGCCCCCCAAGTGCTCCGGGGCTCGGGCTGGTTCGGCATGGAGAAGGGCGCTGGGAGGATTAAGACGGCGAGCGATTGTAATCAGAGGGGAGGACTGGAGAACTCGTTCAGATGGTGGCAGGAGGGCGCTAGCTCTAATGTTGCTATTACTGCTGCTGCTGGTCGAGAGCTGCTCCACCTTCGGCCATCTCCTCGGGAACCGGTTGTCCTCCCGGACAAGAGAGGAGAAAAAAAGAGAGAAGGGAAGGAGGTGGAAAACTTTTCACTTTCGCCAGGAATACTAAGCAAAACTGAGGTTGAAAACCATACAAATAATATACATTTTGACAAAAAAAGAAACCAACAATGAAAGGTCATCATGTAGCAGAGACATTAACAAGCTAGCTTATGCCACTTTTTACTACAAGGTGGTGCAGTATGTACTTGTCCTGTGTTCTATTTCTTAAAAATTGCCACAAAGTGCACTAGAATCTTCCTAAAAGGGGTCATATTATGCAAAATTCACTTTTTAATGGTTTTCCAACAGAAATAATCGCCCTCATACCTGGAATGATGCCCCAGAAGAGAGGAAAGTCTGT
The DNA here is from genome assembly GCF_963383615.2 of Lipophrys pholis. Lineage (NCBI taxonomy): Eukaryota > Metazoa > Chordata > Actinopteri > Blenniiformes > Blenniidae > Lipophrys > Lipophrys pholis. The sequence goes on along the minus strand of NC_137636.1, from coordinate 32,614,780 downwards.
CCTCTCTCTCCCTGGCTTGTTTCAGTTTTAAAAAAGTGTGTTGCTCCAACGAGCCAATCAGAACTCAAACCATATATAGTGTCATCGGGGGTTAAGCCAATCCCAATCAAGGTAGGCCCTCCCTTTGACCCTCCCACAATAAGGCAGCTCTGCTCTGGCACATGGCACCATGAGAGGAAGTACTTCCTCCTCTTCCCAACATGGGCATGTGTGGGTGGAGCCAGTCCAGCTCACACAGACAGTAGATTCTGAATGCAGCTCCTATGATCCAATATTCAAATGGAGGAAAATCAAGGAAAAGCTGGATTTGGGACAATAAACTTTGAATACAACGCTTTTGGACTAACGAGATCATGTGAATTAGTTGAAAAGCTGGATGATATGACCAATTTAACTTGCACATATTGTACCTTTTAAAGAACGAATGAATGGATAAATAAATGAATGAATATTTCAAATCAAAGGTTAAATAAAAAAATGGATCACATATTCCAATCCCTTTTCACTATTCTTAGATAAAATATTATACAATATATATAAATGGCATTATTGAATCAGTTACAACAATTCTGTGAATAGTGTTAAAAAAACTAAATTAAAAAAAACTGAAGGGAAGGAAGCTAAAAACCTGCCTTCAGTCCTGTTTTCTATGTTCGTTATCACCTGGAATTAAAAACATGGCTTTATTTTTCCAGACGTGAAAGACTAAGGTTGAAAAACATATTATTTATATTTTTGGTCAAAAACAATTTTATAAAAAATCATCATGATATAGCAGCTGATAACAAGTTAACTAGCTTGATATGTCTTGTAATACCACTTTGTACCACAAGGTGATGCAGTGAGCACTTGTCCTGTGTTCTTTTTCTGAAAATCTGTGACTCATTTGTGCCACATCAACTATTGTCCCTTTGAAACAAAGAATGAGTGAAAGAATAAAATGAAGAATGAATAGATCCAACCAAAGGTTAAAACAACCATTATGATAACAAACAGAATAAAAAATATATATATTTCAATCCCTTTTCACTTTCATATGAAATTATTTATATTAATAATATTGTTTTTTCTCTGTTTTCATTGTTCATCGCTAAACAGTCTCCTTTAGTTCTGCATCTTTTATGTTGTTTGAACACGTGGTTTGATTAGAATCGTTTGAATGAACTTTATAAGCATTTTTATAGATAGTATTTTATCATAGATTATATTGTCTTATATATAGTATTATCAGAGCTTAAAGCAACTGACAGATAAACAAGCAGACAACAGGTAAACTCAAACTGCAATGAAAAGATTTGTTAATATATATTTGCCATAGATCATCCTGAAGACGAGTGCGGAGGCTAACTTTGAATAAAAATCTCAGTAAAAGTAATTCTTATTTTTTGTGTTGATGATGACTGGTTTTACCGGAGCCTGCAAATGTTTGAACGTCGTTATCCTGCCGTCTCTAAGAGAATAGAAAACGGATCTTGCAGCTTTTGAAGAGATTTTGAAAAGACTATTCTGTTTCTTTAACTGAATATGACTTTTTGTTTTGTTTTGCCTGACAGTCTATTGCTCTTCAGAAACAATCCAGAGCAAAAAAAACGTCTTCACAGAATGATTAAAAAAAAAAAGTGAAAAGTGCTGATTAAAAGCTTAACAATGAGTGTGCCTTGTAATGACTTTGAATCAGAGAAATTAGAGAGAGTGACCTGGTGAATAAAGACGGCACTCGCTCCGCGGTGCCTGGACAGGATGTTGATAACTGGACGGATCGGTGGCAGCAAATGGGCGTCGAGATCATGTCAGCAGGGTGCTGCCATCTGCAGCCGCACTCATTCATTATTTACTCACTTTGTCTTTCAATTCCGAGCCACAGGACGAAAAAAAAACCCCAACCCATCTCACCATTAATAATGCACCCGATTCAAGAATATGCCATTATGCTCTGATTAAATGTAATAATAAAGCAGACTTTCATACACTTAAGAGGTTACAGGAGAAATCGCTCATTTCCAAGCTGATCACGGAGCCGCTGTGGAGGCGGCAGACCAACACAAAATGCTCACATGAAGGTGGAACACGCCTTGATCGATGTATGAAGACGGATTCAAGCCAACACATGTGGGATAGGTGTGCTGACCGGATGCTCCGGGGCCTCACGAAATAACACACTATCCATTAACTGGGTTCAATTTCATGAATATAGATTATTTGTATTTTCCAGATACAAAACGTCTGCCTTTGTTCATGATTGCGAGATTGAGACAGAGATCCTGCTGTGATTGTTGTGAGAGACGTTTCCTCAGCTTGCTCTATATAACTTGTATTTACAGATTTTATCTTGTCTTGAATCTCTTTAGGACTCAAAATCTTGTCTTAATCTCGTCTGCTTTTTGACTTTGACACATCATATTCACTACAGCATTTTTAGTTTGTGAAATTCACATTTATGTATTAAATTCATGTCTAATTCAGTGGTGTCAAAATTTCATTGTGTGCCTGTGTTGTTGTTGTGTGAACGGGATCGAATGCAAGAGTGTCAAACATAAGGGTCGTGGGCCAAAACTGGCCTGCAAGAGACTTCAATCCAGCCAAACCACTGAGCAAATTGTACAAAAGTGATTTTTCTTTTATTTCGTGAAGCAAATGTCTTCAGTGTGTTGGACAAAACACAACACTGAGACCCGAGCTGAGATATCAGTGATACCGCAATCAAAATAGCCTCAAAGCTGTGCTATCAAGGGGAGTTCGTAAAAACACCCGGAATGCAACAGCTGCAGGAGAAGATTGTTAGACATTTGACAGTATCTTGTACCAGAAGTTTTCATTTAAAATGGCTTTACAATTTAGATTATAGTCACTTTCAGTAGTAATTGGTTTCGTGAATATATAGACATTTCCATCAGGTATACTCTGCACCCCAACAAAGATCAACTTTAAAGTTTAAATTTAAAGTCTATTATGGCATTACTTTACCAGTCTGGACCACTAAAGATGAAATGTAGCTCCTGAACTAAAATGCATTTGACACCCCTGATATATTCCATTTGTGTGGAAAACCTTAATTTAAATACTCTTGTTTGCATGTCATGTCACTTATGGTGTCACTCATATACATTATATATATATATATATATATATATATATAGATATATATATATATATATATATATATATATATATATATATATATATATATAAAATCTTTTGCATATTTCACCCAGGATCTTAGTTAATCAGACCCGTGGCTGGCTGCGTTAGCGGTGCAGGGACACCATGCAACCTCAAGGCTCGATCCCTCCTGGCAATCTCATCACTAAACATGAAGATGGTGCCAGGAAAGGAAGGAGAAAGTGGAGGAAGGAACTGGCCTTGCTCTACAGCCTCAGCCAATCTATGTAACCCAGTCTGCTCTCTGTTCGCAATGCAATTACACACAACCTGTTGAGTGTTGTCGCGGGAATGCGGTCAGCAAGTCACTGGAGAATTAATGAAATGCCAAGATGGAGGGAGAGAAATTGCCTTTATAACCTCTCCTCAAGGTGCCCTTGTGGTATTTCTAAGAATAAGTCACACAAGAGGAGAGCGTATAGCAGCTCTGGTCATACCATGAAAGTTGTGCTGCCTTCAACTCTTTTTTTTTTTTCTTTTTCTTTTTCGTACATCAGTGAAAATGAGAATGATCATTGAGTCACTTCCTCATTGCTGAAGATGCTACCACCGTCTCCAAAGGTCAGGCACAGGAAGAGATTTAATTGCATGCCTTAGTGTCAACCCTTTTAATAAAACACGTCATTAAAGTCTGGAGGAGCTGACTCGTTAACCTCTTACCTCCATCACTCCGCAAAGCTCAGCTAAAGAGGTTTTTAAAATAAAGAAATTCAAAAAATCACCTCCTTCTGGTTGGCAAACCAATAACGAAGTAAGAAGGGTGTTGCCTGTTACCTGACTTGACTCGTAGTGGAATCGGGATCCCTGGCGGCGACCGTCCCGATGACCGTGTTGATGGGGGCGTTCTCGTTGACCTCCAGCGAGTACACGGGTTTGGAGAACACGGGAGGCTCGTCGGAGTCCTCCACCACGATCTTCACGGTGGCCGTGTCCTTGAACGGTCCTCCGATGCCGGGCTCCGAGCGGAGGTTGGTGGCTTCCACTTTCAGGGTGTACGCTCTCCGGGTCTCGTAGTCTAAAGGCTGCAGCACAAGAAGAAACAGGTCAAGTGGCGTGTGACAGGAAGAGCGCCCGTCGATTTCACGTCTTTCTCTAATGTCAATGTCAAACACACAACAACACCATGCTGCAGCATTTATTGCTAATTTGAAACAAGACCAATTTATTTTGTGATCGGTGTAAATATTACTAGACCCGATAAGACGAGATGTTGAATAACGGTGCTGAATGAAGCTTGTTTTTGACCAAATTGCACATATGTGTTGATCTTTTTGCTGATTTAAAACCAGCCGAGCGGTTAAGACCAATTTATTTCTGCACTGTGAAAAACTCAGAACAGTTTTAGTTGTTTTCGTGTCACATGGGCGACTCGAGGTTTTTACGTAATGTTTTATTTTGGTTCTCGTGCTCTTTGACATTGATCTGACAGTGACAATAGGAATGATGTGACAATGTCATAACCATGAAATGACACCTGTCACGGACATGAAGGAGTGTTTATGAATGTTTACGACATCCAGTGTCATTTGAACAATTACGTGAGTTTCGAGGCGGAGCTGACACTGCTGAGGACGCCTTTGTTATGACAACTCGGTATGAACTGTTTCTGACAGTGTCACCAATAATATTCCCGACGACTTCAACAGCGGTTTGAGTCAAGGTGACAGTCGGAGCTACGTGTTAATGAAAGTTTGTCCTCCGGAACTTTTTCAAGGTGAATCGTGGCGGTCTGGATGCCTGCTGGGTGTAATACTCGTTGGAGAAACTTAACTTGACTGGTTCGGAATGTACGGTGTCGGAAAGTCAACTCCACAAATGGAGGGTGTAAAAAAATGCAAGTGCTCATTTTGCAGAGAATTGTGTAATGAAACATCCCATCAACTTTCACGACAAGGATTTTAGGTGCCGGACATTTTGAAGCTTGGACCATAATGGAGAGTGGGCCAAGTCCCTTCTTAGAATAACCAAATGTATATGAAGCATTTAACGTTACCTCCATGTCACTACGCTTCACCCTGGGCCACTGTGCATAGTCATCTATATTTTATATACGTTATGAGCAGAATGAACTGATGAGCTCTTTAGCCCTCCGTCTAGTAATAGCATGTCCTCCTTTTGCATGCTTTGTTTTCCCTCAGATAAATACCCAATAGGAAATTCTATCAATCTTTTGAACCATTTTATCCAGCAGATGCAATTTGATTTTGAGCTAAGGTAAATACTACCTGCACAGAAAACCACAAAAATGTCTAGAAAAGTCAAATTCATGAATCGGGGCAATTTAAAGTGACTATTTCAAACTCAACCTGGACAATCTGTAAACTCGATCCCGGGTTGGACTCGAACTGGCAGTGATGATGCAGTGAAACACATGTGACGTGTTCAGGGCTGAACACAGACAAACTCACAATCTTTCATCTAAAAATGATGACCTTGTCCTCCTTTTTAACTAATAAATTCAGACGTCACCATTACAGGAAACTGACATCATGTCTTTTCTCTCCTGTAGTCTTTGCTCTCTCCTCCCTCTCTGTACCTTCCTGCAGGATCCCCAACCCCAACCAGTACAGGCAGACCCTCAGAGTCCAGAGCTCTGCTTAGGCAACAACAATCTCAAATAAAAACACAAAACTTTTTATTGCATTTTGGTTGTGCGTTTCAACGACTTTGCACTCAGAGTCACCGAAAAAACACAACTTTTTCAAAACGCTCTGGCTCTGTGTGGAAGGTGGAAAATGCCACTTTTCTGAAACGCTTCTACAGTACAACTACACCACGGCCGTTATGAAGACAAATTAGTTGAGCGTGTCCAGATTGTGAATTGTATCCTGCTGGAAGTTCCTCATTGGTTATACATAAGAATCTGCTTTTTAAGTCAAACATCATGAGTCCCACAGCATAGAGATTTACTCGTCTTCGCAAAGATGCAACTTAAAAATGTGAGTTGAATAAGCTACAATTTTAAACTAAAAGTCTGTGTGAGATGTTAGATATAAGTGCCTGGCAGCAGTCGTACCCTATCATAAAGACCCAGCAAAGCATTCTGTTTACTATCATTCTATCAGTCATTTAAGAAATCCTACAATCTCACTCAAATTACACACACTGGGACTTTGCTGGTTGTGATAGCATCTATTGTATTTGTGTATCGCGGCAAACACAAATGATTTGATCATCACTTTGATTTAAATCAGTCACTGTAATTGCCATTTTTCACAGTTGCGCAACCCGAAAAATATTTTCCAACCTTTATCAGCGTGAAAAAACAGCAGATCTTTAACACTTTCGCATTGCGATTACACCCAGTGGAAGAAATGAGACAGGCGGTTCCCCTCTGGTTTTCAAAAGATGACTGTCACATGTGTTTAATCCCTCGTTTTACTTGGAATACAGTATTTTCTTTATAGATAACATGTCATTAATATTTTAAAGAAAAAAAGAAGTCACCATTTTACTGTCGTGGCATCTCTGAGGACACCCCTGACTGTCACAATTTCATTCTGAATCACCTCTGGTCACTCTCATACGAGGAGAATAATGGGATCAAGTCACTTCCACGCTCCATAACCGGGATTTATAGGCAAATCAAACTGGGCCTTGCTGCTTCAGGGGACAGGAGCTGGCTTGGGGGCGGGGATGAACAAAACGAGAAATGTATTTGGTTAGAGAGCGAGAGGAATTGTTCCCGAGGTCAATCCGGGCCGGTCGCTGTGGAGTGTGAGGAGAGGGGGGGGGTGGAGTCCCGGGTGGGAGACAGTACCAGCACCGTGTGTGTGTGTGTGTGTGTGTGTGTGTGTGGGGGGGGGGGGGGGGGTGCTTTGATTGTACAGTCTTAACCTCCTGGCGTCACGGTGCGAGCAATGAGCCCAAGCCCCTAAAGCCTCTCCAAGCCCCACTCCTCCTCGCTCGCAGCTCTTATTATTAACCTCTCCTCACTCTCCCCCTCACTTGACACCCACCTTCTCCATCCCTCACTCACTCCCTCCCCCCATCCCTCCTTCCATCCCTTCCTTTTCTCTCTTCCTCTCTGATCCTGCCGTCTGTGCTGAGAAAGTACAGGCTGTGGCTGGACCTCCAGCCAACGGATTACACTTTAATTCAGAGGGAGGTGGAGAGGAAGTGTCTGCATGAGGTACTGCTGGTGACTGAAATTACACATTTGATGACGAGGTTGGAAAAGTACCACATGGTGATATGAATGGCTATGTGAAGGTCAGTGACAGTGACATATATATATATATATATATAAAGTTTTTTTGGATTTAATTTGATTAATCATGATTAAACGTCATTTATTTTTAATCTATATTAATCACATTTCATTTTTTAATGAGCAAACAGAAAGAAGGGAATTTATGTGCACTCAACGTGATTGTTAAACATCTTTAACAGTTCATGTTAATGAAAAAACTTTCTTTTTCAAATACGTATTCATGTTAATATGTTCTTCAGCACCGAGCGCGCCGGGCCCAATCCCTGCGCCGTGGAGGAGGACGGCGCTCTGGGGCTCCACATGAGGCTCGCCGGAATGGCGGCGGCAGCGTGTCGGCAGATTGTCTCTGGAGGGAGGAGAACCGAGCAGCAACGAAGGCGGGGGTTGCAGCGACCAACCCAGCGACAGCCGAGTCCAGGAGGGCAGAGTCGAACCAGAGGGCGGAGGCAGAGCCGAGTCCAGGAAGGCGGAGTCAAGCCAGAGGGCAGAAGCAAAGGCCGAGTCCATGAGGGTGGAGGCGTGGAAAGGGCGAGCAAGCCCAGCGACCACAGCTGGCTCCATCCCATCCCCCAGGGGGGCCTGTGGCTCCGGGGCCGCCCCTGTAACCAGCCTTCTGAATAGTGCTGCCTCCCGTTGTCCCACCCCACCCCCTCCGAGGGGGAGTTGGTTTGGCCGGATGCCTAAATCTGGCGGTGGGGGTATATGGCAGAGAGGTGAGGCAGCGCACCTGATTCACATCAGGTGCTTAATCACCTCTCTGCCCATAAAGGAGGAGCCGCCAAGAGACACCGAGTGACAGGCGGAGGAGACACAGACACTGGACGGAGCCTGAAGGAGGAGCTGTGTTTGTCTGGTGTTTAGTTTTGTTTGAGTTTAGTTTATGTAATAAAAGAATGGTGATTGGAACCTCTGACTCCGTAGCTCTGTGGGTGAACCCAATGATGGAATGCATCACTGCCACAGTGATGTTTTTAGCTGGAGGTGTTTTGGGAAAAAGAAAACTCCTTCCTGCAGATTGTGATACTTTATGTGATCGACTGTTTCCGTCTTGAGTTGTTTTGTACTCAAATTTCGCATGGAAAGGGCAATCGTGCTGCTGGGCATCTTCTGACTGTTAATACCTGATCAACTGCCCGTTTGCACGGCGGTAGGTCCAGCTGTCGACTAATCAGATCAATCATGCTGATGGATTTGTTCAAGTTAACGTGTTAATTTTGACAGCCCTAATATATATATATATATATATGAACCAACATCACCGCTGTATAAGTGATATGTTGATGATCCTCCCATTACTGAATTTCCCGATGTGGGATGAATAAAGTCCAATTTTATCTTATTTTATTTATCATTGAATTAGTTTTCTCTTTCTTGACCTTTTAATCCTGTGAGTGTACACTGTAAGATATAAAGAAATGGTGTATTTTAAAATTAATGGCAAATATGAAAACATTTTTGGGGCAAATTATGACTTATATTAACATTAATGAGATGTTGTAAAATTCAAAGGGTATTTTGTATTATTCTTTTTAGTTTGTGCAAAACATTTATTTTCCTTGATGTTTGGTTGTGTTCCCCACCACCTGCCGATAAAAGTATTTCTGTTTTGACCGGCTAAAAAAAACAGCATGCTTAGAAGAACCCTAAACCGAAACCTTAAATGTCAAAAAAAAAAAAAAAAAAAAAGGCTGAAATGCTGCATTCCTGTATGAAGCATCCCAGATTGTCTCACACAAATAAATTACACTTTGTGTGCGTTTTGCATGTGATTTAGTCAGAGTAACACCATGAGTGACACCACATGGCTCCAGGAGTATTATAAAGGCATTTTATGCGTCAAACCCTGTTTACATAGAAATGATTTGCTGGAAATGGTATCGCCTCCGCCTTTGTTTGCTTTGGAGTGATTGAAAGGAACACTGATCCTCCACAACATGGGAATGGCATACTGTGAAGTGAAGCTCGTTGGTGGAAGAAGTTATTAGAATAAAATAAATCTGGAATTAGAGAAGAAAAAATAAAGTAAGTCAAGGATATTTAAAAAAAAGATGGCAAGACTGAAGAATGGGTAGAAAACAGAAAAAGTTACAATAAAGTCCACAAAGTGAAGTGGCGGAGAGCCAGCTGAGAAAAGCATCTCTGCGGAGGCTGATTTGCATCTTATTTTCTGACGTGTTGAAAACAAACCACACAAAGGTTTTCACATGCTGTAAATCACACTGCGTGTTTTACATGAATCTCTAAACTCCTCGCAGTATTCTTCATGATCCGGAGCACGTAAGCGATTGATTGATAGTGTGTCAGACTCAATCCTCAGTGCATCCAGTTAGTAGATCTGCTGTGTGAGCGGAATATCAGATGTTCAGCAGATCAGTGACACAGTGGCTCCAATGTTCTAATCTGGGAAACGGTGAACCTGTAAGATGTGCTACACAAGCAAAGGTCAAGAATCTATGGGAGGAAACCATGACGGTATGAGTCTGTCACTTCTTTCCAAACAATGTTTCTTAATATTGTTTCTCATCTTGTGTTACAAACTTGTTTCAGTCGGTTCACGATCCTGCTGGTTCTCCTACATCCAAATTTATCAGTAATCCTCTCCCCTGACAGCACGGAGAAACAGCTCATTACATTTGTTTCTAGTGTCCTGACAAAGATTGGAAATAAAAAAAAAAAAAACAGGGGGGAGAGGAGGGGGTTTTACTGTTACCAGCATATTTAATTATACCAATCCACTTTAAGGAAAACATGGTGGTAAACAGCTTCTTTAATTAGCCCCAGTTAAGTTTAATTAAAATTATTTCCAGTTGCAATTACCCAATCAAATAAAGCATTTATGTGAGTTTTCAAAACTATAATATCCTAATCGTGGAATCAGAATACAAGTCCTGTTTTGACCCCTTGAAATTATTAATTCAATAAACGAACTCAGTGCTTTGGCTGAATAATCCATAGAGAGCCACTTTGATTCGTATTAGTATGCACCAGGGTGCTGTTGCACAGCTACTGTTGATTATGAAGAGATCCGTCAGTGCCCATGGAAAAAAATAAAAAAAAGGTTGCACAGCCGGTTCTCATATGTTCCCGGCTTTAACTCCATGAGTCTTCATTTCCAAATGAGAGAGAAGCATTTGTTTTGTCCATATCACTCCCCCCCTCCCAAATAGCACCACTGTGTCATTCGAGGGTCTTGCTCAAGTGTTAGCATCAAATCAGTATGTACACACAGGCCATTTAGAGACTTCAAAGTTCAGCGTTGGCTGCAGGGGTGAAAGCTCAGCATCCCACTAACATCCCCCGACAGGCCTGGGGGCGAGCAGATAAAAAGCTTAAAACTCAAACAGCAAAGAATCTCTCCGCTGGTTTGTGCCTCTCCAGCCCCAGTTAGATCAATATGTTTTAACCTTGCCGCAAAGGATTTTCAATAATTTGAATTCCACGTTAGATGGCACTTTATAGACCCGTACAGCTGTTGACGAGGACGGGCCGTGTTGAGGAGGGGTGGAGGCGACGCTCGAGCTTTTCTTCGGTCACCGCCGATGGAGGATAACACTTGGCGAAGGTACACAACAAAGAAGAAGGATTTAGAATGTTTATACAACAACAAGTGAAAACGCAAAACTTTAGTTGCGTTATCCATTAACACGAGCTTGTAACAACCCAACTTGGTCGTCTGTCCACTAGAATGTCCGTGTTCTCCCATTATTCATGTTTACAGCGTGTTGTTCTCTGCTGCGTGTGTGGTCTCATTTCAAAAACTACCAACAGCGCCAACTAGGGGATCAGCATGTTAACCAAATAGTTTTCACTGTTTCCACCAATTCCACGAAACCAGACGTCATTTTCACAATATTGCCGAGTAAATGCAAAACCTTTCTGAAACAATAATGCAAAAATTAGACATTTGTCTAAACGGGACCTCATTTCAACTTCTAACCCGTTAGCCTGCACAACCACCCCACCTCCACCCCCACCCCCACCGCCACCTCCCGCCCACCCACTTCAGTCATGCAGGATGCCCCCTCAGGTCCACAGAACGACAGCCGAGCCCGGGCGGAGGTCTCGGGGCGGGACACGGAAGTGAAGGTTGCCTAAAAAGACTAACACATCTGACATTTGCTTTGTCAACAGTTGGAGATTTTATGACTTTGTGTCAAGTTTGTTCTCCGCCTCTGATGTTTTCTTTACTGGCAGTGAATGGCGGTCCCAGCAGATTGCCTTCGCTCTTATACATTCCACCTCCCACACACTCTATTGTTCACACTTTGACAAAGTCACACCACATGTCCTTGGGGGTACCGTCATTTTACATTGCAATATAATGGCGCCGCACTTTTGACTGATGTGTAGCTGTTTCTCTGCAGACGTTGAACCAGCCATGACTCAAGACTTAAGAACACCCATCCATCAATCATGTGCGTGATTCAGAATATGCAAACACCTCCGATGAAGCAAAGCTTCTCTCGACTGAAAATATAGAATACATGCATGTATAAGTAGTGCGTGCTGTGAGAGCTTTGATAGCATGTGCTCCAATCTTGGCTAGATTTCCCATAGATGTCCTTGAAATACGGCTCCATACGCACTCGCTTGGAGTCGTTATTAAGATGCATTGTGTCTTTCACATGTAAATTTCACAAACCTGTATTATTGGGTGCTCCAAACGTCCAGTGTCAAGCTTCTGTCTTCACAGAAATATTCACACTGCACATCTAGAAACTCATTATAGTGTACAACAGTGTGTGAATATCATTAAGATTTGGGCATACTTGTGGCTTACGTGCCATACTTTGATAATTACCAAGCAGTGCACCGCACCGCTACGCACTGATGTGCTGGCCTGGAGGTACAAGGTTGAAACTTTGTGACGGGAACAACGCAGGCTTGTTTTCCTCAGAATCGTACACCTGGGAATGTCTTCACCAAAACATTTAATGAGCATTGTCTTTTCTTCTCTCAATCGCTGCCAATGTACCCTTGAGCAAGGCAATTAGCGTGCGAGTACTTCGCTGAGGTTGCGTTGAGGCCAAACCCCGGCGTTCACATGTGGATGTGTTGAAGAACAACTGGCCACTTTAGGTCCACGTCCATCTGCTCTGAAGGTGATGACGACGTTTGTGTCAGCAAAACCGAAATTTAACCAAAGTTAGAATGTGAGCCGAGACGATTCAGAAAAACACAACAACTTGCCTTGAGTGCGGAGAGACCGAGATGGTAATTTCAAAAAAGAGGATATCATGTCAGAAAGAAGTGAGTCAGACCTTGTATTTTGCCATCTAATTTCCTCCAAGAGAAGTCTCACATTTTACTGCCAGCAGAAAACATGTCGAATGTGTTTTCTGAATCTCTCTCTCTCTCTCTCTCTCTCTCTTTCTTTCTATCTCTCTCTCTCTCTTTTCCTACAAAGACTTTTTTTAATAAACAAAAAATAGGTTTAGGCAAGTGCTCCTTTAGTGTTCACTCTCCTCGGGGGGGCAGGCTCCAGTCTTTAATATTTAATGCCATACTGCCGAAGCATCGCTCTGAAAGCTAAACCCCCCAAAATCACTGCTTGTGCTCAATAAACGCAGAGGAATCTGCACTTCAGTTTGCAAACATCACTTTTCCAACCGCGTTGACTGTTCATATCTTCTATTAGCTGTGGCAGCTTGTTTATAACGAGCTAGGTGATCAAGTTGACCATGGTAGCGTCGCAAATTCTTTCGAATGTTGGCTTGTGGTGACATTTGAAGAAATGCGCTTATCATTCAAAGCTGGCAGGTTTTAATCCGACTGCTGCCAGCTGGCACTTGAGCAAGGCCTTGAACTTCCTGCTTCCAGTCAGATGGGGATGCCTGCTGCTCCTATTGGATGTGTAATTAATGTTAACTGTGAATAGGATGTGTTAAACGTAGAATAAAAAATACCCAAGGTTATACATGAAGTTTTGTATTTTTCTTAACAACCGTCTAATCTATTGAGGAGTCACATTGGAGCTCATTTATCACAGTTAGTATATTATATGACAGTCGGAGTCAGAAGTGTATCAATCAGACACACTTGAGTTCACAAACACATTTCAGTTCATCTTGAATGAGCCAGACTCGTAAATTAGCACCAGAATAACCTTTAAATGCAAATGTAAAAGGTTTTTGTTGTTGTGGTGCAGAGTATACGTGATGAAAACATCTATAGTTTCACAAAACCAAACAATTACTACAGAAAGGTACTCAAATCTCTGCATAAAGCAAATTCTAAGGAAACCTTTTGGTGCAAAATACAGTGAAATGTAAAAAGAATAAATTAAAAGATTCTGTAGCTGCTGCATTATGAGTGTTTTTACAAACTCACACTGACAGCATGGCTTTGAGGCTAATGCTAGTTAGCTAGCTTTCACGGCAGCATCGCCGGTATTGTTTACATTTTAAAAACACTCTGGGTCTGTCGACATGTAGACAGCAGAAACGCTGCTCCTGGTCCTGGTCGTCGCAGCCGTAGGAACGAGTAGTTCTGCACATGCTCAGTAGATGGACAATAAGAACAATGTGCTGGGACTTGGTAGTTTTATTTTGATAGTCGCCTTAATAACAATCCAACTTGGTCGTCTGTCCACTAGAATGTCCGTGTTCTCCCATTGTCCATGAGCGGATTGTTCTCTGCTGCATGTGTGTGTGGTTTCATTACAAAAACAAAGAACAGCATCAGCTAGTGGCCCTGCTCGGAAATTACTTAGTTTTCAGTGTTTCGGCTGTTTCTGTTGGAAATGGACATCTTTTCAAAACATTACCATTTGAACGTGAAACTTTTCTGTAACCGAGATGCAAAAACGTTTCACTTGAACTGGACGGGGCCTCAGTCTGTCAGACAAACATTATAACACACACTACCCATTTAGGGTGTTCGCCTCCATCAAAGAAGAATTTTAAGTGTGTAATCAAGATCAATTTTATACTAATGCGGTATCTGCAACACGAAATGTGAGTTTTTTTTAAAAAACACCTTTTTAATCCACATTGGAAAAGAACATGTAAATCAGCTGAGCATTTAGCAGCTGCTGAGACATTTAATCAACTGGCGCGCCATTACTTCTGTTTGTGGATTTGATCATATTTTATGTGTTGTACCCCTTCTTAGGCATGCTAATCTGAATCTGTTGCTCTTCTTTGTCCCAAAGTCTTCTTCTTCATCTTTGTTCCTCCATATTCAGATTTTTTGTCCTACTTCGATATGTTTGATAACTTCCTCCAATAAGGTGTAGACTCCATGCTATCTCATTTTAGTTTTGCTCGTACGGGCTCAGAGCTTCCTTCCAATCAATTCATGGTGAACTCCAGCAAAGACACAGACGATACCATTTTCCACTGAATTATTGGTAAGTACATGATTAAGTCAGGTCTACACACATAAAACACTCAAAAAGCACACAAACCGAAGATGCGATCAATTTGCAGGAACACTTTCACCAAAGCTTTTCCCAAAGTTTCCACTGTTACCTTTTTCAGACGGAGGATTCCTTCTTGCGTCTGTGAGTCCGAGATGATCTCAAACATGCTTTGGTCGTCTCCCTCGATGATGTTGTACGTGGACTTGGCGTTGTCACCAATGTCTCGATCGTTTGCCTTCACCTTCCCGCCCATTTTCCCGATGGGCAGGTCTTCGGGAATCGTGAACTCATACAAACCTGGTAAGAGACACAAATATCTCTGGTTTCTACAAATGCTGATCAGATTATCATGAATTACGACCAATCAGAGAAAATTCATGTTTTGATGGATTTGACATGTTGAAGGTCACTTACTCTTCGAGAACTTTGGTGGATTGTCGTTTATGTCGGTGAGCGTGACGGTGACGGTGGTGGTTCCTGACAAGCCGCCCGAGTGGCCTCCCATGTCTTTAGCCTGAATGACCACCAGGTACTCCTCCCTCATCTCGCGGTCCATCCCGTGGAGAGCGATCTTGATGGTGGCTGCAGGCAGCAACAATTTGCAAGGCATTAATGCAAGTTTGAACGTGACTTATGGAGCCAGTCTGCACACCATTGCTCACGTGATTCTGCACAAAATGGAAAGACAGGCACCTTTCATGCCCACTCTGCTCCGTGATTTACAGCCTGCATTACTCCAGAACATGACTTCACATAACACACACTCCATACCAAGCACAGACAAAGAAATCCATGTAGGTTTATGCTGTGAAAAAGCTGTGTGAGTGTAGTGAGGTGCTCACGACTGAGCCTGTCCCTGCACTGAGAATCAGCTGTGTTTGTTTTTGAATGTGTTGTTCCGCCGTCTGCAGTCATTTGTATTCTGATTGAGTGTGAATTATGCTGTCTGTCTTGTATAATCTTGAATATTGTATGCAGAATGGACCTTATTGACTCTGCCGCAGCTCTGAATATAAAAAGGGCTCAGCTCTGGCATATATGGATAATCCACTCAGGAAACAGAGGCCCGCAGGATCATCAAATGAATATAAAACCCCTCATAAAAGCCCGGCTTTGGCATGACACCCTGTCTTGGTCCTGAGCTGCCTCCGACAATGATAATATGCCGCGCTATGATGAAAAGCATCGGAGGGCTGAGGATGTTTTCCGCCAATGCATTTTATTCTTGAAATAGGTTTTCCTGAGAAATGTCGCATAATTTCAGGGTCAGCTTGTGCCTTTCAAGGTCACACACACACACACACACACACACAAAGCGTTTGTGATCTAAACAAGGGAAGAGAGTGAAGAAGGAAAGAGCGTATAGAGCCAGACAGCTCATCAGTATGATTCCTTGGGAGGAACGATAGCTTTTTGGCTCAGACGCTACACAAAATACTACACATGGACTGTGGGATTAAAACTACAAATTGATTTGGATCCGTTGGTCACAGCGGCGCCACAGACTCTCACACTCTGCTGATTTTTAACATGTTATGAGTCCAGTAGCATAGGTTCCTGCCAACACAATCTGATATCTTCATTTTAACTCACTCTTCCCTTTTGTGTTGTTTGTTGTCCTGCAGCATGACACTGGATGTATGAAAATGTCGCCATATTCATATTTAAACAGTTACTTGGTTGGAATACAGACATTCCACGACATGTTGAGTGGGATCCACAACAGGCCACCGGTCATGACACATATTTTGATCTTGCGTTATTTTGAGATCCTGACTCTCTCTGGTTTCCTGCTACTTGACTTCCCCTCCTGTGTCTGATTGCTGTTCCCCACACTGATGTGTTTCACTTGTGCCTGAGTGTGTGATTGTCTTCACCTGGTCGCTGGTTGGAATCTTGTGGTTGGTTCATCTATGTTTCTGTGTTGATAGTTCTCCAGTGTCTCAGTCTGTCTTCTGAATGTTTTCACTTTCCAGTGCTTCAGCAATAGTCTCAAGTGATTTCCAGGATTTTGTTATTTAGGTCATTTGTTCTGGGTTTTTTTTTTGGTTTGCTCACATAAAATGAGCTTGTGCTCCACCAATGGCACTGTTTGTTGTGTAAAGTCCTCCTCTGAGCCCAACATAAAAACCAACCACCAGAACACGAAGAAGACACAGATGATATACCACAGAGACCAGGTGAAGACAATCACAGACTGAGGCACAGGTGAAACACATCAGGGTGGGGAACAGCAATCAGACACAAGGAGAAGTTAAGAGCCTGAGATGAGACACAGTTTGACACACCTTCTGCATGACAATGTTTCTTGCGAAAATGCATAGTTTTTTTCATTTTTGTTTCGCTTACAATGCAATATTTTGAAAATGGTGTCATTTTCATGTTGGGCCACTAGTTGGAGCTGTTTGTTGTTTTTGTAATGAAACTACACACACATGCAGCAGAGAACAATCTACTCTAAACATTAACAACGGGAGAACACGGACATTGTCGTGGACAGACGGCCCAGTTAGATTGTTATCACAGTGACAGTCATAATTAAAGTACCAAGTTCAGGAGAATCTGGAATGGGAGTCATGACACTCTTTGCAGAAACTTTGTTCTTATTGTCCAGCTACTCATCTTTATCTTTAGCCTGACACTTTTTCTTCTATTGCAACATTTTGTATTTATGTCTTGGACACTTTTTTTTAAAAATATAGTTTCAAATGAATTACACATTTTTAATGTAAATGCCAGTATCTTTGTGACATAAATAAATTAAATGCAGACTCACCTATTTATTTAGACATAACTAAATGTTACACCCCTTAAATTTAGGAAGGCTTCACTAACTCCCATGGAGAATCATTGTTTGTTTTATGAGTGTCACTTTTTCTCTCCGCCATCCCATTGTGATCTCAAGTCAGTGGATAACACAGATTTTGTTGTTAGCACCTGTCAGGAAGGCATATATCAGAGGCAGCAACTGTGGCCTTGCTTCTTGAAGATGTCTTTGAAGCTTGACCAAAGCGCCGGCTGCTCGGTGTGGTCTAATCACACAGAGCAGCTTCTGTTGTTCAAAGCTGCAAGGCTGACTCTTCTAGAAGGTGTCAGGGTGGTTGTATGTGAATATGTTAAGGCACAGGTTGATCTAGGACAGGGTGTAACCCCTAAAACATCCAACAACAAGCCAACAGGCTTCAGTATCTGACTACAGAATCTTGTGCTTTGTTTACTTGTGAAAAGATGGCAGTATAATGCATTTTAAGAAAGGAAGAAATCCGCCTTATTGTCTGCACAAGGAAAGCAGGCATGATTAGGACATTCCACGTACCGAATATGCCCTTTTCAGGGTAAGGGTATTCACTAGTAGCAGTGGCTTTTTGGTAAAGTGTAATGAGTCCTGCTGCAGGGCAGATATCAGGAATTCCCCAAATGTAACTTCAAATGAGCACATGAGGAATGAGACAGTCTCTGGCATGTAGGGGCCAGTTTAAAATTCCCATGATCTGCAACCAAATACCACAAGATAGCTTCAGTGAAGTCTTTGTTCTGTTCCAGGAGTCAGACGTTTTTAATGTTGTGGCTCATCAGCGTCTCTCCATCATTACGCAACCTCGCCTCGATTCGGCAGTGCTGTGAGGGACGGTACTATCAAACGCATGCTAAAAAGGAGCTGACAGTGTTGGTTATAGCTTCAAAAGTTGTGCAACAACAAGAGGACTGCAGGTAATTCAGCCCATCTGTTTTTGGAAACGCTCGTGCATCGTGGATCGTGGCTGCGTGCGGCCGCTGTTAACTCGGGCTGCCAGGCTCGCTTCCCTTCCCTACCACTTCCCTCTGCAGCTGCTCACTCATGCACACTTATGCTTCAAAACATAAGCGCTACGCCGGGGCAAACATGTCTATTACTGGGGGCACTACAACTCAAGTGAGGACTGCATCAGCCTAATTGAAACATGAAATATGAATATAAAACGCAGGCAACCGGTGAGAAAATGACATGAACGTGAAAAAACCCACATCACATCGAGATATAATCTACACAATATGGCTGCCAGTATAGTTCAAAAGCAAAAGTTTAAGAAGGTTTTCTAATGTGCTGTTAATGGAAATATTAAAGTGGTTCAAACAGAACTTAAAGAAAATACTTGTGATGTTTATAGCTTAACCAGCGTGGCTCAATCTTTTTTTTTTATTAAGCAAAACAAGCTTGCTACTTGAAAACAGGAACTTTGCGTAAAGGATTGTCGAAATATAACGTGGTAACCAAAGCGTTTTAGGTCCTGTTTAGACGACAACGTTTCAAGTGTAACATGTAATTTTTACAATTCTGTTTCAGAAAAGTTTTGCGTTCACACAACAACGTTTCAAGCGAAAACACAGAAATGGCATAAACTCTGAAAACGATGTAGTTAGCATGCTGGGCCACAAGTTGGTGCTGTTGATTGTTTTCTTGATGAAACCACACACAAATGCATTCAGAGAACATTACTATAATAATGGACACGAAGCACAAATACTTCACAATGTTTTTTCCCTGTTTCCCTGTTTCCACAGAGACAGACCATTTTCAAAAAGTTTAAACTTGGGAGCCTTTTCTAAAAATTGCGTTTCAGTGGCTTTAAGCACTGAAACCAAAAACGCACTGAACGTTTTCCATTTCCACTTGAAAACGTTGTGGCGTAAACGGGGCCTGAAACGATATCAGACTCTGAAATTAGCTGAGAAGCTTCAATTAAAGCAGTTTTTTGAGTTGCACTGAATGATCGTCGTGTCATAGTGAAAAGGAGGATTTGCTGTTTGGGGGCCTTTCTACACATTTGGTGGGGAAAATCCGAAAATAAAACTAAAACCATGTTTGGTTGATGTTTGTTGTATCCAATTCTTTTCTTACCAAACACAAAACAAAATGGACAAACATAAAAAAAAAACCATTGTTTCATCTGAAGCTAAGATGCATTCAAGAGACAGAAACTTACCAAGACATTAGATACTTGGATTGAAAACAAAAAACCTCTATCTTGTGAAAAAAATATCTTTGTTGATTGTGTTCTGTATCAATTGTGACGGTCTTTGAACTTGACAACACGTATCCACAAATCTCCTTCTATCCTCTAACCCCAACCAGAACAGCAGAAATTCTCCTGCTCCGAGTCTGGTTCTGCAGGTTTCTTTATGCGAAAGTGAAGTCTTTCCTTTCCACCTTCTCCTCTACTTCCTTGTGTGGGATTGTTGTTTTTTTCTCTATAAAAGGGTTTTGCAGCGACTGTTGGATTTGAAGCTATTTAGAGCTGAAGACTTCCTGAGCTCTGTATCTACATTTACTCTTATAAACACAGGAACCGTGTCATTGCCCGTGTTGTGTAGGTCAAATCTGTGTGGTGATTTATGTGACCTGCTGTTGTAACACTGTATTTTCCCTCCGAGAATCGATCAGGTAATCTATCTGTCTATCTAAGCTTTCACAACAGGGAGTGTGGATCATGCATGTAGGTGCCTGAGAACACAGCGACGTCTCATATCAGAGGAATTCATCAGGACATACGGTTTCTTATCGGTGTTACGATATTTATCTTGTTTGGAAAAGACAGAATGATCAATGCTGACGGATGCCTTTTGTATCTGTAATAGATGGTCATAGTCAGTGTAATTGGGCTGTTTTTGTTTTGAATTCACAAGAAACTCTCCATGTTTTACACAGAGTGAGAGCTAAATGGGAGTTTTAGCTATGAGACGGCCTCCGGACACCAAATGCTGCACATTATTACAACAACCACCAGCCTGAAGCAGAGCGGTGTTTCTCAGCTGTTTCTCTGGAAAGCTTCAGAATCGAGAAGGTGAACTTCTGTCAATTGTCAATGTGTGGGAACTTTACCACTTTTTCCTGTCATTTCAAACCTGACAAGAATAAGTTCATTAAAGTGGACATTGGCAAAGACTGTGTTGGATTTTTTGAATTTTTCTCAAAATCGAGAGCCTTTCTGCTTTACACAGCTCATAATAGCATAAAATCATTGCGTTTTTTTTCTCATTGTTACTATATTTGATGATTATGTCCATATCAAACTGTAGCGAGCTACAAGTCGTCCAATGTCAAAACCAAATATTAAGGGTACTTTTTTGCAAATAGCACATTATATTTACATAACACTGCAGTGTATCAAATGTGAATGACTATCACTGTAAAACAATTTTTCAGATCTTTTATGGAATCTTTCACATTAAGAGCCTGTTTACATGACATTTTCAAGTGAAAATGAAAAAAAAAATGACAACAACAGTGCTCGGAGCTACAACTTTTTGAAAACAGCTCAGAAAGTGGAACTTTTTGAAAATGTTCCGATTCTGACAGCTTCTGTGTAGACGGCAGAAACGCTGCTGCTGTGCATCTACATACTAGATGTCCTGCACATGCTCAGTAGATGGACAATCAGAACAATGTTTCCTCCAGAGTGTCATGACTCCCAGTCTATATTCTCCTGGACTTGGTAGTTTTATTTTGACAGTCACTGTAATAATAATAATGTCCACTACAATGTTCTCCCATTGTTAATGTTTGGAGCAGATTGTTCTCTGCTGAACGTGTGTGTGGTTTCATTAACAAACAACTCTTGACCCAACACGCTGGCTTCACAACATTTCCAGCATTTCTCTAGTTTCCATGTAAACGAATGCATTTTCACTTGAATCTGTGTGTAAACGGGGCCTTAAACTTTTCAAAAAAAGTGAACTCATGTTATTACTATGATTCCTCTTAAATCAATAAAAGAGGAAAACAGTCTCCAAAGTATGAGACTGATTTGATTGAAGTGAGTTTCATTCAGCTGATTGCTCGTCCTCAATGTTAAATGGGCCGCTCCTCGGATGCCGCAGCGAGCTGCACCGTCATTGGGCTGTGAATTCTAAATAATAATATTATTATTAATAATGATAATTACTTCTCCCTTTCACAAGGCAAACTCTTCAGCAGTGTCATCATGCATAAAGTTCTCTGGAAGCAGACTCCAGATTGGATGTCTAATTGCTTTTTCAGCGGACTTTTGAACATGTGTCTGAAAGCAATATGATTAAATAATGGTGAAATAACATTAATAAGAAATGAGATGGAAATCGACGGCTCGCACTTTGGAAAAACAGCGCACAACAAACAAGCGATGCAAATGGAAGCCCACCAAAAAAAGAAAGAAAAAGAATTATGTGCATAATTAGGACGAACGTTTTGGGTTCGCCCACGCGGCTGAACGGCGCCGCGCGACCGCGACGCGTCCGCAGCTGCGAAGTCGCGGCCAGGGACGGCACGGCTTGCGGACGGCTGCAGGATTAGCATTCGTGCTTTGTGTGAGTGCGGCGCACATGCAGATGGCTCATTCAAGTGAGCCAGATGTTTTAATGAATGTTAATGAAAAATAAAAGGTAAGGGGAAAACAACCATTAGAATGCATTTGACACTTACAACACCACATTGGAAATGAAACGCATTCGATAAATAAATAAACATCGCGCCCCAATTCATCACTTGGTTAATGGTCGGTGGAAAGGGAAAGGAAAAAAAGTTGAAGCAAATATCTATGGAAATGAGTGTTTGTCTATCCTCCCTTTTCAGTGATTAGGAATTAATTTGAATAATTAACGATGATCAACAGAGATGAGAGTGTTGCTGCTAGCAGGATGACTGGAGTGTGTGTGTGTGTGTGTGTGTGTGTGTGTGTGTGTGTGTGTGTGTGTGTGTGTGTGTGTGTGTGTGTGTGTGTGTGTGTGTGTGTGTGATTGAGCATTAAGTGACTTGTTTGTGTTGCTCTTTTCACTATGGAGTCATTTGTTTGGGTGACTTGAGGAGAGGCAGTTTACCTTGTTGTTGTTGCTAATAGGAGCTCATGCTAATCACAGGAGATCGTTGGTGCAGAGGGTTTTTTTTGGGTGGGGTGGGGGGTCTCGGGGGGGTTGATTGAGGTGCATGAACCTCTAAAAAGTACTTTAGGGTTTAAAAGCAAAATCCACAATGACATAACCTTATCACCAATCACTGTGAAAAGTAGGACAGAGACAAAAAAACATGTGATTATGATATAAACTTAATGAGTAAAGACCCTATAACAACTAATAACATCAGAATTTTGGTCTTACCAATAGGAGATAGTTGATCCATTATAATGATAACATTTATCCAAAAATGTGATTAGATATCGGGTCCGATACAACATGTGGTGCTCGTACTCAACAATCCATGTGTATTACGTGACGTCGGCATCAGGTCGACCAGAGAGGACGAGCAGTTTGGAGATTCTTCAATATCAATGAGAAATGACAAAAGTGAGACAGACTGTAAATGATGTTGTGACAAAATATCAAGAGGAGGAGAAAGATAGTCACCAGCAACTTCATCACCAGAGACATTTGGACCAGCAGAGAAAGAACGATGTCGCTCAGTAGTTTAACTGCTCAGTGGATCAGGAGGATTTTACTCTCAGTTCCTATGAAGTCCACAAACCAAATAAACTTCTGGGACTCTGCCACTCACCCTGATCTGTCTCCCCGACACAGTCCAGAAACTGTGCGTTCTCCCAGTCCAACACACCTGACATCAATTACCTGGATGCTTTATTACTCTCTCACAACTTGCCCCAGCTCCACCTAGTGGGCAAACGTAAAACCTAAACACAAGGCCAGTCAACAAGCGAATGTTCCTGTTTGTAAACATGTTTTAGTAGATCAGGCCCAAAGTAACTGCTTCACTATTTGACTACTTGAAGTTTCTGTTTTCTAGGACGGAAGTCAAACTTTCTCTCACTTGTCAGTCGTGCGTTTGTAATATCTGATAAGTTCAAAGGTCACTGTAGAAATAACAGTGGGAAACCTCTTTGACGTTCCACCGTTTCCAAGACTAAAAACATCCCCTCATAAAACATTAATGAGTATTAATATCAAACGTGTTTATTGAATGTATTTTGTAGATGATATAAGTGGGGTGACCCTGTAGCCTGAATATGTGTGTGGAGAGGTTTGTGTTTGAGCGCAGCGTTACGTAACAGCTCATGTATATTCATGTGCTCGTCACATAGATGTCGCCTCCGTGTTTCGGCTCATGTTTAATAAAGAGGAAAAACACTAGTCCTAATCAGTTCAGCACGGTTTCGGCTTCAGCTCGCTGCGATAACACTGAGAAATTCTTTTTGCTGCAATTATTTGCAGTTAAGTGCAGAGACAATCAGCCTGCAGGCAAAGGTTAGAAGTGCAGAAACATCCTGCCTGCACCTCCCGAAGTGCTGGGCAACTGCTCCCACAGCAGCAGCTCAGACAGCGGTCTGCATCCTGAAGGGCTCAAACGCAACATTTTAACGCTGAAAACCTAATGGATTGCAAATATATAACCTTCAAAATGAAGACAGCACATAAGAGAACGCTATATTGGTCCTTTTTGCTGCTCCAGCCATTTCAATTGCTTTTCCTACTTTAGTTGCCGTCGCTGCTATTTTAGCGCCATGTCCGACTCTCCCAGACAAAAGGTCGTAATCGTGGGAGAATCGTGGTGAAATCTTTGGACTTGGCTGTAAATCGGTGGTCCTACGCCACACTGTGAGTCCGGGTTCAAGGACGGCCGTTGTCCTGGTCTTGCAACTAAAGACAACCTGCGGTAAATATGAGTCAGTGAGAGAGGGTTGAGGCGACGGCATCCATATTCTCCTCCTTCTCCTTTTTTGGGGGAATTTCTCTCCAAACACATAAATGCCACAACGGCGAGGACGACCTACATGTTTAGGTTTGGGATTCTTGTGCATTATTGTGCAACAACTCCAACTCACATGGTCGTAGGCTGCGATTCAGCTTGTTTTCATGGTGCAAACTGCCCACAGCAAACGTCATGCCGTGGCCCAAGTTTATTGGATTCATGTCGAACAGTGTGGCTCGCTGTGAACTTAGATTGTTCAAATGTCAGAGTCTGTAAGAACCTTAAGGCCCCGGGAACACGACGTTCCAAGTGAGAACGCATCGTTTTTTGTGTTTAAGTTTCAGAAAAGTTTTACTTTTACACAGCAACGTTTTGAAAAAGATGCCAGTTCACACAGAAATGGAAAAACCGCTGAAAAAGATGTAGTTAGCATGCCAGGCCACGAGTGATGCTGCTGGTTGTTTTTGTAATGAAACCACACACACTCATGCAGCAGAGAACAATCCGCTCTGAACATTAACAATGAACAATGAGGGAACACGGACGTTCTAGTGGACAGACGACTAAGTTGGATTGTTATGACGGTGACTGTCAAAATAAAACTACCAAGTCGAGGAGGCTACTGACTGGGAGACATGAAACATTGTTCTGTTTCTACTGAGCATGTGCACAACTACTAGTTACTATGGCCGGGGTGTTCATACCCAGTAGTGGCGTTTCTACCGTCCACATGGAGCTGGAGCATTTTCAAAATGTTTCACTGATTCCGACCACCATTGTCGTGGAGACAGACACCCCAAAACAAAACGGTTTTCCATTTTCACTTGAAAAAAGTTGCGTGAACGAGGCCTTAAGCTTCAATATATCAGCTTTCGTAGCCTTTTAAGTCACCTCTTCAATCTGACTTAACTATTTCTCACTATCTTAGTTGTTTTAGCTGTTTAAGGGATTTCAGCTGTTTTAGACCATCTTGACGCTTCATTTGTTTTAGCTTTTGTGGCCGTTTGAGCATTTTGAATGATCTGAGCGGATATAGTCTTTTCTCACTATTTTAGCTGTTTAAGTAAAAGTTTTTGGATATTTGGTAGGAGATAACATGTCTCTCTCTGTACTTTCCACTTCATAATTGCCAGAACGAGTAATATGTAGAAGGTTTGAGACCTGGCAGGCTCTTTGAACTGCTTCGTCCCTGTTAGATGGCCCCTCATGCGCCACCTTTTCCTGCGTTCTCAATAAGTTTGACCCTCTTCAGCTGACGTTATTCCTGACTGCGACTCCCGCAGACACTCGGTCAAACTGTGATAGCCCGCAGTTCGACCTGCCGCCACTCTCTAAGCTCATTTATCTAAGTCGACGCAGGTAATGAAAGAGGACAATGTTTAAATACTCAGAGCTTGTGGTCTGCTGCGCCGTGGCCCCGGCTGGAAGGTGGGAAGAAGCTCTGTGAAATAATCCTCCGATGTAATCATCGTCTCACTGTAAATCCGATTCTTCCCTTTGTGTCCCGCCGTGGGCGTGGCCGTCATTCATCACATTTGGTGATACATTATTCGTTGGTTGGAAACAGACAAAAGACTTGCACATTGTATTAATAGCTCCCATTAAATTTAATGAAGCAACGTTTCCATCTCGCACAGATCTTGGTCAGGCTTTGTCAGGCAAACAATGACTAACAGCACAAAGAGCTTTGCCCGCCCCGCAGAGGTGTCCTCTCTTTGTGTCTCCTTCTTAAAAGTCAAAGTGATTACAGCGGGCCTGCGGAGCACTGAGGAACATATTTATTGCATAATATTTAAATTACCTGCGGGGAGTATTTTGACGTGGCTGCACAACACGGGCGACTCCTGACACCAACGTGTCGGATTAAGCGGCTTACTGCTTTTGACTTATTTAAAGGAAGCCGTGTTCTCTTTGTCAGCTTCTGTGTTTTAAAGGTTTACATGTATCTTTAAGCCCGTGTGGGTTTGAGGCTTCTCTTCCCGAGAGCCGGCTCTCCAACGGTTGTCCTGCAGGAGTCTTTTAATACTTCTCAGTCCAATAACGCGCAGTGCATCAAGTGCCTGTAATTTGACACAAGCCTCATGCTGTATCCACATCTCCACTCGGAAGCCCCCCCCCCCAGGTCTATTCAAGATAAACTCAGACGTTGATGTGCTTTTGTGCATGCCTGAACCAGAAACTGCATCGATAGGAACAGACAAATGAAGAAAATGTCTGAAATGTCCTCATCAAAGTTAAACACTATTTTTACTGATTTATAGCATTTTGCGTTATCATCATCATCATCATCATCATCATCATCATCATCATCATCGTCACAGTTTTTACCTGATTGGTTTTGTTTGTATTTGAATGTAATCATGAATCCTATTTAACTATCGCCTGTTTTCAAGTTAAGAGCTGAAGGATTGTTTTTTAAAAATCATTTTGGGATTCAATATGTTTTCCTCTTAATATGTCTTGTTACAAATTCTAATTCTGAAGATCTCAGAGGTCAGAAATGCAAAAAATCAAGAAAAAATAGCCAAAAAGACCTAAGTGAATATCAGTACTGTTATTCAGGAGAACAACTCTCAGAGTTGAGAGTCGTTAACGTCATCGACGTAACAGTTTGGATCAGTCAATCAAGATGATTGCACATGGCGTGTTTATGTGATATTGAGAAGCATGATGGAGATGAACTGACACAACTTTAATATTCCACATCGGAGACAAGTCAAGAGCTGAACTTACCGGAGTTTGGATCCACGGAGAAGTACGGCTGCCCCTCCAGTATGCTGTAGATGAGTTTGGCACTGTTCCCGTACACCGGATCATCTGCATCTGTAGCTGTTACCCTGGTAACTGGAGTACCTGTGGTGCAGAAACACGCCGTTATGAGCTGGAGCTGAGGAGCCTCACATCTTACATAGCTGGAAAGTGAAATGTGTACATGCTGAGCCAATCAGGATGAGTCTACTTAACCCTATGTGGGGTTGATTTCATGTAAAAAAATCCAGGACCAGTGAATTCACTCCGCGACGCGGGAGCTGCTGAACGAAAGTTTCCCTTATGGTTTGTACACAACTTCAGTTTCCGTTCCACAGACTTTTTCTTTTAGGTGGCGAAGTGGTTTACTCCCATTGCTTTCAGTTACTTTTAAATAAAGACTACACACCCTGTTTCTGTCTCTACACCAAAATATTCCAGTGAAAGTTAAAAACTAGGAGGGGAACAAACAGACACTTCATCCAATTCAGAGTTCAATCCCAGCTGGGAATACCCATAACATAACCATACCTTATCTTACCATGCTATACCATAGTGTACTACACGAAACTATACCAATCTATACTATGACATAACATAACACAATATACTCTACCATACTATACCAGATCATACTATAGTAGGTTATACTATACCATGCATAATAGAGCATCCATACCATACCATACTATACTATACCATACTTTACCAGCCCATACTATAATATACTGTACCACAATACACTACACTACACTACACTACACTACACTGGAACATTACGTTTTTATTTATGAAGTGCTTTCACACTACCATGGTTGAAACAAAGTGCTGTATATTGGCAGTATGATTTTAAACACATTAAGACATAAAACTATAAAATATGACTAAAACAGGAATAAAACGACTAAAAAAAGCAAAGAGTAATTAAAGAAAACATAGAGCAGAAGGAAAAATTCTGACTCTATCTTGATTTTCAGTATGAACACCGTTGTCCTATTTTATAGATGAAGTCCAAAGTCCCGCCCCGAGAGAACGACCAGCGCGGGAACCATCCGCGTAAACCGTACGGAGCTCCACTCAATTCATCTTCAATGTATGCAGTGTAAAGTGTCAACTCCTCGTGACAAATCTGACGTGATCTCCGGAGAAATAGTGCATAATTGGTGTTTGGCTTAAGCGAGCACGACAGTCACGTCAGCGCAGATTAGCCGTCTGTCCACCGCGATGCTAGCTTCTGCTGGAAACCTTAGCGAGTGTGCAAATCAACGCGACAGTGATGGATGTGTACATGTTGCAATATAACAGGCAAAGTAATTACATCTCTTGATGATCAAATTACACTTTTACAAGCTTTTTTTTTTTTCCCCAGCGCTGTTGTGCGGCAGACCATGGAAAAACACCTGAAGGTTGTTCGATGATGAGATGTGTTGCAGCGCTAACACACAGTCCACAGAATACTTTCTGTAGAGTTTTACCAGTAAAAGTTGAGCTGCGTGAGTAACTGTTAGCATATGTTGTTGTTATTTATTTATTTATTTTCTTCTCTCACGAATGCTAATTGGGTATCACGGAATCCTTTAACACTATGGCAATTAACCATTGACCTCACAGCGACAATATTCAATACAGCAGAAATGAGTTCCTTTATAAAGCCGGCTTCGTGAGGTTTGCAGAGAAATGCATGCGAGGACCTTCATCAATATTCTGACTCTGCAGACCACTCAGGGCGAATCACAAAACACATTAGTGACAATTCAATTCACCATCCACAGCGCTATTCTGAGGCATCAGACTGTAAAAGAAAAAAAATAAATGCTGAAAACGTGAATATAAAGGGACAATTAACACAATTAAGTGGATGCATTTAAATTGGTGTGAGCCAACTCCTCGCCATGAGGAAACACGGTGAGGACACAGATGGTATGCTAATTGTTTCCGCGAAAGATGTTTAGAGGTGTTCTGAGAACAAGCGGAGACACCACCCACCTCACCACCCCCCGCCCCGCTGCAGGTCCTGCCACAGACCCTGGAATCTGTCCACTGCACACCGGATGAAAGGACAAACCACAGTCTGTCTGTGGTGCTGCGCTTCCCTGGTTCAAGGTTTGACATGAATGAAAAAGTCGACTTAAACATTATTTCATTGTTTATTGTGTTTGATGTAATTTCTTTGGCATGATATAATTTAGGAATTGCAAACCTTTAATAAAGGCAGATGGAAATTATAAAAAAAAAAATTATAATATGAATAAATTATATATATATACTGTTTATAGATATATATATATATATATATATATATATATATATATATATATATATATATATATATATATATATATATATATATATATATATATATATATATACTGTTATAAACATATATATAAACATTTTATATATATATACTGTATATATCCATATAATGTGTTTTTTTTCCCTTTTAATTCTTTAAAATAGTTCAGGGAACAAAAACATGGAATAGATGAAAAGTGAAGTGCCACAATTATATACCTCAAAAACAGTGAATTTATCTTCGAAGCAGCTCGTGAACGTTTACTTTTCTCTCCACTTATAGAACACAAATACAGTATTATTTGTCCATTCCTCCAACTTAAGTTGTTTTGACTTGTACAGACG
This sequence comes from Lipophrys pholis, assembly GCF_963383615.2. NCBI lineage: Eukaryota > Metazoa > Chordata > Actinopteri > Blenniiformes > Blenniidae > Lipophrys > Lipophrys pholis. The sequence continues at coordinate 32,585,005 of NC_137636.1, read as the reverse complement.
AGTTGAAGTGAGTCTAAATGACTTCAGTTCAGTGAGTTTGTGATAGAAAAGAAAATACCTGCAGCAACATGGATCGACGGGTTGAAGTTAGCGTTGGGTTTTAAATAGCGACGGACCGATACTACGCATAAAAAGTAAACATTTGTAAAGACCAAATTACGAGTATAAACCATCAGCTACTTGCTGATGTAGAGTACCAATACGAGTACTTATTAAATGGCATTAAGCCTAATTTACATATACTCTATTTGAAAACAATACGTGAAGGTGATGTATCACTGTGAACCTCCTCCACACAACTTCTGTCGACGCTACGTCATCTCCAACAGGCTTGAGGGCTCCGGAATACGACTGAGTCTACAGTACACTTGTACAGTGTGTAGCATCTATCTCCACACCGCCTCCACCTCAGTCTGGTTCAGCAGGTTTCTTCCTGTTAAAAGTGAGTTTTCCTTCCCACCATCTCGCGCGCGCGTGGAATTATTGAATTTTCTCTGTAAAGGTTCCATTTGAAACTGATAAATAAAACATACATACAGTATTTCTCTGCTTGTGTCCCGTGAGCAGATGTGTTATTCATGAATATGAGGAGACACGCGTGTCATTAAATCTGGTCTCGTTCAAGATGAAGGGATTAGAATGAGAAAACTTCGGCCACCTCTGGAGAAAGAAACTGAAAATAAACCGACCGCCAACCAAAACTCACTTCACCGCGGCAGGACACGCGTCTTAAAGAAAAGCACATTGTGTGTTTCCCACTCTGTTTCTGAAGCGAACCCCTGCTCCGCTCCGTGCCGTCAGCTACGCGTGTCGGCCATTGATTAATAGTCACCGCCGCGTCTGCGGTCCTGTAACAGCAAAACAAAGCAAAAGCCACCTTTGCACTCTAACTGGAGTAGCAGTTTCGCTGTTGCAACCCAATTATTTCACAGTGAGGGAGCCTCAAGTGGTCCTCTGAGACGGAGCTGTTCCAGTAATTCATAGTCTTATGATGACCCGCGCTGTTGTGTTGCCAAAGCTTAGCTTGTAAATTTCCTACTTGCTTGTTACACCCTGTGCTTTTTGCAGCGTTTGGATGGCAGCGGATCAATGACTTTTTTTTCTTTTCTGTGTTTCTGCTCGCTGCTCTGGCACTAACCTGAGAAAAGCTGCAGATTATGACTTGATGGGAAGCTCCTGAAGGGGCTTGCGCTGCGTCTAGACCGCGGGTGTCACGTCAGCGTCACGCCACGCGAACCTCCAGTGACTGTCGATACTCATCGTGTCTTGTCTTTAAAATGATGATCCAAGCCATCTGAACCATGTGAACATTTCTCAACTGTTTTTGAGGTCATCGTGGAGGCACATAACAGACATTGAAGTCAGACGTTATTCTGGTTAAAGGTCTTTTCTTGTAAAGCATAGCAAGGTTAGATGTGATGAAACTGTGATTATATCTGAAGCTGTGATTGAAGCGCTGCAGGTTGGAAAGAGTCACAGCAGCAAAGTAAAAAAGATTTACAGCCTTTGCATTGGACGAAACAAAGACTCTTATCCTGATTCAATAAGATCCTGTTTACATGACAACGTAGTCAAGTAAAAACGTAAAACTCCCAAACTAGAGACTCTAACTCGTCTCCGTGGAAATGAGTAAAAACACAACTATTGTGAAATTCTGCTACCGGTCCTGGTCACCGTGGCCGTAGTAACTTGTAGTTGTGCACATGCTCAGTCGATGGATGATAAGATCAATGTTTCTTCCAGAGTGTCATGACTCCTTGTCCATATTCTCCTGGACTTGGTAGTTTAATTGTGACAGTCACCGGAAATAACAATCCAACTTGGTCGCCTGTCCACTAGAATGTCCGTGTTCTAACATTGTTACTGTTTATAACTTTTTATCGTCCACTGTGTGTGCGCGGTTTCATTACAAAAACAAACAACGGTACCAACTAGTTGCCCAACATAACAAATATGTATAATTTTCAGTGTTTCTGCTGTCTCCATGTAAATTGTTTTCAATTCAATGTGTGAACACGAAACGTTTCTGAAACGAAAATACGAAAATGCGAATACGATACGTTTCCACTTGAAACGCTGTCATGGACATCTCATGGCCTCAGTCCTCAGTGTCTTCTGTCGGCAGATCAACTTAAAGATTTTTCTTTTTTTTAAACAAACTGTGCGCAATCTGTTTCCACTGAGCAAAAAGAATCTATTTCTGTGATAAAAAGTGAACAAGATTTTGCATCAGTCAAATTACGGCGAATATATGACACTATATAACCCCCGTTTAAACATCGTTTGGAGTGAAAACACATTGTTTCTGTGTTTTCAATTCAGAAAAGTTTCACATTTATCGACAAGGTTTTGAAAATGGCAAAGAAATGGCAAAAAAACAGAAAATGATGTAGTTAGAACCGTTTCTACGGAGACGGATTCTGAGTATCTTTCGAAAAGTTAAGTTTTCAATGATTCTGCTTGTGTAAATGCCTTTGGACTCTACACAGGTTTTCCGTTTTCACTTGCAAACTGGGCCTCAAACACCAAAAAGGATATTTATTCACCTATAAAAATTGACTTTAAAAAAAAAAAAGAAAAGAAAAATTGAGACGTGCTGAAACATTCTGTTATAAATGATTTGATTTGATTTATAATGTCTTTCTTTCAGCCACAATGTTCTTTCTAAAAACTATAAATGCTTCAAACTTGTGCAGCCAAACTGCTTCTCCAGATGAAAAGACAGCAGATAAAGTACAACACCTGTTTCGGCGGCGCTGCTTTGGCTGCCTGCCTTTCTTAGAATACATTCTAAACTTATTTTAATTTCTAATGAATGACTTCCTGGATTAGCACCTTCGTATTCTTCACACTTCTAAAGAAATATTTTCCAAACATCGAGCCGCTCCAGCAGCTTTGTTGAATCTTCCAGCAATGAAGCAGCTTTTCTGTTTCCATGTACCAAATATTAGTCATTTTTTACTAATAAAATTTTGCCAGCTGTTACACGTTTCCAAAATAAATGATCTGAATCCTCTTTTATTTGAGGTATTTTCATTTGGGTTTTTTTATTTCAAATTTTCCGTTGTTTCAAAATGTAATTATTTCCCTCAATTCAATTTATTTTATTGAATCATTTAAATTAATCCATTTTCAAAGTATTTCTAGGGTTTTACCTTTGGCACTTTAGACTCACCGTGTAATGTGCAGTTCCAATGTGTGAACATGTTCAGAATCAATACAGTATATTATTAGCTGCAGTAGCCTCGATTATTGGAAACGTTTAAAATCTGAGATCCTGATAGATTCAAGTGAAAAATGTAGGTGAAGATTCTTGATTTTTTAGAATTTTTTTTGAAATTTATTTTTTTTTGTCCTTACAGTCCTGACATGTCTTTATGTGGCAAAAAGCATCACATTTCAATATGTGAAAGAATTGCATTTAATATCTGCCATCTTAGTTAGAGTGAGCCTCCTATAATAATCCAGAGGAATTTGGGGATTTTGTCCACAATGCTGTGGAAACAAATACCAGGACTGAAGCTTCTGTGTACGAAATAAGACCAAAGAATCCTGAAGTTATCTGCTTTCTCACACCTTATTTCCTTTTTCGATGGACATCAAAGACAAAGTGGAGACAAGCTGACGTATGAGGAATAATGTTGGATATTTCCAGGATTCCGTTTAAAGATACTAATAAACAGGAGTGTTTCCACACTGCTGGGTTTCCCTTCTTCACTGCACTTTTATGTATTTGGAATCAGACTCAGAGATTTTGCATGAAGGTTACCTCAACAACACAGTTAAATGTCTTCTGCCCGACTGTGAGAGCACTAAAACACTAACTGCACTCCAATGAGAGAGAAGTGTAGTTGATACAGACCAATGCACAGTTTTACTCAAAGTGGACTGAATTGGTCAAAGTCAGGGTTTATAGTCATGACAAGTATTTTCTTTTGCAAGCGTCTAAGATGATCTAAGAGAAAAACGAGTCCCTCAGCTGAGGGGAATGGCGAGCGAAGAAGAATTCAAATCAAATGTACTTCTGTCTACTGGGGTTCAAGTAAATATAAAAGATATAAAGATATTAAAGAAACCGTCTCCAAATCAATTTTGTGCATTTTTTTCGTGGGAAGTCCAGAATGAGAAATTGTAGTTTCTTAAAACTTGTGCCAATAACTTTTAGAATCAGTTGCTTTGTCTTTCGCTCTTGTTTGTGTTTTCTCCTTGATTTGAATGAAATGAACTACAATACCTGAGCTCAATTATGTTGTCAATCAGAGTCTGTGAGGTACCTGTCATGCCATCTTTGAGCACTGGGGGCAGTGAAGAGTCAGCATGGTGCCCAGTCTGCCTTGAGTATATTTCTCAGCCTTTTTTATTTTTAATTTTTTTTTTGCAGTTTATTAACTTGCCATGAGTGTGTTTCATCATTGTGTTTGCTCCTCAGGAAATCAGTGTTAGCATGTGATATTTGTAAAACATAATAATTAAATATGTCAAAAATGCTCGCCCAAGATTTGACATTTGTTCACACTCGGTTGATTGTTTGAAGGTGTCAGATAGTTGGTGATATACTTTGCCTTTATTTCAGCGGCTTTCCTCCTCCACCATTACAAGTTTTTATTCCTGCCAGCCATCCTTACGTCCTTGTATTGTATAACAATCAAAAGAAGGTAGAATTGAAGCCTAAATAAAGGCTTCCGGTTGCTAAATGTCCATGGAGTCCTTCCATACAGAGAAGAAAGACAGACATGAGTATTAACACACGTCTGAGGTTCTCTCTGTCTAGACTTGAGGTCAGATATAAAATGATGTGGAATCCACTCAGCTGTATCTCAGATAACTTCCTGTCAAAATACACCCAATAAAGAGTGAGTCTGACATTCTAGTCCTCACATTTTATTGGTTATTATCGCCACACACTCTCTCCACACCAGCTCTTGGCACGTGGAAACGCTCGCCGCTCTTCAAACGGAGACTGCACGGCTCCCAACCGCTCTGCTTCTGCTGTTTACGGCTCCACACCTGACGATCGCCGGAAAATCCCCATAGACGTGCGAGATGAGTGAATAAAATATCAAATAAATTAGTTGACTGAATGTATGAAAACAGAAGTATATGAATTATAAGCCGCAGATGTGTGCATTAATCCAAATTGGCCCACTCCTCGTGCAATATTTCCAGGCTGCAAATTATATCCTGTGTGCTGAAGGTGTTTGCCAATTGTCAAATGACTAAAATGAAAGACAGCTAAGGAAATTGTGCCTCCCTCTTTCAGAGATACAGAGCGTTATCTGCTTTAAAGTTAAATTACTACCACTACAGAGGGAGACGGCGGCCATCTACACAGGCCTAATTATGAAAAGTACCTCGGTACTTGTAAAAGGTGTGCGACTCGTGCAAACAGGCCTCATAAATTCAGTTAGACGACGGACTGAGGAGGGAAAGAAGGAAAAAAAAAATCTTCATAAAAACAGTGGAACCAGCGAAGCATGAAATAGCTCCCTCTTTCTTTCCCTCCCACAGGGGGAAAATGCTTCTCACCACCCCTGATAAAAAAAAAAAAAAAAAAAAAAAAGAGGGATTAGGAAAGCCTGTGTTTTGGTCCTGTTTCAAATCAGTGCAGATTAGCTCGTCCTTCCCCTTGATAATGCGCAGAAATTTCAGGGACACTGCAGAAATGGATGCAGCTGTAGGGCCGGGCGGCGGGCGGCGGGCGCACAAACTCAATTGGAGGAAGAATATTGTCTCTGGCTTTTATTTGAGGCCTGTAGCATTGTGGCGATTACAATAATAGCAACACAACACCGGCAATATAAACGCACGGGGATGTAAACTGAATGGATGAAAGGAACAAGAAGGAGCGAGGCACTTTGTGGAGAGAGAAGTCACAACTTCAACAGGGTGAATTCTACCACAGACTCGTCCACACAACGACATCTCAAGGGAAAACGCATCGTTGTTCATTTTTTCGTTTCGGAAAGTTTTGCTTTAACGCAGCACCATTTTGAAAATGATGTCCGTTTCCATGGAAATGGCAGAAACACTGGAAACTACGTAGTTTTCATGTTGGGCCACGAGTAATGGAACCAATTTAAAACTGCAGATGTTTTCTTATCACATTCAAAAGTTTTATCCGTTTGAGCAGTCTTTTAGCAGTAAGTTTTCAGCGTGCAACTTACTGCACCACGTCCAAGATATCAATGAATCAAACCCATTATGAGTAACCAGTTGAAATGACATTGGATGTAACCAGTTTGTGTTCACTGGAAGTCAGTCAGTGTCCCACGTTTGAACCTCCCTATGAAGAAAGAGCTACACGTCATTTTTGGTCAAACCTTTCAGAGATCCAGATGTAATCCTGCTGTTTGCTGTCTAAATGGATTTGTCTCAGTCTTCTTCCCGGATGCTAAAAAGATTGCGTGCAACCTTCTCCTGGGAATGGATATCTCCCTGGTTTGGGTGGCGGGCCCTGAGGGCCAACACGCATTAGGCATGTCGGAAAAAACAGGCTGCATTTACGGCTGTTTCCCCACAGTACGTGTAATCTCATTAATCAGGTCCCGAAGTTCAGGCGATTTAATACCTCAGCGGTAATCTAGACACACATCATTTACACGCGCAAGGACGTCATTACTGCATATGAGCCGTTTACATCAAATTTACCGCTGCAGTCCGCTGCTTGAAGGGCAAGTGGCAGCTGAGGGGCCCTGTAATAAAGACATGGGGGTCTAGCCTTATGTTTCATCAAGCGGCAGAAATAATAGGGCACACACTTCCTATTTACTCTGTACACTGACTCGGTGATAGGAAATCAATAGGAATCCTCCCTGAACCAGAGAGGGGATAAATTGGGGGATGCAGCCCGGTGTGACACACAAAGGACATTGCAGCTTATTTCTGTAACACATTATCCCTCAGCATGGCTTCATCTGTATAGCCTGCGCATTTCCTTAGTGGAAGTCTTGCAAGGATAATCAAATGGGGAGAAAGTCATAAAGATGTGGCTTTGAGTCATCACGAGATGCTCGTTTTGCAGACGCTCACTGTACTCTGCAGGGTGGCCGGGGGAAGCGGACGAATTTGGAAATCGGGCACTGCACTTGTCTGCAGCTTTGTCTGCAAACGGGGATTCTTCACTGCTACGTGTCAGCAGAATCACCGGCGTTCAAGCATCCAAATTCAGCCGACTTATAGCATATACAGCAGGGTGACTCAGATCAACGCAGGCCTTCTGGCACAGGCCATAATTAATATAATTGTGTTCAACAGCTACTTTTGAAAATTTCAAGCTTGAACTCTCAGACATGAAGTGTTTACAAAAGAGCTTGATCTGCAAACACAACACAGATTAAAGGAAAACACAGCAGACACGACCAGACGGATGAAGTGTGTTCAAAGCTGCATACTAAACCACTGGAACTGGATGTACCATCAATGTACAGATCGTCTACACCTGCTTTATGCACCGAGACCGATCCCGGCTCACTGCCACAGCCACCGCCAGCCTCACATAAAGAGTCAACCGTCCAGGCACGCACACACACACACACACACACACACACACACACACACACACACACACACACACACACACACACACACACACACGCATTTGGATTATGGGAAAAGGTCTGAGAAAAACACCTACTTACACACACTGACAACATGTAAACGCTCCAGAGAAAAGCCCCTGACGGGAATGTTTGACGCAGGAATGCTAACTACGACATGATTATATGTATCTGTAACCAACAATCTGGCCAGACTGTTGGAAAAACTGCTCAGACAAAAACACAAAACCCGGCAAGAGAACCAACAGACCTCAGCCACCAACACACACACACAATGCAAAGTCCTGGACCCTTCTTATTTTCAAGATTTACCAAGCAACACAAACCAAAGTGGAGTGAGTTTTAACTTCAAAAACTGAATTCCCAGTGGAGCGCAATACATCTCCAATTTATCAATATCAGCATGAGTGATAAACTTTCTGCAAAAGATCTGATCAAACTGAAATAAACTGCCCAGGTCAATGTGTTTGCCGGTTTTGCAGTCCCAATGCCAGAACAAATATCACTGTGCAAAGACATGAAAATCATGTCATTATTGCAGTATCGTAGTATGCAACATAAATAAATAACTGCATGTTGTATCTGGTTTGGAAAGACGATCTAAACCATTGGTGTCAAACTCATTTCAGTTCAGGGGCCACATTTTTGTTTTTTTTTGTTTGTTTTTTGGCAGGACCAGACCAGTAAAGTAGTGCCATAATAACCTTTAAAAGCTTTTCTTTGTTGTGGGCCTGACAAGACATTTTGAAAAAGTCTATATTTTTCAAAATCTGAATGATTAACACCAAAATGTACTGACATAATGCAGTTTTCAGTGATGCAAAATACAGGAAAATATCCCCCCAAAAACTCAAATTAATTAATTAATGTAGCAATTTGCAGTCGCTGTAATGACCATCCAGCTTGGTCGTCTGTCCAATGTTTAGAGTGTATTGTTCTCTGCTGCATGGCGTTTCATTACAAAAACAAACAGCGGCAACTAATGGCCTGGCATGCTCACTACATCATTCTCAGAGTTTCTGCCATTCTTGTGGAAATGCACATTGTTTTAAAAACGATGTGTTTTCACTTGAAACATCTAAACGGAGCCTACAATCATGTAGAAATCATGAATCGCTTCTCCACGCAAACACATTTTGCTTTCACTTTGTGCACATGTGATGACATTAGCGTGCGGTCGTGCAATTTCTTTGGAGTGATTGAATCAGGCAATTACAAATGTGTGCTGATTTTTGTTTCCGTAAACCTTTTAGTCAGTCAAGGTAAAATGTTGAAATCCGTTAATATCATTGAGATTCATGTGAAATGTGATCTTACCTGGACGCCATGAGGATTTATTTTTTTTTTTTTCACATCCATGTAAGTAGCATGAAATTGCTCCCACATGAAGACTTAAGTCTGTTGAATGGAGTAATATTGTGTGATTGGAGGACACACAATGTGCTCCTCCACTGCACAGCATAAAAGACTGCCTTGAAGAGCAACGAGGATCTTTATGATATTAGATCTGGGCTCACCAGATCTATTTTCCAATTGACGCAACAAGAACACAATCCGCCACCCCACACGCACATGAAATGCACCCCACACCTACTTAGTACAACCGAGCAAACAGCACCACAGGGAAGCACTCCCACCTCAAGCACCATCATACCTATAATCACTCGGCAAAATGTGTCACTGCTTGTCTTTTCCTCATCGCTCTCCCCTCAACATCTCCCTGTCCAACAAGCATGGCAGCCGCGTAACATCTCGGCTCTGCTCAGCCTGGACCGGCTCAGGAGCGTGAAGGGTAGAAGACATTTATATATATATATGCAGCCACTGAGCCATGGAGGAGGGATCTCACTGAGGCATGGCGAGAGCTGCGGACTGCATGAGGCGTGGGGCTAACGGCGCCCCGCTGTGAGCCCTACCCGGGTAAAACAATACTGTTTATGTCTGACTGGCTCTGCACGGCGGGGGGGCGACGGAGAGAGGGGCAGAAAAAAGGGATGAATAGAGGAGAAGGGCAGAGGGACGTGTGCAGAGCAGCTTTGGATTCTGGCTACTTTGCTGCAGCTCAACGCAGATGTAGGAAGGTATCCTCTGGTAGTTTACAGCCGTGAGCTTCAGTCCCAGTCCACATGAGGACGAGTCTCAGTGTGTCTGCATCTGTTATTTTGTCCAAATGATGCTTTCAGAGTGTGAAACAGCCCTTTTTTTAAAATATAAAAAGCACTGCCAGAGTGGATAGATTCTCCAAAAATGCTCTCTCGGTGCGTCTGTCTTTACAGTGACAATGCCGAAGCGCTGACACCTGTCCATTAACCTGCATGTGGTGACCATGACAACCAACAACACAGCAATGGCGGAAAAAAGGGTTCGTGCTACAGGAACAAAATCAATATGAGACAGTCAACACGCTGACAAAAATCTGTTTATAAAGACTGAATTACCTGAAAACTCTTCTTATTTGCATATTGAAATAGTTTGCAGCTTTCCAGGGAAACTTTACCATGCTTAATATAAAATTCACTTCAAGGAACTCTCCTGAAATTTACCACATTCCCAGTATGACAGATTTATTTTCCTCCCTTTTCCTGATAGTTGTAACTTTCCCACCTCTTGGAAGCCAGGAATCTCTCTACTCCCCAGAAGTTTGAAATTTTCCCACTTCCCAGTCAAAGGCCCTTGACTCCGCAAGTAAAGACTAACATCATGAAACATCAGACGACCGCATGTCTTCCTGCAGGTGGAGGAAAAACAGAGAAGAGAAGAGCATCATGACGGTTTCAACATGTCGTCACATTTCAGTTTTTGGATCATGTACTGTGTATTTATATTTGTAATAAAGTACCAATTGTCAATGAATGTCCATTTACAGGTTTTTTTTTTTACATTCTCTTGTAATCTGTGGGTATTACAAGAAGTTTTATATCTATACTTCATTTCTTCTAGGTTTGTGCTGTTTTTATGGAACGTTATCTTGGTGTTGTGGCATTTTCACGCAACACGGTTGTAGATGACGAAAAAAAAAAGCCTGAAAATGTTTGCGAGGGAATGGAGTCCAAGTGGCGAACAAATAACAAGCTTATAATGTCAGAAAAACTTCACCAGCGTGTTGAATTATGAGCACTCCTTCAGAGAGATCCAAGTAGTAAAGTCAGCTTGTGAGCTGATGAGACCTGAGCTGAAACACAGTGAAACTCCCTGATTGATGAAGTCGCTTCAAAGCCACACCGTGATGGTAAATATGTAATTGTATTAAAGGTGAAGATTGCAACATGCTGCACATGGAGGACATGTTAGTGCACGTTGCTCCAAGAGGTTTTGTCAAAAACAACATCATGATGACGTTACGTTTATTTCCATATTGCATTCATACTCCGTTGCACTGAAACAAAGGGAAAAAAACCATACACACCTCTCATGTTACCATCCAACCCACTCAAGCTGAAATTGTTCTGCTTCTGAAATTAACCCTCACGTACGGTTCATATTTCAACCGTCACATTCGACTCTCAATAACTGATCGGACATAATTACAGTAAATGCATGATTAATCATTAAATAACTGTTTTGAAGAGCTGAGATTTTTGTGTTTTGCAACATTCATTTTTGTTGGAAAACATCTGCTGTCACACAGTGAAAACCCTGTTTTACATAAAACATGAAAACATTCCAGCAGCGCTGAACTTCCATGTTCAATAATCTGACCCACAGAAATGCTTTTCGAAAAGCAACAGATTTCAGTCAGAATTCACCTGGAACAGCCTGAATTACACAAACAACTCATATTAATAGGCTACAAAAGCAGGAGAACTTGAAATACATGGAGAAGTCGTCGGGTGTGTCAAACATGAGGCTCGAGGACTGAAATCGGGCCTCAAGAAGCTCCGATGCAACCAAACCACCAATCAGATGGTAAAAATTTGTTTTAAAACATTGATTTATTTTGAAAATATTTTCTTAAGAGTAGTGGCACAACACAACACTGAGACCCGAGCTAGCTAGCTACCAGGTTGCTATCAAACTAGCCTCAAAGCTAGGCTGTCAGGGGGAGTTTGTAAAAACAACCAGAATGCAACAGTTCTCGGAGAAGCCTTTTGGACATTCCACTGTATTTTGCACCAGAAAGGTTAATTGAATGTCGAATTTCAAAATGTACAACTGATAAACCATAAAAGCATGAACGGGTTAAAGGACTGTTAAAGATCAATGCCGGAAACAATTCAGCACTCATCAATAACACTGAATTCGATCCGGTTGTATGTAAAAAGGTCATATTAAGGTCGGATAGCGTGACATCAGATAAACATGATGACAAACATGCATGATATTACTGTGATCAGTGAGATGATTAATGTGATGCCAATGCATTCCAGATCATACATCCTGTTTTCTACATCGTGCTGTAATGCTTTTCTAAATGTCTCCTCATTCCACTAAACTCTGTGCCCGGCATTTCACAGTCTATTTTAAATAAGCTTGAGAACTGCAGGAGCACCGCTGAGCCGCTAACTGGCATTTAATGTTTCAAGCACTGAGTTAAATTTGACATTATATTGGAGAAATCTTAACAGCTAGCTTTTTTTCTCCTCTAACTGGCTGTCAGGATATGATTTGATTGCCTGTGGGGGTGATGAATAAAATGCTTTAACTTCCAAAAAAAATGCAAAGCGTGTTAAGTGCGTTTTTGGTGGAGCCGCTGCACGTCCGTCCTCGCCGTTGAATGATTTTAGGGTCTCGGAAGAGTCGCTTTCTCACAAAGACATGGATCCAAGTGTCCTCCTGGCAGCTAAAACCAGTCCGGCCCCCACTTAACCAATGCTCGTCTTTCTAGGTCAGAAAGATGGCGAGCTCTCTAAAATGGCTGGTCTGCGAGGGGCTGCACCGTCCCCCGATGGCACCATTGTGGTGACAGGAAAGTGATTATGTATTGATCAGGATCACATAGACACTAGTGTAGCTCCTCTCCCGGCTGTCTGTGGGCAGAGAGCATAATAGCTCATGATCAGACGGGTGGAGACTGACAGCCCATCTCTCCCGGCTGCGCCTCCAGGCACTATTTTTGGACGGTGCCACCTATGTGATTGAAATGCGAGCACACGGACGGGGAATAACGCAAGAATTAAGAGGCGATTAGCACTGCGAGGCAGAGCATTGTCAAACACGGAGTGCGGGGCTGCGCTGCAGCGTGGCAGGCCAAAGCTCTCGATAACACAGAAAGCGGTTGGAACGAGGTGGAGAAAACAAGCGTGTCGAGGCATCCTTTCATCCATCCATCCATCCATCCATCCATCCATGGTCTCTCCGAGGAGAAAATGACACAGTTGGAGCATCGCCAGTCTATTTTCCCACTGTAGTCTCAGCCAGTTTTCAGATTCCTGGGCTGCAGATGGGCATTTATGGCAACAATGCAGCTGGGCATTAAGGGATCCCCTTAAACAAATGAGCGTGCTAATAAACAGGCAGCATGTGTGAACTTTTCCATCGTCTGCCAGCGCAGTCTGGAACCCCCCCGCCCCTTCTTTTGTCAGGCTTTCCACCATCCACTCATCTACAACCCGGACTGCGACGAATACGGGCCTGTTTACACAATGATTTCAAGAGAAAACGCAAAGCTTTCATTGCATTTTGACTGTTTACGTGACAACAATGCTTGGAGCCACTGAAAACACAGCTTTTTGAAAATCCCTCCCATGGTGGACCTTTTCGACACACGACAACATTTCGAGTGATGTCGCCTCGGTTGCCATAGAAAAGTTTTGCCCAAAAGCAGAGACACTGAAAACAATCTAGTGAGCATGCCAGGCCACAAGGTGGTACTGTTGCTTGTTTTTGTAATGAAAACACAAATACATGTGCTCAGAGAACATTACACTGTAAACGTAAACACAATCATGAGAACCCGACGATCGAGGAATTAGATTCTGTCAGGGAAGACTGTCAACTCTAAAACCACCAATATGGACGATGATTCTAGAATATGACTGGGAGTCAACCCGCTACGCAGGCCGCCATGTTTATTACTTGCGCATTAACAGAAGAACTATTTACCACGGGAGTGGTTGTGTGTGGTTTAAGGCTGAAACGATTCTTCCGGTAATTCAAGAATTTAGATTACTAAAATGAGGAAGAGAATTTTGCCTGGAGGCTTCGTATATTTCACTACTATGTGAACGATCGCAGCGCGCTCACTTACTATTTTGATGCCATGGAGCACATGAGAAGCGTAGAATACGTAATGGAAATGGACAGAAACAAAAACTGTGAGCGGCAGGAAAAACAAAATATCTTGCAGAGATAAACGTCAGAAAGTATGGAAAGTGTGGGACTGTTCTCAATTAAACCGAAAGCAAAACACAGAATAATGCATGCACTGCAGACAGGAATAAGCTTTCCATAACAGCAATTCTTCCATGCTACAGTCCTTCCTGCGTATCCCGGGATCAGCGCAGCACAAGGCAGCGCCGGGGCAAGCCTCAGTCCTGAGCATGTAGATCTACTACTTCCCTTCATTTCAACCAACGGCTTCTTTAATGAGTTGATCTCACACACAGACACGCAACAGTGTGCAGAAAGACATTTAACGTTATTTTTCATTGTTATTTATACCTTGTTACATTTTTTTTTTAATGTTTGCACTTAATTAAAATAAGAGTGTATAACATGGCAATATGTTGAATTTTTTTTTATGTGTCTTCTTTAGAATCCACAACATGCTAATGACACTTAAAGTTAATCAGAGTGTGGTCATGTAAATGCAAACATTTTCTGAAGAAAAAAAAGCAAAAACGTGCGTTTTCTCTTGAAAAGTGAAAACACATTGTGTAAACGGGGCCTATAAGAGGAGCTCCTCCTCCACCAGGATGTTTATATCAGGGAGATATAAGTATTTCCGATTAAAGTGAGGCAGAGTGAATAATTGCGAGGCAGGAGGTGAGGGAAAAATCCTCCATCGGCCCATCGGTCTTAATAACATAGCGAATGCATGCTCATGCTAAGCCGCGTGTTTCAGCAGGGCTGCAGCCAAATGAACGAGCAGGACCAGGATATATGTGTTTGTATCAGGCTGGAACGCACTTTTCAGAATTAGACTGGGTCAGATACGACGTGGGCCTCAGGCAGGATGGTAACCAGGGAAAAAAAACATACAGTATCTGCAAGATAAGATATGGTTGTCAGCATCCAAGAAATTGTTCCCCAGAGCCAATGATGGATAAGGGACGCTGCACTCGTGAAGAGTGAGGGGACCGTCACACTTAAGCACTTACGTTGTCATTGTTGTTGTACAATTACGAGACTTTTCCAAGACGGGGGGGGGTTCGTCTCAGGGAAACCGGGGACGGTGCTTGTGTACGTGTTTGTGCGCTCGTTGGCGTGCGTACATGACATCCCCTCTTCAAGGAGTCGGCCGCCTCGTCGCCGCCTTGACAAGCCATTTACAGGAGCGGCAGGAACAAAATAATTAAGAGGGTCCTTTGTTCCCCGCTGATGGCCATGACACATGCCGCCATTTTAAAGGGTTGTGTCATTGATTCACTTTAATTAGTTCATGGGAAGTGTGTGCAACATGCAGATAGAGTTCAGGCCTGGAAGTCGAGGACGGAAAATTGGGCACTTCACATGTTTAATTGCTCCCAAGGCATTCACAATGGCAAGGTAATAACAAAGAATACGGCAAACTATATTGTCTAATGAACAAGTTTATCATGGCTAAATGAACACAATGCTGCTTAATTTGGGAACTCTGCCACAGGGGCACGGGTGTTTAACGTGAATTATGCTTCCTTAAAAACAACAAGTTTCAGCATAAAGCAAAACTGTGGTGGGAAATAAACTCGCGGTTAATATTTTTAACCACACCACAAAATCAGTGGACGCGAGTGCAACCGGAGATCAAGGCTATGACTTAATACCAGAAGTGAATTACTTATGTATACAGCGTTGCCAAAATGCTGCTAACGAGGCGTGCAGCTCGATACTGTTCCAGCCGAGCTGCTCGGTGGCCAAACAGCCGACAGCTCCCAGTGTGTGCGTGTGTGTGTGTGTGTGTGTGTGTGTGTGTGTGTGTGTGTGTGTGTGTGTGTGTGTGTGTGTGTGTGTGTGTGTGTGTGTGTGTGTGTGTGTGTGTGTGTGTGTGTGTGTGTGTGTGTGTGTGTTTGACAGCAGACCTAATGTACAAGTTACCCAGGGAGGTATTAGCAGGCAACGGGACAGGATTGTAGACATGAACTGAGAGGAGGAATTACACACCTGTTGGTTTTAGTACACATGTGTCACACTCTCTCTGGTTGAGGGGACCACATGCAGCCATTTCGTCTGTGTTGGGCTGGACCAGCACAAAGTTACCATAATTGCCTATAAATGCTGACAAAGCCAGCTGCGTGCTTCAAATTTAGCACATTGAACTTTTGGAGGATGAAAGTAAGATTTTGGCCCCGTTTTACACAAGATGTCAAGTGTTTTTGCGCCTTGGTTTTATTAAAGTTTCACAAATACATAGAAACGTCCACACATATGGAGCAGAGAAAAATACACTATAAACAATAACAATGTTTTGTACATGAACCACTACCATTTTAGTTGATGAACGGTTAAAGTAGTCTTTTGTGTTTGGGTCACATTCGTCTCATTGAACTATAAGAAGAAATTCACCTTGAAAGATGATTTGGAAGTAAAACGAAAGAACGAGTGAAGAGTAGTTCAAGGAGCCACACGGGTCGGCCGGTCGCAGACCCCTGAAGCTACTGTAGGTTCATAATAGTTTGTTAAAAACAATATTTACTGTGTACAACTAGTAAGGGTTGAATCAACCGTTTCCTTACACAACATTCATTACAACTTCACTTACACTCTGCTTACACAGTGTTTCAAGTGAAACTAATCATTTTTCAGTTACATGATAACATTTTGAAGATTGTGTCTGTTTCTGCGGAGTTGTCAGAAAACCCTGAAGTTACCGCGCCAGGCCAGTTGGCTAGTTCGCTCTGTTGTTTGTTTTTGTAATGAAACCACACACACACACACGCAGCAGAGAACAATCTAAACATTAACAACGGGAGAACACGGACATTCTAGTGGACAGACGAACAAGTTGGATTGTTAATACGGTGACTGTCAAAATAAAACTACCAAGTCCCAGGAGAATCTGGACTGGGAGTCATGACACTGGAGGAAACATTGTTCTGATTGTCCACCTACTGAGCATGTGCAGAAGAACTACCGACTACAGTGGTGGTTACCAGAACAAGAAGCACCTTTTCCCCATTTTTCCGGAGATGGAGTTGGAGTGTTTTTGAAAAGATCCACCTCGGAAGCCATTTTTAAATATTTAATAGTCAATAGTGTTTATCAGGGACTCCGAGCACCATAGTTTTGTACACGAACACCCAAAAGGCAACAAACGTTTTCACGTCTATGCTGGAAAAAAAAAAAAAAACTTTTGCTAATGCTACTTCCATAGCAATAAGTCATCTCCCTGCTATTATAGTGTCACTCATCTCTCTGCTACAAGAACTATCGCCACCTACTGTTCAGTTCTGAAATCACGTTCCGCATTCCAACATCGAATCTCCAAAAAAAAAGTATTCTGTTTAAACAGACCCCCACAGCACAGCAAAAGTTGTGTAAAATGACGAGTTTGTAGGCCCCTGAGCTGAATTTCTGCTTCAGATCACTGTTACAGCGCTTTGCTTTCAACACATCATTGCTAATTTGCGGTTCAATATTTTGCCCGAGGATACTTTCACAGCGAGACAGATGGAGATGGGAATCGAACCAGCAGCATTAAGATTGGACCCGAGCCCACAAGCAGCCTCTACTATTAATGGTGAAGGACGTCCAGTCATGGTAATGAACGCTAAACGACTTGCTGAGACATCAAGTTTGAGCTCCTCACAACACGTCAGCAGCTGAGGGCCTCAGTAGGAAGTTTTCCTGCAGACGTCCGGGACACATCAGCTGGAGGACGAGAGCCGCAGATCACTCAGAGATCCAGAAGGAAAACACACAGCGCCGAGCTGACAGGAGAAGAAACTCCAACCGACCGACAGGAAATCCACACAGATATTTTTTACTGCGGTGCGTTTGGGTTCGTTGGCGTTCGGTTGTAGCGTTAATATTAGCCTGCGAGTATTTATAAAGGCGCAGGAAACCTGATTTTATTTTATTCATCCTGCTCTGTGTGAGTTTGGGACGTTAACGCACATCGATCTGCCAAACTCAGAGCCGGTTTTGGTTATTTTCCACGACTGGAGTGAATCCCTGGTTTGAAGTGGGTGGAGGTCAGTTATAATGATCAGATTTTAGTAATATCGAGATTTAATGACCATCGGTGGCTCGTTTTCTTTTTCCAGGCCGCGATCAGTCAGACAGGGGGGAACTTGAAATGCTGCTTGTTAAATATGAATATTTAATATCACTGAGATAACATAAACTAATTGAGCAGGCTACGCCTAAACCCCACGTGGATCTCTACTCTGATTTCTAGTGACCGTATAAATTATTGCATGTTTATGTTATAGTGGGTAACACTACCCTGAACATGTTGTTGGTTAATCCACAAAGACCTGAAGCAACATCAGCATCTGTTCCCTGAGGACCAGCCCCACACTTCTTTATTCTGCTCTGGATACAGTTTGATTCCCTACATGTATTTCCACTCGTCACAATACATCTGACTGGTTGACAGATTTTATAACAACAGCAGTCTGTTATTCTAGAGTACAGGAATATAGAATCTAATTTGGGACGTGATTAAGTTGAAGCAATGCTCGTTACGCTAATTATCCTCAAAGTTTTTACAGACAAGTCATAATCCTCGACTCTTTGTCACATCAACATGTCATGAGAAACATGAAATTGAAAATACTTAAAGAATAATATATCAAAACAAAGTGCGTTGATTCTTCACGTTAGCCGAAGCGACCAAGTGGACACCAGGAGACAGAGTCATGTAGCTGCCATGTCACTCAGATTGAATACATACACACAATACATACAGTGTCATTACTCTTATAGGTTTAACTTTAGACGCGCACATGAACGAGCACGAAGCCTTACGTCCATATTTCTTTGTTTCTACTGTTAAACGATACAAACCAACACTGCTGGACCACAGCATTAGGAGAGCGTCTGTGTGGCGCCTTGAGATTTTAAATAACCAAACAAACCACTTCCAACTGTAGGTTTTGTCTCAGTATCAACATCAGTATGCGTTCCAGCCATCATCATCATCATCATCATCATCGCAGTTCTCATTGACTTATTTCTTCTATCTCTAAAAAATCTTCTACTTGTATTGTTGGCGCCCTCTGGTGGACCACGTATGTATTTTTGTACTTACAGCATAAATGAGAAGCATGATAATTATTTTTCCAAGGTGAATTAATGCAGGTTAGTCCTGCCATTTATCTGTTGCTTTGACTGAACAATGTAACAGGACAATCAGAACAACGTTTCCTCCAGAGTGTCATGACCTCCAGTCAATACTCTCCTGGGACTTGGTACTTTTATTTTGACAGTCACGGTGATAACAATCCAACTTGGTCGTCTGTCCACTAGAATGTCTGTGTTGTCTCATTGTTAATGTTTAGAGCGGATTGTTCTCTGCTGCACGCATGTGTGGTTTCATTACAGAAACAAACAACTGCGCCAGCTGGCCGCCTGGCATGTTAACTTCATGGTTTTCAGCGTTTCTGACAATTCCGCGGAAAAAGACATAATTTTCATATCGTTATCATGTAAATGAAAAATGATTTGTTTCACTTCAAACGTTGAGTAAACGGAGCCTGAATTAAGTCGTAATGAAGGTTGTGAGAGTTGATTTGACGCTTACTATTTGTACACGGTAAATATTGTTTTTATCAAACTATTATGAACCTACAGTAGCTTCCAGGCGTCTGCGACTGGTCGACCCGTGTGGCTCATAGAACTACTCTTTAGTGTCGCTTTCGTTTTAAAAGAAATTTCTTCTTATATTTCAATGAGGTGAACGTGACCCTAAAACAAAAGGGTACTTTAATCATTCCTCAACTGAAATGTGGTTCATGTCCCTCATAATGTTGAGGATGTTGAAAAGTCTGAGGACAAACCACTGAAATGTTAAAGTGTCCAAAATAGCTTAAACAAACTCTACACTATACGCAAATGTTAAAAAAAAAAAAAAAAAATAGAAAAAAAGAAAAAAGGCTATTGATTGAGTCAAAATGGCCAAAGTGTCTAAAGAAGACTATTCTCCTTTACTGTTCTACATTATTGTATTTATGAAATTTCACATACAGAAGATAAGATACAGTTTTTGCATGCATAGAAACTTTAAAGGTTAAACATGTTTTGTGGCTCCAGACAGATTATTTGGTGGTAAAAACATCACTTCTGGTCACAAACCTCTGAGCTAGCCTTTTCCAATTACCCACAAAAGCTTTTCTTTGATGTGAGCAGTGATAAACGACAGAACAATAAATCAAATGATTATACATTTATGCTGTGTATGCATTACAAAAATCAGTGAAAAAGCTGGAACGCCCTGTAAAACTGAACACAAGATGCATGAAGTGAGTGAATGTGGATTAGCTTCGGGCGCTGCTTCACACTCTCATATTTTGGGGACCGCAGCAGCACTGAGGACGATGTTGCATTAAAACAAGAGATGGAGGGAAACCTTGAAAACCCTCCCTCAGTCGCTCCTGCAGGCTGCTGCACTGCAATAACATGTTCTCAGTCTATTACATATTGTCTGTCCTTACAGCCTGCAGAGGGAAAATAATACAAAAACAGAGACTCTGTGTGACAGTGGCAGCAAACAGCCAGCAGCCCGGCTGAAGGTAACGTGTCGGAGGGCCTCCACTTCCCTCACAACGGCTTCACAACACCAAATCTTCTGGATTTAGCAGCGAGGAACTTCTAAGTATCAGACAGGAGGGAGAGGGTTAACGCGTCCTCCCAGAGGAACCTGCTACGTCTACGTGACTGGCGACTTAATGTCTCCGTCAGCCGGTGTGAGCGCCGCTACGCCGACAACTGACAAGCAATCCATCAACGTGTGCGTGCGTCCGTGTGCGTGCGTCCGTGTGCGTGCGTGTGTGGGAGGAAACAGGACGCCACATAGAGCGCCGACGCCGCAGACACGCTACCGTACACGCAGGCAGAGCCGTAACATAGACAGACACGCAGTTATACACTTGTTAAGTCTGACAAGTCACAAATCACACATGAGACAGACACACGCTAACAACCAGCAAACAGCGGAAACACCCAGAGACTCACAACCACAGCTGCCCAATACTCTTCCTGCCAAAGTAACTCAGACTTATTTAACATGTAACTGGGGTTAAGGGTGACAATGGGAGGGGCTGTAATATATGTGAGATTCAACTTTTTTTTTTAATCCCAGGGAGAAATTATTTTAATTATTGATATATATATATAATTTTACAGTAGCTGCCTAATGTATGCTTTCCTTGTTGGAATGTGTAAAACTGAACATAATTACGTTTTATGTCACAATTTCAAGTAAGAAAAATCTATAATAAAAATGTTAAAATTTTCTTTTGATCTTGTACAATCCTGTTCTTTCATCCGAGTCACTCCATAATACTAGTGTACTGCAAAAAAAAAAAAAGTGTGTTCTTTAATTATTACAAACTTATCAACTAGTTTTGAAGAAAAGAACAAAAAGCTGACTATATATGTTTACTCTAGGAATTATTACCATGGGAAGAGACACAAATGGATGTTAGCGTTTCTTCCGATTTCAAAGAAATTACAATAAGCAGCAATAAAAATAGCTGAAATAAAGCACAGAAATAAAATATGGAGCCAGATGCAGGTAGCTCCTACTGTGACGGAGTAAAGTCCCAGACAGACAGCAGCTCTGCAACAACATGAACCAGTTGATTAAAACCTTGTGATTTATAACTGAGTTATTAATTCTGAAATATTTATTTGTTAACGGTTACAGTAAGGCATGGGGCCAGTGGCAGAATGTGGATTTACACTCCGGGTAATCCTGAGGTTTGTTTACTCTCCCAGAAGTGAAGTGAAAACTTAAAGGGCTATCTGTGTGACGTGCTGCAGAGCAGATTCACCCAATTACACAACAGCCCCCAGTGTGACACTGCAAACCGCTGGACCAGTGTGTGTGTGTGTGTGTGTGTGTGTGTGTGTGTGTGTGAGTGTGTGTGTGTGTGTGCGTGAGTGTGTGTGTGCGTGAGTGTGTGCGTGCGTGTGCACAGCAGACTGTGACTGTGGTGAAACTACAAACTGGCCGAATCCATATTGCAGCGCTGAGAGCCAAACAGCTGCCAATGATTCAATCCACAAAGAGCCATCGCATGAGGGGCATGAGGGGCATGAGGGGCATGAGGGGCATGAGGGCGCTGGGACCATGTAGATCACGAGAAGCCTGAGGAGCAAGAGGAGGGAAGTTCTTGAGGAAAATGTGGAGAATGAGGACCATGACGAGCAAAAGGAGGATGAGGAGTGTGATGAGCTTTAGGAAAACCATGATTAGCATGGGGAACATGAGGAGAGAGGATCACGAGGAGCATGATTAATATAAGGAGTATGATTAACATGAGGAACACGATGAGCATGAGGAACATTAGTAGAATATGGACCATGAGGATTCTGATTACCATGAGGACTATGAGTACCCTGAAGAGCATCTTGAGGATGAGAAGCATTATTAGCATGATTATGATTAGCATGAGGAGCATGATTAGCATGAGGAGCATGAGGAGCATGGTTAGCATGATTAGCATGAGTATGATTAGCATGAGGAGCATGATTAGCATGAGGAGCATGAGGAGCATGAGGAGCATGAGGAGCATGAGGAGCATGAGGAGCATGAGAAGCGTTGCCATGCCGGCCGAGACTCTGGAGGTGGAATTTGGTGGCTTCACCATAAAAAGGGAAAACGGGACAGGAATGATAAATTTGATGAGAAAATAAAAGAAGTGAAAACCTGGCGGAAGAGTCTTTGCCCCCGTCGTATGAGGCGAGGCGAGGCGAGGCGAGGCGAGGCGAGGCGAGGCGAGGTGTGGCGGCGGGCGCACCGAGCAGGCGCAGACTGGAGTTAATGGGGGCAGACACCAAGAGGAGATTTGATCCTTTGGTCTTATCAGCTTCTTTCTCAAATGACCTTGCTGTACGGACTTTTATGCCTCTCCCCTTTATTCTGTGCCGGGGATTGGACGGGCCGCTCTCGTCTCAAATCTCTGCCACCTTGATGAATGTGTTCCACCTCCATTTA
The DNA here is from genome assembly GCF_963383615.2 of Lipophrys pholis. Taxonomy (NCBI): domain Eukaryota; kingdom Metazoa; phylum Chordata; class Actinopteri; order Blenniiformes; family Blenniidae; genus Lipophrys; species Lipophrys pholis. The sequence continues at coordinate 32,562,208 of NC_137636.1, read as the reverse complement.
TGTTGCGTTGACCAATCCCCTCGCTGCTCGCCGCCACATGAATCTCGGCTGTAACCACACACACAATAACAGCTAATAAAGGTTTCCTTCCAACCCCCTTCATTTTGTTTTTCGTCTGTATTGATGCCTTTTTTTCCCCCTTCCTTCAGTTCCCTTGCAGTTAAACTGAGTCTTTTGTGGTTCAAAATGTAATTTTAAAGGGTGTTATTATGTCTTTCATTGGGAAGCAATTGCTGCTTTTAATTTTGGCAACTAAGTTCTGAGCGCCCGCGGCGTCCAAACAGCTACGGTCGGTACCTCGGATGATTAATAATGCAGACGTGGAGGGACGGCGGTAAAAAAATTACCTGAAGGGTGCACACTTTATAACTTACACACACATTTATGTAGAGTTTTAGCTGCAAAAACTAAAGATAAAGTGGGAGTGACGCACAAAGAAGAAAAAAGGCTTTACAACAGAGCATTAAATATCCACAACTCTCCTGGTGAATAATTAATGGGTGTATATGTACTGATGGATGCGCATGAGGAAGCTTCCTGGCATCTTCACAGATATGAGCAAGCATTTGCCAAGTCGGAGGTGCGATCTCGCTCCGTCCTCGGTTTGTTGAGTTTGCTGACGACGCGGGGACGACCTCCCGCTCGCCGTAGTGACTTCAACCACGTCCAACATCAAGATGCCAGAAACCACAAGCCAGAGGGACGCAGCAAATTCACAATGACCATCCCACTGACACGACTTTAAACTAAAATCAAAACTAAAAACAAGCTTGCAGCTACGTCAGAGTGAGCTGGTGCCAGTTAGTGCTCGGATAAGCTTTTTTTCCAACACTGTATTTATTGAAACCCATTTTCTGATTACAGCCATGATTCTTCCCCCAAATCTGCCTGATTGAAGCAGTTTCTTCTCACTTCTGGTCAAGGTTTTAGGCAGCCGTCATTTGGACTGTCAATTTTCGGAAAAGACGGCCGAAAAAACAGCGTATGTGTTGCTCAAAGCCTCTAAGATATGTGTTAACAACCATCAGTACTCGTCACCGTCTAATTTCTTCTAAATCACTTGTTTTTGTGCCGAAAAATATCGAATTATCAGCTTCAGTACACAACTCGCGACTGACAAAAAGAAAAAAAGGCAACAAAGAAAGGATATAGGATGAATCAACAATAATGTCAGGGAGAAAAGCAAATAAATTACTGTGAAGAAGCAAAATCTACATGTCACAATGTAGTATTTAGTGGTCCAGAATGCATTGGAAGGCACAATTTAGTTGATTTTAAAGCCCCTCCCACCCCCCGCCCGCAGAGGTCGCCGACCAAATAAATTTTGGACACCCTGATTTTTTTGGTTGGACACCCAAAACACCGATTTCTACCTAAATCCACGCCTCTGGTTGATATGTAGCAGACCGACTGATGGAGGCGCACATGGAGAAAGTTTGATGACTTCCAAAAACCTCCCCAACCAAACTTTTCAAGTGTCACAGTGAGGGATACATTAATGAAAATCATATCCATAAAATATCATCTTCTGCCTTAATTCCCTTCTTAATTCCCCCAGAAGCTAATAACTACAGCTAAATTACCGAGCTGTGTTTCTATAGACGCCAACAAAGGACAATGAAAAACAACACTTGGATTACTGCCTGGCGGTGCTGAGGACTTCCAGGCAAAGCTCTCACAAACGGATGTTGCTTGCAAAGGAGCCACAAATTTTGCCGCCGCCTCACGCTTCACCCACATCTTCAAGCCGTCAGACGCACAAGATCTACGCCACCGCCGCAGCTTCAAGGTGGACACTCAAGATTACTGTCACCAATTCAGTATCTGACCAAAGGTGAAATATTGTCACAATCTCGCCTTCCGCTGGCGAGTTAAAGCGCTGAGTTACAGCCAGAAATGTGTTTTTTTTTTCCCCAATGCGATGACATCGCAGAGGAGCCGACCTTTGACCTCAGGAAATAAAATAGCATCACTTCATCATCGCATCTTCCAAGACATCTGTGTCAGATGTGGATAAAACATATGGGATGTGTGAAATCATAGATTATCAATCAATAATCAATTTGTGTTGATTATTGAGTCAAAGTAAATAAATCCCTGCAGATCCAGACTCAGAGGTGGAGACGTCCTGCTGCTCTGGTTGGATAGAACAGACAGAAGGATTCAAACTCTGGTTCAGTTCAACAGATATAGATCCACTCTAGACCCTTTCGGCTCATAAAATATACTTTTGAAGTTGATCAACTAAGTCAACTTTTCGCCCTTTTGGTCTCTGCCACCCCTAAAGGAGGACTCAGACTCTCTGTATGGAACCACTGGCATACATGCAAATTTAACGAAACATTAACGTCTGATGCTGTTGAGCCGAGAGTCACAGTCTGAAGGTGGGCAGCTTCAAATGTGCAACATGTAAAGATCAAATGCATTCAAGTCGTACTGTTCGCTCACAGTGTGGGAACTGAGGCTGAGTAAGCGGCATTCACAAACAGAACGTCACTTTTCACTGCTCGATGCCATCAGAGGCTAAGGCTATTCAAGCCGCTGTGCTGCTGTAACAGTAGGTCTGCACTCAAGGTTACCACCACATTCTAAAGTGTAAAAGTCTATTTGCAAGTCATGAGTGGTGGAAGCAGGTACACAGTGTCTCCGGTGACTTTGTGGCAGTTTTATTGAGCAGCAGACTTTTTGGTGCAGCCCGTGCTCAATGCGCAGCTACGTGGTGAGAAGTTGAAATATTTTGAAAGGCTGGTGGTACAAGAACTTTTGTTTTGTTGGAGCAGCACAGATCGTTTTACTCCACTGGCCTCCAATACAACGGGTGGGGCAGTAATCAAGTGTTAGAAATAAAACAGGGTTGGGTTTGATTAGCCTCATATAATTAATCCACAGGGAGAACATGTTAACTGTCGGCCATCGGTTTCAGATCAAGAACATTTGTGTTGTGACATGACAAAGCAAAGACCTGCACCAGTGGTGTCGAGGTCCTTGGTAAAGTGAGTATACTCTCTAAGTTTTGTCTTTTTTAGATACTCTATTTAGAGAAAATTAGTCCGTAGTCTTTACTCATTGTCACATAATTGCGGTATGATTTATCAGTGAGCAATATTTGCCTTGTCATAACCCGCCCTACTCGGCCTCTGATTGGCTCGTTGCCCCCATGCTGCGCGGTAAACACAGACATTAGCCAATCAAATCAGTGAATGCAGCGAGTACTAGTCAATCAGAGGCAGAGTAGGGCAGCTTATGACTTCATCATCCTAGGGAACAAAAATACTGCTGAGTGGTGCATCATGGGGGATTTTGAAGTGGGTGTACACAATGCTGACTGAATAATAAGTGGGTATACAATGCTCATAATGACGTATACCCTGGACTACACCACCGCACTGCACCAAATCCAAGACAGATATTTAGGCTTAATATCAAATAAACAAAATAAAAAATGTAGTTCAAAACATTCAGACACCAGAAGCTTCAGTTTCTCCCTCTTGTGATTTCGAGCCATCATGGTGTGGTGTTTCTGAATTGGTCCCACTCCTAGCTGCGGAACACATATCTATCCTACTGTCCATTAGCATTATCAGAGGCATTGACTACAGCCTCGATAATTATCTGGAGATTAACATTCTTATCTTTTTTGCATATCAGACAACTTTTCACAACAACTCTCTTGTTAAAATCCTTAAAAACGTCTAAAATTCAACCCAAAAAGGAATAACAGAAGCAGTTAATATGATTAAAACTGGTACAATCGCTAAATGGCGAAAATGGTAAAAATAAACAAAATGGCAAAAATATGAAAAAAAAAAATAAACACTACTGAAACAGATAGAATATACAAAATAGCTTAAATGTGTACAAAATATGAAGACGAAAAAAAGGGCTAAAATGACAAAATAAGATACAATTGTTTACAATTACTAAATCAGTTTAAACAAACAAGCCAAATTTCTAAATACATTTAAAATGCTTACAAAAGCTAAAAAATCTAATCAAACGTCTGCAATTCTAAAGTTATAAAACCTGATAGTTCTGATCTTTGTTATCTCCATTTTCAAGGTTATTCGGTACAAAGTGAGAAAAACAACTCCTCCCGTCATAAAGTTTCCAGTCTCCTGGTTTATTCTATTCTCTGTCAAACCAGGAAATATTCTGGCCTCTTCTGCAGTAATGTTGTTTTTTTTGTCTTGATATGGTCCCTCTCTTTAGCGTTCCAGTCGTATCAGCGCCACATGGCTGCAGTCACCTCTCCTCACCAAAAAGCTCTCGTCACAATAAATGTTCCCTTCACAGTGTGAAATCATCCTTTCATTTCGCCCAAGCCGTCTCCTACTCTGCCAATTCAGAGTCAAAGCAAACACACGTCAACTACTTCGCCACACATTGACAGCAACGATCAGGGTCACAACACTCAGCTCTCCTCATTGATTAATCAGCTGTGTATTCTCTCCAATAAGCCATTAATCTCTGAGACAGTGGGGTTATTACAGGGTGACAAAACTACAAAGGAAGGTCAGGGAACAGAACAAGGAGACATTGAGACTTTGGATTTTAGACTTTTAGACTGTCGGTCAAAGAAAGCTCAGCCGAGTTCTGAGGGACGCAGGTGTTCTTTCAGACGTTGCTGAATATTTATGCTGCTTTCTACTTGACTTAGCCCCGCCCTCTTTTGGTCACTTTTCTCAGGATTAACGGTGTTAATACCCAGACTTTAGTTTTCATTATGTTGTCTGATGGGTTAACTTGATACTGTGTTATTGATGTTTAATGCACTTTTCTGACTAATCCCGTGACTCTTCCATGTGTTTGCATGATTATTCGTTGAAATGTGACGCATTCTTGATATTTCTACTTTGAAAGCATTGCTGGACTTGTCCAGAATGACGAGGAATTGAGAGCTTTGATGAAACTGGAAAGTAAAAAGTCTGCATTGTGTCAGTTTAAAAATCATTAATTCTGTGATTAATGTGCTTTTACCAAGGGCTAGAACTTTAAGTCTTCAATTCCAATGAATTAATTAACCACATAAATGTTATTGCAGAAAAAAATGAGTTCTAAATCAATCTAATTGAAACAGTCAATTGAAAGAAAGTGTTATTTCTTCCCCACAGAAAGACTTTTTAGAGAAATCACTCATTGCTAATGAAGTGTTGATTGTAACTTGCACAACATGTTCAGGACATTTATTCCTACTATATTCAGAGTCTCAATAAAATCAATGTTAAAAACATCAGAGCTGGACCTTATAGGAGTTCAATTTGATTAGTTAACAAATACAAGAGTAAATCAAAAAGAAATACCACATTAAAATGACACACAGAACATGCAATCATCCTGTTAGATCCTGTTATCAAGTGATATTTTGAATATTGTTTCCATTGGTTGGGAGTCTTGAGGATCCAGAGGGTTTAGAGGATCTGGATGGTCTAGACTAGAGTGTCCCATGGCGGACTGTCTGATGGAGCTGGAGTGTGGCGACGGCGAAAAGTACTTTTTTTCTCAGTTGGAAATGAACTGCATCTGAGAATCCCACGCTCGGTGGGCGTGTCACTTGTGGGACGGTGTCTAGATTGAAAAGCGGCTTTTTCACTTGAATTCAAACAGGATCGACCCTGCGGCAAACTTTCTCTTCTGAAAACATTTGAGGTTAGAAATAAGATGTGCAGTTGCTGAATCTGGCCCCGTTTTGGTTCCACTACAACTAGTTTCGATGTTCTATGAAAGTTGTGCGACGCGTCGGACCCCCGCTCCCCGCGCCTCATTTGCATGGAGTAGCTAGGTTATGCAAATGAGCTCCAGATGATCCTGTGGACACGGACCCTAACTGGAGTGAGAGACGAACCATTTGTTTTCTTTAAGAGAGCGTTTGAAAACAATTCCTGCTCCTTCTTTCAGCGACAATACCGAGCGTCAGTGTAGAAAGAAGCTAAACTAGCTTTAGCACCTATTGGATGTCTCGATAAAACCACTCGTTGTTGAGATGAAGAGCTTCAGTTTAGGACGAGTTAAGGTTATACCTATTCATAGTGTCGCGCCGGCAAGGCGTGTCATAAACTGATATCTGAGACTTTGTATAAGAGCGTAGAACTCAGACTTTATGAACAAGTACACAACCACATCCTACAACACAGAGGGGCGGTCACCTGCCACGCCCAACTCACACATGCTGCAGTAACATATTAGAACATGACTCTTGAAAGGTCCCATCCCATAACATTCAAGCCGTCGGCTGAATTGAAGGAGGTGGATTTTCACACCACGATCCCTTCTTTAGTGAACCCGGGTGAGATGGCAGCGACCCTGCAGACGTCCACGGACTCGTAGGACTCCGCCTGCCTTCCTGCCCACCGGCGGCTAAACGGAGTCACAACAGGGTCTTCAGACACGGCGAGCGTCTCCCCCTGCAGCACTGCTGAGGACGGGATGCCATGTCCTTGTTCTCACTCTCAGATTGATTAACTGACCTTGATACGACGAGCGGCAGCGTGTGACAGTGTGACAGCGAACGATGAGACTTCAAACTGCACACACTTCAAAGCTGCAATAAAAAAGGAACGCCAATGCAAAAGCCTAATTAGACGGGACTGAAACCCGGGTACGATGCAATACTCAAACTCAGTACGGCCGGGCCAGTATCGTTTTTAGGCTTTGATTTCCACATGTGGCTTTGTTACCGCTGTTGACCTTGCATGAAACCTATTTCATCATTCCTGATTGAACATTTGAGACATCGCCTTCTCTCCATCATTACAAGAAGCATGTGCACACATCAATGAGCGCACACTCTGGCTCTCATTTACCTTCCCTTTCATGAACTTTGTTTATTTGTCGCCTGCCTTTTCATTCCGTTCTTCTTTTCTCCACTTGGTGGGCAAGCGGCCGTGTTTGACGAGCGACACTGTTGCCGGGAAGAAAGGTGGCCTTTTTGTCCCGACTCTCATTGAGAGGCTTTTTTTTGCTATTCATTGGGGGGCAAAGGCAAGCCGGGCCAGCCGGGGAGGCAATCTTATGCAGATCACACTGAAGAGCTTCATTACCTCCAAGCCAGATACTTTCTGTTCTGCCTCAAGGGAGAGAGAGAGAGAGAGAGAGAGAGAGAGAGAGAGAGAGAGAGAGAGAGAGAGAGAGAGAGAGAGAGAGAGAGAGAGAGAGAGAGAGAGAGAGAGAGCACATTAGATCAGCAAAGGAAAACAACCCATGAGGAAGAGTGAGAGAGTTATAAAGAGAGAGAGAGAGAGTCTCTACAGGCTTTACAGGGGAAAAAGGAACAAATGACACCTGAACAACATCTTTACATCTGCACAGTGGCTTTATGCTAAAACACACACACACACACACACACACACACACACACACACACACACACACACACACACACACAAAGAGAACACCACGGGGACTGTAAAGAGCTCATATTACTGTATCTGGACCAATGACGGATGGTGTTACATGCATAATTCAGAGCTACACTGGATAATAAATAACATTTGATGAATTAGTAATACACATTTGTACATGATATTGAGCAGCTGTGACTGTGTATGTTTTGATTAGATTATTTTTTTTCTTTCCCGTTGACTGAACACCGTGTATGTGTTACCCATGGAGTTTTCATTTTTTTTCTTTCACGCCGGCTGTGTAACGGCAAAGGAGGAAACAAAGGAATGCTGAATTAGCGGTTAGATTTATACACGGGCAAACACACCGGCACGATCAGGCCACACGACAGGTGCATTATGGGGAATGAAGACCTCATCACTTAGCCGGGAGTTCCACTTTACAGCTTTAGCTGCTTGTTTTATAAATATCACCACGGATTGACTCACTACACCACGATGAGGTGAAAAGTGGTATTATTGCAGGTTAAATTTGAGGATTGCAATAACACAATGGTGAACAGCGATATTGTCTGTCAAAAATATGCAATATGGTCGAGAGTTGCTGTGATCACAAGACATTTTTGAGTGCTATAAAATATCAATAACGATATCATATTCCATAATGCTGTTGAGTATTCAATGACAATATGATTTGCGACAAATACAAACACTTCACTCGATGATGTTTATGCTTTTAGAATTGTTCGGATTGACTGAAGCTGTGACTAATCGTTTTTATTGTTTGTCTAATATGTATGCCTGCAGTTGCACCGGAATATCTTCTTTAATTTCTCTGTTTTAGAAGATAAGAGTATAGAGAACACACTTTTTCCATTGTATTGTGTCATTCAAATGCATGTTTATGTACAACCACCAAGACACAATTCTAATCAAAAGGTTCATTTTCCACTAAAAGTTTCATACTTTAGCACTTTCATGGACCAAATGTTCGACAAGAATGAAATATGTTCAGAAATCAAGAAAATATATAGAATAATAAATAACATGTTTGGAATTAGGACAAAATTAAATCAGCAAATATACTGAATAAAGCAGACATTTTGTGAATAAAATATAAATTAGGGATGCACGATACCACTTTTTTATTTTTTTTAAAAAGTACTAAGAATAATAATGAGAAAAGAAAAATCTTTAAACATCATTCTTGACATTTTTACTTCAATTTCAAAATGATAATTTAACCATATTCTTGAACTTTTGGCTAGAATCATGAAATGTGACATGAAATGGTTAAAAAAAAAAAATACAATTGTATTTATTTATATTTTTAAATCTATTTTGGGTTAACATGCAATACACCCCTGTGGGCAGAAGCAGAGGATGTAAACACACAAAGAAAAGCACCATCTGGGTAATTGACAAGTGACACGTATCACAGATAGAAACAGAGGTGAATAAAAACGCCCACATCCACTCACAGGCACACATACAGATGCTGCTGCCAAATGAGGTGAGATAGATCGCAGTAGCAGGTTATTTACAGAGAAACTCCAGCGTGTCAGTTAAATCCTTCCTGCCTCCGAGGCCTGTCCTATCCCCATTTAGCGCGGCGGCGGCAGAAAAGGGCAGGCTGGCTAAAGCGCGAGCTTCCTGGCACTGGCACAGGCCTGAGAGAGCCGGAACGCCGGCCAGGTCCGCCACTCTGACCCCCTCTCACCCCCGACTCAGCCTGCGAGCCACCCACCGCCGCCGCCGCCATCATCACAGCCCCCGCCCCCGGCTCCGGAGCCCGCTCGTCAGATGTGCCCCGGCCCGGCTCTGGCCCCGGCTCCGGCCCAGCTGCCCACTGTGTTAAAGGGCCAGGGGCCCCCTGCCACTCGGTCCATCTGCCAAGCTGCAGACCGGAGTCTCGGATCAGAGAGGAGAGAGACACAAACAGCAGACACCCCCTCTCTCTTAGCTCTCGGCTCAAAGCTCAACAGAGAAACGCCAGATAAAAGATGCACTATAAATGTGCTGCTTTCACTTATGTGGGTTGCTGTGACCCTGAAATACTGCGAGGGTTTATTCCAGTTAAGCTGTTTTAAGACTGCGACTCTCCAAGACAGAGATATGTGCCGGAGATTTAGTGCCAGATCAGCATAGAACAATAACGTCTTGCTGCTATATGAGGGCAGCAGAGTTTAGAGAACATGTGGACCGAGTGGAGCATGAAATAGTCTGAAAATATCTCAGCTTTGCTTTTATCGATCCCAAAGACTCACTGCGATGTGCTGAAAACGCATAGCGAGCGGAGCAACACCCAGACAGACAGACAGACAGACAGACAGACAGACAGACAGACAGATGGATAGTTTTTAAGGACCAGGGCTGCAAAATAAATGGTAAATTTATCGTAACGGTGAAATGAAGATGCACAAAACACTGACTGAACCGTGATAAACGACGTCTCCATGCATGGCATTCATGCTCCACAAATTCAAAATGGCACAATTTCAAATATGATAGAACATTTTAATATGGTGAGATGAATTCACAAAAGCTGTGAATGTTCAAAGAAAAAAGAAAACAAGCAGGGAGACTAAAACATTATTTATATCGTTGTTGGATGATATAAGACGAAAATGCCACATACAATGAATGATCAAGTAGGAGAAGCCGGCGTCTTAATTTTTTCTTGATATTAACAACAGTGTTGTTTCTCTTGCGCCTAATTTACAACTGCTAAGAATTTCTTTTCTTTACTTTTTTTTAAATCCCAGTTTTCAGCTGTGTCAGAGTAGATTATTCTTGTTTTTCATCTTTTCTTCTGCCGTGTGGCGAGCTAAAACAAAACAATGACTGCTTTCCATTAAATACAATTAATCACAATTAATCGCGATTAATCGTACTATGTGCATGTGCACGTGTAGCAGCGTTTTCGAAAAGTGGCGTTTTCCCCGGTTGACATGGAGTCGGAGTGTTTACAAACGCACCGGTGTCACGTTAACAGACAAAAGCTTTGCGTTTTGACTTGAAAACATTATCCTGCAAATAAGGCCTTAATGAACGACAGTGTTGCTCAGCATGACCTAGATGAAGCTTTTTTTTTTTTTTTTTTTTTTTCTACAAAACACGGTGTTAAGAACATGTGACATTAACAACATCTTGCAGTTTATTTCATTGTATGTGGTAACACTTTACACGTAACTTCAATATTCCTGCATCAAACAACTCTGATCACTTTGACCTTTTACAGCCCGAGGAATGTTTTTCTTCCATTTTGACTCAACATATAAAGACGACGTGTGACATTCATCAACAGGTAAATATTTTGGAAGCACCTGCTCACACTGAGACCAGAAAAACCCTGAAACTTCACGATATCGAGACAGACACACATTGAGAGACAGAAAGATGAAAGCTTTGATAAAACATGCAGCAGAATTCAATGCAGTTACCGTCCATGTGGGATTATGTTTGAGTGTATCACTTAGAAAAACTCCGGGCCGATTAACTCGTCTGTGATCACAGCCAGCTTTCTGCTGCATGTTGGACGCACGAGACGATCAGCTCCGATAAAGGTCTGCGTCTCGCTCATTTCCATACGTCTCCCCTTGATCAAGTCGGCTCATTTATCGCCCAAATCTGCCATGACAAGCCTTTACTTATTTTCCCAGCTGCCGGTGGTGATGAGAGCGTAATCAGAAACATCATTAAGGGCCCTGCGTCGACGGCTGTGCCTGTTAGTCCCGTTACCGGCGCTCATAATAACTCTGAAAATGCAAATTAAGTCCAGGTAATCTATTAATGTCACTTCGATTTTATGTCTGTGCTCCAATTTAGCAGATCTTGACACATTTGGCGAGGATCTGCGCTCCGGTGCACGTACTCATTTTGCCGGGTTTTTTCGGGGAGCGAAGCCCAAGCGAAGGGGAGACGGGCCATCTGTCTGCACGCCCGCTTATTAATCGCCCTGATAATGAGGCACGCTCGCAGCCCGGCGCTCCTGGGAGCTTCTCTGGCAACTGTCTCCATCGGGCCATGCAACTTTGGGCAAGTTTGTTTCGCAGCATAGCAATTATTGTCATTCGCACCCTGCCTCAGCACCAGGAGGAGGGTCTGCTGACCTCCTCATAATTACCTCAACCGTCACTTCAAGCAGACTTCGTAATTTCCAGCTACAGCACAACCTTGGTGTCAGCTACAGGCGGGTCGCACAACCCCAGAAATCCAGCATATGGTCCACAGGCATTCGGGGGAATTTGTCGGCTTGTTCTGGCCCTAAAGGCGGAGACCCCAATAACAGGAAAACAATCTGCTTCTCACGTGAGATGTAGGCAAACTCATGTACAAAATCTGACTGTGGCCAGGATCCCACAGATCTGCAAAAAATGTACTTCAATTGGGAATAAAGGGTCTTCAACATGCAGCAACTCTGTAGCGGATCAATTAAACTTCCTTGAAATTATACGTAGATACACATTTTCTACCATTTTCAAAAGAAACCTGGGCTCAACATGAAAAGATAAAAATTCAAAAGCTGAAATTTCCTTCAAAACTTTAAACTGATAAAACTTCTTAAATGGATTGAGCAGCTAAAATGGCGAGAACTCGTTAGAAAATCTGAAAAAAATAAATATTCTTTAGCCAAAAGCAGCAAAAAACTTTGAAAACAACAAAAGGTTAAATAGAAAAATAGAAAAACTGCTAAAAGAGCTGAAAACAATCAAAAACAAAGCAAATCTAGCTAAAAGTGACTAACAGCTAATATAACTTAAAAAAAAAATGTCAAAATTGCTACTATCACTAAAACAGTTTAAACAACAAAAGCAGGCGACATAGAAAAACTGAAAAAAGCTGAAAAGACATAATACCAGATTGAAGAACTAACAAAGCTCAAGCAGTGAAAAGTGGCAAAAATTACTCAAATGGCTTTTAAGAAAATGTCAAAACTGCTAAAATTGCTAAAATATCATTAAAATGGTTTACAAAAAAAAAAACAAAATAGGTTGATAGGAAATCTGATTAAACGGTAAGGAAAGTGGCTAAAATTGACAAAACAGGTAAACATCTTAAAAAAAAATGCTAAAATGGCTAAAACTGTATAAACCACAGAAGTTATGCAATGGAAAGAGAAGTAATTAAACAAGGAAAACAGCTACATTGGCTGAAGTACATGGAACAGCTAACATAGCTCAAATCGCTAAAAGTTACTAAAATCACCAAAAAAGTCCTAGCAGATAAGAAAAAAAAAGTAAAAAACAATGAAAAAGACAACAAAAATTGCTAAAACTGATAAAATGCCTGAAATGTAAAAAAAAAAAAAAAAAGTAAAACTGTAGAAATTTGTATTGTTAAAATAGCTACGTCAGTCTAAAGTACAATAAATAAAGGGGGTGAAAGTAAGTAAAAAGAGCAAACAACTAAATCCCTTTAAAATGTCAAGAAAGGTAAAACCACTGAAAGCAGCGACACAAAGATTTATTGAATTATGGAATATTCTAAATTGTACTTCTGAAACTAAATGAATGCAAAAATGCACATTTTAGATATATGCGTAACTTTCTGAGCCGCTGCATTGTCTTCATTTCTAAAGTTCATCATGTTTGACAGCATTTATTTGGCAGAAAAAGGATTTTTTGTGACAGAGGTAGCAGACTTCTGGCCAAACACATCAAGTAAGAGCTGATGATAAAATGAAGTGACGCTAATTTAGAGTTTTTATGAACCAGAGAGGCACAAGCCTTGGATATGTGAAACACAACAAAATCAGTTATGTTATCTTAAAAGTTCCTTTACGTGATTAAAGCTGCGCCAATTAAAAAAAAATCCAAACTGGAAATGAGCGTTTGTAATGTGCAAAGCAATTCTCAAGGTGACGAACCACGAGTAAAAACCAACACGCTTGTTTTTATTGAGCAAATAAATGCAACACAACTCTCAGGCATCCCGACATTTTTGATGACTTGTTGAAATTAGAAAAACACACAAAACATTAAAACACAATTTTCTGCATAATTAGGAAACGGGCTAACACATAAGACAGGAAATCTGCAATTCACACGGAAACAAGTCCACAAAGCGTCCCAGCAGAGGCCTGGAAGCACTTTAAGTTCCCTCGTCCTGATGACATTAGCGTTTTAAGTAGATCTTCAAAATTAGGTCTGCAATCAAAACATGCTTGTTTTCATGTTTTATTCAGCAAAATAGAACTCATCAATCAATACCTCTTGATTCCTGAAGCTTTTACAGATTTTTATTTGTACGATTGCAAATGAGAAGCTAAAAGAGGCTACAGAAGCTAATGAGGGGGGATCAGTTTATAATATTATTAAAGTAAGACTCAGAGGAAAGACATGGAAGACATGACAGGAAAACCAATCTGAGCGTTGCAAGCTTATTCGTTGCAATGTTGAAGTAATTTGCCTGACTCAATCTCTGCTTCCTTGACATCATTCTAAGTGAAAATGCATCGTTTCTACATTTGCATTTGATCAAAGTTTGATGTTTACATGGCAACCTTTTGAAAACAAAATGGCAGAAACACTGAAAACGATGTATATCATGCTGGGCCACTTGTTGGCGCTGTTTGTTTTTGTAATGAAACCACACACACATGCAGCAGAGAACAATCCGTTCTAAACATTAACAATGGAACAACTTGGACATTCTAGAGTACAGACAACCAGCTTAGATTGGTATTACGATGACTGTCAAAATAAAACTACCAAATCCCAGGAGAATATGGACTGGGAGTCATGACACTGGAGGAAACTTTGTTCTGATTGTCCAGCTATGGAGCATGTGCAGAACCACTAGTTACTACGGCCGTGGTGACCAGCACAAGGGGCAGCACTTTCCCCTGTTTCCACGGTGACATAGTCAGAACGTTTTCAAGAAGTTGCGTTTTCAGTGGCTCCGAAAATTGTTGCCGCGTCAACATGGCGTCACTTTAGCCGAACATTAGCTTCTATATTCTTTAAAGACAAGCTTGCATTACAAAACACGTAAAAATTGTACACGTTACATAACAGTTTCTGCTATGGTAAGAAAACAGGCAGCCCCGGCGATGCCAACGTCTCTCGCGGACTAGCATAATGTGCAAGAACCCCTGCAGCGCTTTACGAAAGCTAATGCTAGGTGTTTGAAGGACGCTCTCAGGAGCTTTAACAGACTCAATATGCTGCGATGGATGGCGATGAAAAGTCTGTTGACTCTTCTGTTTCGCACGCACGTTAGCCACCACGCTAACCCTTGCGCTGGTGTGCACGCATGACTTCCTGGAAGCTCGGCAGCTGACACACGACAGCACATTCACCCACAGCGCATCCTGGGAAAGGTGTTTGGACTTATTCGTTGGCCAAATCAAATGGGAGATGAAATGGGGCTCATCCTGACAAACCTCCGGCTCTGCTGCCGACTCAGAAAGTTTTGCAGCAAAGAGTGAGACCTATTGACACTGCACTCAGAAAGACCGATGCATCATTGTGATGATGTGATGAGGGTGATGAGGGCCACCAGTAAGATGCCCCCCCCTTGAGGCGTCCCAAACACAGTGATAACACAGGCGGATTATTCCTACACTCACTCTGAGTCAGTCTCCAAAATAAACTTTTGCAGTGACTCATCTCTTTACTTTTTTGCTTCAATACAGTAAATGTGCCATTTTATACAATTCCTCCTTTCCTAGAGCCTGAGCTGCTAACTTATGACTCAATGTATAATAATATGCTGCTTTATATTTGAGATTCCATTGGTCATAAAAAAAAAAAAACTGTATTAATTTAAAGTGTGTCTACAACTGATTTCACGAAAAGATGTTATTAAATACAAGAAAGCAAGTCGAAATAAATCTGAGAAACAAACACTCATAACCCAGCATGTCTGCTTTTTTGTTATTTTTGAGAAGAAATCCCGTGAAATCAGTCAAGTGGTGGAACTAATATTTCCTAATGAAACATGCTGATTTGGAAAGAAACGTCTTCTGTACAATTAGATGTAACATGAGCTGAATTAATAATGAAAAGCTTTAAATTAGGCATTGGTGTAAAACCATGAGTGCAATAAATAGCGACTCCCAACTACACATACAAATGACATGATTCCAAGTATAAAGCAACGTATTGAAAATGTACGTTAAAAATGGTCATTACAGTGTCATTTGAAAACAGTGTTGTGTAATATAGGCCTAAGGTATAAGATTGATTAAAAAAAACATTTGATCTGATCTAATTTTGACACACAAACGAAAAAACCCTCCAAAAACATCACTGATGTGATTAATTATTAATTTGTTTCAGGTATGTCAGAGTATGAAATAAACTCAGTGGTTTAGGAGCTTATTTTATTCATTAACATAGTGTTACTGTCATTTGGGAGAGAAAAAAGATGTGTCTGAGATCACACTACTGCTGTGTAGTTTAGCATCTTAGCATCTTAGCATTTTTGCACCATTCAGAAAAAAATAACAGTAAGGAACATCTCATGTGAATTTACTATTATACCTGCCAAATGTGGCATGATTAGAGAACATTTCATTTCATATCAGGCAGCAGAGAAATGAAGAAACACCATTTTGATCTCTTATCCAAGATCGCACTATGGCTGTTTCAGAGGTGCAACATGATGATCACTTGGTTGTAGTGCTCAGTTATACTGGAATAATGAGTAAATATCACAACAGTATCCCACAGATCTGCAAAAAATGTACTTCAATTGGGAATAAAGGGTCTTCAACATGCAGCAACTCTGTAGCGGATCAATTAAACTTCCTTGAAATTATACGTAGATACACATTTTCTACCATTTTCAAAAGAAACCTGGGCTCAACATGAAAAGATAAAAATTCAAAAGCTGAAATTTCCTTCAAAACTTTAAACTGATAAAACTTCTTAAATGGATTGAGCAGCTAAAATGGCGAGAACTCGTTAGAAAATCTGAAAAAAATAAATATTCTTTAGCCAAAAGCAGCAAAAAACTTTGAAAACAACAAAAGGTTAAATAGAAAAATAGAAAAACTGCTAAAAGAGCTGAAAACAATCAAAAACAAAGCAAATCTAGCTAAAAGTGACTAACAGCTAATATAACTTAAAAAAAAAATGTCAAAATTGCTACTATCACTAAAACAGTTTAAACAACAAAAGCAGGCGACATAGAAAAACTGAAAAAAGCTGAAAAGACATAATACCAGATTGAAGAACTAACAAAGCTCAAGCAGTGAAAAGTGGCAAAAATTACTCAAATGGCTTTTAAGAAAATGTCAAAACTGCTAAAATTGCTAAAATATCATTAAAATGGTTTACAAAAAAAAAAACAAAATAGGTTGATAGGAAATCTGATTAAACGGTAAGGAAAGTGGCTAAAATTGACAAAACAGGTAAACATCTTAAAAAAAAATGCTAAAATGGCTAAAACTGTATAAACCACAGAAGTTATGCAATGGAAAGAGAAGTAATTAAACAAGGAAAACAGCTACATTGGCTGAAGTACATGGAACAGCTAACATAGCTCAAATCGCTAAAAGTTACTAAAATCACCAAAAAAGTCCTAGCAGATAAGAAAAAAAAAGTAAAAAACAATGAAAAAGACAACAAAAATTGCTAAAACTGATAAAATGCCTGAAATGTAAAAAAAAAAAAAAAAAGTAAAACTGTAGAAATTTGTATTGTTAAAATAGCTACGTCAGTCTAAAGTACAATAAATAAAGGGGGTGAAAGTAAGTAAAAAGAGCAAACAACTAAATCCCTTTAAAATGTCAAGAAAGGTAAAACCACTGAAAGCAGCGACACAAAGATTTATTGAATTATGGAATATTCTAAATTGTACTTCTGAAACTAAATGAATGCAAAAATGCACATTTTAGATATATGCGTAACTTTCTGAGCCGCTGCATTGTCTTCATTTCTAAAGTTCATCATGTTTGACAGCATTTATTTGGCAGAAAAAGGATTTTTTGTGACAGAGGTAGCAGACTTCTGGCCAAACACATCAAGTAAGAGCTGATGATAAAATGAAGTGACGCTAATTTAGAGTTTTTATGAACCAGAGAGGCACAAGCCTTGGATATGTGAAACACAACAAAATCAGTTATGTTATCTTAAAAGTTCCTTTACGTGATTAAAGCTGCGCCAATTAAAAAAAAATCCAAACTGGAAATGAGCGTTTGTAATGTGCAAAGCAATTCTCAAGGTGACGAACCACGAGTAAAAACCAACACGCTTGTTTTTATTGAGCAAATAAATGCAACACAACTCTCAGGCATCCCGACATTTTTGATGACTTGTTGAAATTAGAAAAACACACAAAACATTAAAACACAATTTTCTGCATAATTAGGAAACGGGCTAACACATAAGACAGGAAATCTGCAATTCACACGGAAACAAGTCCACAAAGCGTCCCAGCAGAGGCCTGGAAGCACTTTAAGTTCCCTCGTCCTGATGACATTAGCGTTTTAAGTAGATCTTCAAAATTAGGTCTGCAATCAAAACATGCTTGTTTTCATGTTTTATTCAGCAAAATAGAACTCATCAATCAATACCTCTTGATTCCTGAAGCTTTTACAGATTTTTATTTGTACGATTGCAAATGAGAAGCTAAAAGAGGCTACAGAAGCTAATGAGGGGGGATCAGTTTATAATATTATTAAAGTAAGACTCAGAGGAAAGACATGGAAGACATGACAGGAAAACCAATCTGAGCGTTGCAAGCTTATTCGTTGCAATGTTGAAGTAATTTGCCTGACTCAATCTCTGCTTCCTTGACATCATTCTAAGTGAAAATGCATCGTTTCTACATTTGCATTTGATCAAAGTTTGATGTTTACATGGCAACCTTTTGAAAACAAAATGGCAGAAACACTGAAAACGATGTATATCATGCTGGGCCACTTGTTGGCGCTGTTTGTTTTTGTAATGAAACCACACACACATGCAGCAGAGAACAATCCGTTCTAAACATTAACAATGGAACAACTTGGACATTCTAGAGTACAGACAACCAGCTTAGATTGGTATTACGATGACTGTCAAAATAAGCAACTGATTTCTGTCTACAACTGATTTCACGAAAAGATGTTATTAAATACAAGAAAGCAAGTCGAAATAAATCTGAGAAACAAACACTCATAACCCAGCATGTCTGCTTTTTTGTTATTTTTGAGAAGAAATCCCGTGAAATCAGTCAAGTGGTGGAACTAATATTTCCTAATGAAACATGCTGATTTGGAAAGAAACGTCTTCTGTACAATTAGATGTAACATGAGCTGAATTAATAATGAAAAGCTTTAAATTAGGCATTGGTGTAAAACCATGAGTGCAATAAATAGCGACTCCCAACTACACATACAAATGACATGATTCCAAGTATAAAGCAACGTATTGAAAATGTACGTTAAAAATGGTCATTACAGTGTCATTTGAAAACAGTGTTGTGTAATATAGGCCTAAGGTATAAGATTGATTAAAAAAAACATTTGATCTGATCTAATTTTGACACACAAACGAAAAAACCCTCCAAAAACATCACTGATGTGATTAATTATTAATTTGTTTCAGGTATGTCAGAGTATGAAATAAACTCAGTGGTTTAGGAGCTTATTTTATTCATTAACATAGTGTTACTGTCATTTGGGAGAGAAAAAAGATGTGTCTGAGATCACACTACTGCTGTGTAGTTTAGCATCTTAGCATCTTAGCATTTTTGCACCATTCAGAAAAAAATAACAGTAAGGAACATCTCATGTGAATTTACTATTATACCTGCCAAATGTGGCATGATTAGAGAACATTTCATTTCATATCAGGCAGCAGAGAAATGAAGAAACACCATTTTGATCTCTTATCCAAGATCGCACTATGGCTGTTTCAGAGGTGCAACATGATGATCACTTGGTTGTAGTGCTCAGTTATACTGGAATAATGAGTAAATATCACAACAGTAAAATCGATGTAAATTAAAATGGACAAAAAAAAAAAAGGTTAATTTTAGACAAATTTTCACAAATTGTCTGAAGTTCCACAGTTTGGTTGTTTGCCAAGTTGCTATTAAAATTACCATTTGACAGAAGCTATTTGGGGGCAATGTGTGAACAAAAACATGAGACGTAACCACCCACTCAGGCTAATTACACCAAACTGTTCCGTCTGGTCGTTTCTCCTTCGACGGATTCCGTCATTGTTGCATCGGCCTTGGCGAGGCGATCCGCTAAACAATTAAAATGATGGTGACCTCCAATCGCAGCCATTCAGGAGAATGAAAGTCAGAGAAAAGTCAGAGAAAGCCACACGTCTTATCCGACTGGTCCTTTTAAAGGCGGAACAAAAGGTCTTTCTCCTTCATTTCCCATTAACCTCGATGCTCCTGTGCGCACAGGAAACATGGCGACCTTGCTGGCCCGTGTCACATATCTCATCCGGTTGAGGGGGCCGCCGCCGTCGTGGGACGGGACATTAGGGGAAGCGGTGTGAGGATAGGAGGCTTTGTATCGGCTGGTAGTCCTCGACAGATAAAATGCAGGTGCTGATATTTGTCCCTGGTCTTGCTGATACGGCGGGGATGCGCTGTTGATAAGCGCCGAGCGGCTAAGACGTTGATGAAGCCCGGAGTGGAACTGACGAGCTCGCTATGTGGATAACATCGTCAGGAGAAGCAGGCTGTTACGGCCCCGATTAGATTTTTGATTATTCCTCGCAGGTGGTGCTGGAAGACGAACCCGACGTGACGTCTTTTCAGCCCGCGCAATAATTTAACGCCGAGATTTGCTCAGACGTTGGTTTATTCTCCTTTCCCGTGGACTTTATTAGTTATCCACTGCTCAGCACACTCCTGATAATCCACTGAGGCTCGTGTAAACTCTCATTGTGGCGTGATAAAGATGAAACACGGCTGTAAAGAAACCGATGATTTATGAATATGAGGCGAGAGAGATGAATGACTTATTGTTTGTTTGTCCGGAGCGTCTAATTCTTCCCATAATGCCACAGCGCATGAAAACTTAACAAGAGGGAAACAAGTCGCTGAAAGGAAAGCCTTTCAAGCAAACAACTGAGCTTTCGTGAATGTTTAATTAATCAGGAGTGACAAAAGGGAACAACAATCAACAAAGAGATGCCGATTTCCATTTCTTATGCATTATTCCCACTGGTAAATCACAGAGTGCTGTCAACTACCACTTTGCTCTGTACCCCGCCATCGTGGTCGTCCCTGCGCTGCACTGACAAAACCCCTCGGAGAGCTCGAGTACATTTCAACTGAGATCCAACGCAGTGAACAGCAGGGATCGAGCAACGGAGTTCAGACAAGAGGAGTTCACTGTTATTCCATGTTTACATGAGTGTTTCCGCTCCGTGTTTTGTTCCTTTTTAGCTCCTTCGGCAGCGGCGGCTAATGACGCTCGTCACGAGGAGGCGACATCGCCGCGGCCTCAGAGAACCGACGTGAAGGACCCTCATCCTACAGCTGGGACTCGGCAAGCGGGTTCCGTTACATACCGAACGCCATCTGCCCTAGCGTGTTATGTCAACGTCGTGACAGGTAACAAGAGGAGGCTCGATGAGGAAACACAATAACAAGCACACATCGCCCAGCAACAGACCCCAGAAGCTTGCTGAGCTCCTCCAGTGTCAAAACGGCATAAAGACGCTCTCTGATCTCATCCCTGCTTCTGATGGAAACATTTCTTCTCTACAAGGCTCGCGGTGCTCGCGGGGGTCAGCGGCGAGGCTCCCCCGAAGAAAAAAACACCGTGTGAGGATCCACTCGTCCGCCCCTGCCAATCTGACAGCAGCGATGCATTATCATCACACGGCGGTCATTTAAATGCATGAAGAGAATAAAAATGAGAATATATGAATACATTAGCATAGCGTGCTGCGGAGGGTGTTTGTGTGCCACTTTGTGGGGGCTTGAAGGATGGCTGCTTGTGGCAATTAGCATCAGTCAGTGTTGTCAAGTGGTTTGTAAGCGCACACGCAAACCCTTTAGGTGAATCTGCTATCATTATGTAA
This sequence comes from Lipophrys pholis, assembly GCF_963383615.2. NCBI lineage: Eukaryota > Metazoa > Chordata > Actinopteri > Blenniiformes > Blenniidae > Lipophrys > Lipophrys pholis. The sequence continues at coordinate 32,540,880 of NC_137636.1, read as the reverse complement.
CACTTCTAAATGAAATTAATGATCAGACTTTTCTCCAGTGAAATTTTGAAACCAGGGATTTTCCGGGCAACAAACTTCTCTGTCGACTGAGGGCAAATTTTACTTGTTAAAAAAATCAAAGTTGAATTGTTTACTAAATACACTGTGTTGTTTTTAATGCTATTTGAAGCCATCAATCACCATTTTAAACATCCCGATCAGAATGAAACTGTGTGGAAGTTGGAGGCTCTTTTCTCCCCTCAGTACTCTAGAGGTTAGTGTCAGGGTTGGAATATTATAATGTAATGCACTTCTTTTGTGTGGAATGCAGTAATGTAACTCATTACTTTAAAAAAATATCAGTAACTACACTACTTTACTTGTTTGTAGGGAAGCCGTTTTCTGTGATACTCAAGCCATTTCTGGCATCCAGGCTACATAGGTCAACAGCTGGTAGGAGAAAGAGAAATGGAGAAAGAAACTGGAGTCTTCGGCACGTTTCTTTATGTGAATGGGTCAATTTATTGTTCCTGCAAATGCATGTTTGAATTTTAAAAACCCCTTTAGCCTCTCAATATAATGTAGAAAATGAAAGGCCACGGTAGAACACTGAAAATAAAGTGAGTATCGATGGTAAAGTAAAGCAATGAGTAGTGACATTACTTTTTTGTAAACCAGTGACTAGTAAAGTAATCGAGTTCAACAAGTTACTTGTAACTTATGACGGATTACTTTTCTCGAGTAACTTCCCCAGCCCTGGTTAGCATTTAGCATCCCTGCACCATGTACTGAAACTCAATATATTTAAAGTCTTTGAAGCCTTAATAAGTGAAGCAAATTGTTGCTCTCATTGTGGTGATGAACTGCTTCATGTTTTATGTGCAGCAGCAGTGGCGGTGGGAGCAGCAGCGTGGTTAGTGCCGGTTAAAGTTGCTTCATGTGGTTGTTGTAGGTTAAAGTTGCTTCATGTGGTAGGTGCAGGTTGAAGTTGCTTCATGTGGTTGGTGCAGGTTAAAGTTGCTTCATGTGGTTGGTGCAGGTTGAAGTTGCTTCATGTGGTTGTTGCTGGTTAAAGTTGCTTCATGTGGTTGTTGCAGGTTAAAGTTGCTTCATGTGGTTGGTGCAGGTTGAAGTTGCTTCATGTGGTTGTTGCTGGTTAAAGTTGCTTCATGTGGTTTTTGCAGGGTAAAGTTGCAGGTTAAGGTTGCTTCATGTGGTTGTTGCAGGTTAATGTTGCTTCATGTGGTTGTTGCTGGTTAAAGTTGCTTCATGTGTTTTTTGCAGGTTAAAGTTGCTTCATGTGGTTGTTGCAGGTTAAGGTTGCTTCATGTGGTTGTTGCTGGTTAAAGTTGCTTCATGTGGTTTTTGCAGGTTAAGGTTGCTTCCTGTGGTTGTTGCTGGTTAAAGTTGCTTCATGTGGTTGTTGCAGGTTAAGGTTGCTTCATGTGGTTGTTGCAGGTTAAGGTTGCTTCATGTGGTTGTTGCAGGTTGAAGTTGCTTCATGTGGTTTTTGCAGGGTAAAGTTGCAGGTTAAGGTTGCTTCATGTGGTTGTTGCAGGTTAATGTTGCTTCATGTGGTTGTTGCTGGTTAAAGTTGCTTCATGTGGTTGGTACAGGTTGAAGTTGCTTCATGTGGTTGTTGCTGGTTAACTCAAATATATTTAAAGTCTTTGAAGCCTTAATAAGTGAAGCAGATTGTTGCTCTCATTGTGGTGATGAACTGCTTCATGTTTTATGTGCAGCAGCAGTGGCGGTGGGAGCAGCAGCGTGGTTAGTGCCGGTTAAAGTTGCTTCATGTGGTTGTTGTAGGTTAAAGTTGCTTCATGTGGTAGGTGCAGGTTAAAGTTGCTTCATGTGGTAGGTGCGGGTTGAAGTTGCTTCATGTGGTTGGTGCAGGTTGAAGTTGCTTCATGTGGTTGTTGCTGGTTAAAGTTGCTTCATGTGGTTGGTGCAGGTTAAAGTTGCTTCATGTGGTTGGTGCAGGTTGAAGTTGCTTCATGTGGTTGTTGCTGGTTAAAGTTGCTTCATGTGGTAGGTGCAGGTTAAAGTTGCTTCATGTGGTTGTTGCAGGTTAAAGTTGCTTCATGTGGTTGGTGCAGGTTGAAGTTGCTTCATGTGGTTGTTGCTGGTTAAAGTTGCTTCATGTGGTTTTTGCAGGGTAAAGTTGCAGGTTAAGGTTGCTTCATGTGGTTGTTGCAGGTTAATGTTGCTTCATGTGGTTGTTGCTGGTTAAAGTTGCTTCATGTGTTTTTTGCAGGTTAAAGTTGCTTCATGTGGTTGTTGCAGGTTAAGGTTGCTTCATGTGGTTGTTGCTGGTTAAAGTTGCTTCATGTGGTTTTTGCAGGTTAAGGTTGCTTCCTGTGGTTGTTCCTAGTTAAAGTTGCTTCATGTGGTTGTTGCAGGTTAAGGTTGCTTCATGTGGTTGTTGCAGGTTAAGGTTGCTTCATGTGGTTGTTGCAGGTTAAAGTTGCTTCATGTGGTTGTTGCAGGTTAATGTTGCTTCATGTGGTTTTTGCAGGTTAAAGTTGCTTCATGTGGTTGTTGCAGGTTAAGGTTGCTTCATGTGGTTGTCGTCTGTGAGCTGCTGGCTTTGGGATAGTCACCAAATGAAATACTTGAAAAGTATCATGTCCAATAAAACAAAGTGCCACTTTGTTCGGTTGCAGTTATTAACAGGTGTCATAATTCTCAGGTGAATACTGATCTCCAGGAGATTCACACCAACCTGACTTCAAAACTTGAGTTGCTTTACAGCCGCAGGCTTAGCCGCTAGCGACCTCCTTGTTTATTGTATTCTTTAAAAAAAAGGTGGAAAGTGGCTCAGGCTGACCCGAGGCTGGACGCCCCCTCAGGGCTGGGAGGCTTAAAGAGCCCAAAGTGAAGCCATTGGCTTTTGAGAATGAAGTGAGGAGCTGCATGACAGGCAATTATGGATGTTTGAAAGGATAGGATTTGAAAAACAACCCTCACAATGAACATAATAGGCCATCTAAAGCCTCACGACTGTGTAAAGAAAGAAAAATGTCACAATGACCACTTTGAAGTTTCTCTCGACAAAATCAGATCTTCCTTGAACAGACTGTACATCACATCGCCAGGTTTCTAATCGTTCCATAAACATTTAGAACAGCGATCAATCAGGCAGCTGAATGCTCGCAGGGAAATGTTGAAGAACGCAGTAAAAATTCCACCTATTCCCGAGTGGCTGATATCATAAGACAGAGCGGTCCTTGACCTATACGAAGTGGAGAAAAGCATTTTTGGTCTGTACTTGTGCTGAGGCTGCTGCGGGATGTGTGAAATGTGCCAATGGTGCTTTTTCAGCCTCTGCAGAAGCCAGACGTGAAAGTGAAAGTTTAGCGTAGCATTTCCCACTTCCCTGATGTGGAGACTTGCTTCATTTTGTAATATGATATCGCTTGGCTGGTGTTGTTCAGCGGATGCTTTGTTGTGGCCCTTTCTCCTGTGGACGCGCCTTTGTGTGTGTGTGTGTGTGTTGTGTGTGTGTGTGTGTGTGTGTGTGTGTGTGTGTGTGTGTGTGTGTGTGTGTGTGTGTGTGTGTGTGTGTGTGTGTGTGTGTGTGTGATGATACTGACGTAAATTGTTCAGTTGCAGCACTGAATTATTGGTGAAGTCCCAGTGATTTGATTTGATTTATCATTCTTATGTTTTCATTTGGCAAAATACTCGAAGCAGGCGGGAATGTAAACAGGCATGCTCATTTCCTCTTGTTCTTATTCACTCATTATTTTTATGCAACAGCCCATTAGAGATCAGCCGTCTCGCAAAACTTGCGCACTGATTAGGCTGCTGTGTGAGGCAGGCAGCAGAAATGAGGTCTGTCTATTGTGACTTACCAACGGCGGACATTTCTGGAACGGAGGCGCGGTACGGGCCCTCGATGAACTGTGGCGGATTGTCATTTATGTCCTGGACTTTGATGATGAACTCCGACGGCGGCTCCAGGGGCTCGTCCGTGTCGGCGCTAACGACCTGGGCCGTGAGCGTGTACTCGGCCTTCTCCTCCCGGTCCAGCCGCTTCATGGCGTGGATGTCGCCCGTGAGCTCGTTGATGGCGAAGATGGTGCCCGCACCCTCGCCCGCAAGGACGTACTTTATGTTCCTGCCGCCCACATCCAAGTCTGTGTGTAGCTGCAGATCGGAGAGAAATAACAAAAGAGATGAAGTGAGACGGTGCAGCGTTGAGTCCCAGTGTGTAAACACAGACCGAGAGGAGCGGGAGGGTTAATGAATCCAAGGTGATACGCTCAGCATATTCCAGAAGTTCCCGCCATGTAAATGCAGATAAGTGTACAATATAGGTATAATGTGTTGCTTGTGGCTTGCACTTTGTTGGGAGCATAGCACACATACTAAACGCAGTCCAACATAGCCTACGCTTGGCTAAATGAGGCCCGCTGAGGATGATAACTTTATAAGTAGCAGAGGAAATGGACCTGAGCCTACATTGTTCCTTGTTACACGTCGCAAATACATCACACAAAACACACATGGCGGGGGCAGATTGCTCCCCACAGCCTGAAATTCGCGGAAGCTGCATGAAAAAAAAAAAAAGAAAGAAAGAATAAATCCATAAAAAATTAAAGAGGAAACTCTGCACTCGATGATTCACGCGTGCAAATAACTAGCCCCAAAGTTAGCGGACAATGCTGCACCGCTCCTCATTATTTTTGTAATTACGGTTTCATTAGTTGACCAAAGCTGCATTACGTGCCGGGCTGAGTGGTTGGATCTCGCTCGCTGCAGAGCTAATGAATGTGATGGCGCTACGAGAGGCTGTTCAAACATCTGTGGACTGGAGAGGCAGGCGGGGGAAAGAGGTCGGGAGGAAAAGAGCAGGGTTTTTTGAAGTGACACAAACAAAGGACGGGGCTTTTATGCACTCTCCTGTTACTGTAAGTCACCTTTCATCCACGCTCCCCGAGGTGAGTGACTTTCCGTTGCGGTGGCGGGGAATTTACATTTACCAACATGCTCTGTGCAGCTGGCAGCACCTCTTCTTTTCAGTTCCTATTTTTCTTATCTTGCACGGCTCTAAAACACACGTGGCGGTGCTCACAGGCATTAAAACATCTGCATTCAGCAGCTTTAATTTCATTTCCTGCCACAGCGTTTCGGCGGGGATCCCCCGGGACAGGGGTGCAGGAGGAGAGCTACAGCGAGGGCACAGAATCTCGAAGTCGAAAGCGGTCAGTGAGCATCTCGACCTCCAAGAGCCGACGCCCCCCCCACCCTGCAACCCCCCCCCACCACCACCACCACCACCACACCCACCCCTCCTGCTATGTTTTTATAAGCCGCCTTTTATGCATATACTGTCTCGGAGGTGTTGTTTGCAGACACTGACAAAGCACATTCACTTAAATTGTCACACCTTGCACTTTTGTTTTCCTAATTGTGCCATCATTTCACATGAATGATGTAGCTCATTAACACAAATGCCTCGCAACATCCTGCACGCTGAGAAACTCTTTAAATGAGCTCAAATTAATGATGGTCTGTCATTGTTTCTTTCTTCTTTTTTTTCTTTTTTCTATCCGATGAGTGTCTCCTCGCATGTAGTGGATGCCTGCAGTTCAGCCTATATGACTGTGTCTTCCCACTCTGGGGGGGCAAATTGGCTGTTTCAGCTTACACATTTGGTTTCGGTTGAGCCGTATGTCATGAGTATTTTTAGCCCGACATCGGGGGGTTTAATCCCGATTTGCTTGGAAATGACACATGACTGCTTCACTTGGCACGAAAGCTGTCAGGTGAGGTCACTAATATATGCGCTGTTAAAGCAGGAAATCTTTTGGAGAGATGTCTGTTTCTGCCAAAACGCTGAAATGAGCTGCTAATCTCAGAGTGTGAGTCCATCACTGAGGGAAACGTCTTGGAGGTGCTTGCATTGGCAGAAAGTTTACGGCTCCAACAGGACATGAACAAACTCAGGCCCCATTTCTACAAATTGAAAACGCATCGTTTTGAGTTTTTGTTTTTGAAGTGTTTCATGTTTACACGGCAATGGCAGAAACACTGAAAACGATGTAGTCGGCATTAGGGCTGGACGCTTTTGGAAAATAATCTAATTGCGATTTCTTTCTTCAATATTGCGATTGCGATTTAATATGCGATTATTTTTTGAAGGTCCTCTTCTCATGTATTTTTCAACAAACACAAGCAATAAATCAATCTCTATTATAATAAACAATATCAGATTTATTATACAAAATTGTTCTTTCTTATAGGCTAGGCTTATGTTAAGATAAAGTCAAATGAAGCATGTATTGATATGAAAGACGGTTTATTTATCTTCTACTTCAATTACAGTTGTAAACTTACGAAGTACTGTGACTTGCAGTCCTGTAAGCGTTCACCACAACAAGCCAACCGCTTGTCCATTGTGCTTATCAAAGCCGTAAACCCAGGCTTGGTCACTATACTAATGCAGGGCTTGACATTAAGGATCAAACTAGTTTTGGTCCATTTGGACAATGTAGGGGTCTACGTGACGTCATCATCTCATAATAAACTAGTTCTATCTTTCAAACCTCAGAATCACTTTATTAATGATTGGGACTGGGAGTAGGACGCAGCTTCACGGAGGTGTGAATCGACTGCTACAGCGGAGGAGCGAGCTGTTCATTGTTTTGATGCCGCGGTCAGTGCTGTTCTCCTTCGGGGAGCTGGAGTTTTAAAACGGTGGCGTCTGTTGACAAAGCGACCGCCTCGCTGTACAACTGCTTTGTAAACATTCACGTTGCTGTGTTGCTTTGCGGTGTTTTGAGCGTAAAATCCATACAAACAGCAACATGTTGTCATGAAAAGTTGGATAGCACAGTGCTACTTCCCTAGCCTGCTCGCTGGCAGCAAACTGTGGATTGGATTTCCTGACTCATTACGCCACGTCTCATTGAGACCCGCCTCCCTTCAGGAAATCCAGTCCACAGTTTGCAGCCAGCGAGCAGAACAGCAGCAGGGAAACACTTGTGGAGTCATTTCAGCAACAGTGAAGCACAGACGAGGCTTCATGGATCAGAAATCTCCACAGGTTGGATCGGAAATTTCTGATCCGTGAATTACGTTGATATCGGAACCCGATCCCTGCGATTTTCTAATCGCAGCCCTTGCGATTAGAAAACCCTGTTTTATCATATCGCGATATTATCGCAAATGCCATTAATCATTCAGCCCTAGTCGGCATGCAAAGAACAATCTACTCTAAACATAAACAATGGGAGAACACGGACATTCTAGTGGACAGACAACCAAGTTGGATTGTTTGTACGGTGACTGTCAAAATAAAACTACCAAGTCCCAGGAGAACATGGACTGGGAGTCATGACATGATAGAGGAAGCATTGTTCTGATTGGCTCCACTGAGCATGCGCACAACTACTAGTTACTACGGCCGGGATGCTCATGTGATGTAGCAGCATTTCCTCGGATATGGAGTGTTTTGAAAAGAGACTCAGAGTCTTGTGTTTTCAGAGTATCACTGTTTTGGAAACGGACAAGCAAAACGCTGTGAAAGTTTAGCGTTAACATGCAAACGTTAAAGTTCAAAAGTTAAATCTATTTACATGAGAGGGCAATTCAGCAAGTACAGGATCGGAGTAAACTAGACCCAAAGTGTTTTAATACATAACAAACGGGTTTATTGTGTAAAAACAATGATGCATATCCATTGTGTCATTCATATGTAATGATATTTTGTCCCAGCAGAGATGGAATGGTAAAATAAGAAGTAGTATTTTGATATCACTCATCTCCTCACTGTGACTTGTTTAAAGGTTCATCATGGTGTGGACAGTTGGCGCTCCCCCCTCCAGGCTACACAATGCTGCATTACATCTTACAACAAACACACAACACATCCAGTGAGTGAATAAATCCTCTCCTTTCCAAGAGGCACATTGTGATCCTTGCTTTAAAACAACAAAAGCCACACATTCAGTCATGGTTTCGCTGGAAGCCACTTTAACTGGAAGCTCAGGGGAGGAAGTTGAGGTGAACTGGCTGCAAGCGCCTCCCGTTCTCCACATTCCTCCTCTAAATACCCCGCTCGCCCACTTTGCAGACAGCCTTCACACTGGAGTGCACCAGTGGTCATGAAAGAGTACAATTAGGCAAGTCTGTCACAGGTCCCTGTCATTAACCGCGTTGCCTGGGCAACTAAAACAGCACCAACAATCAGTGACATTGACAGTGGCATTCAGGAAACAAGCAGATAATGGATAACAACACAGCGTGGTGGCAATGATTATGTGCTACAATGCACACTGCAGACGCTAATACGTTATTCTGAGATATGGATGGACGGAGCCAACAACACTCTGACTGTTGTCTTGTCTTCTACATTTGACGAATAACATTAACCCTTTGCAATTAATCTATGTGTCTGGTTTGGCAGTTTTCTTCCTGTTAAAGGGAGTTTTGCCACCTTCTTTCCACCGTCTCCTCTACTTGTTCATTTTGATGGGTTTTTTTCTGTTGAAGATCCTTGAAAGGTATTTGGAACTATTGAAATAAAATTGAATTGAATCTAATATCTTTCATCATTTCCTCATATGTTCAATCCATGAATTAGGTTCACGCTCCGGTACAATTTTTCAGGTCGTTTTGGAGATCAACTCTTTTGGGACTTTTCCCAGCAGCCCCTCTTTATTTCATCAGTTTAAATCATGAGTGTGAAACCCATTTCAATTCAGGGCCCATGAATAGCTCAAATTCATCTTGAGGGGGCCGGGCCAGTAAAATAGTGCCATAATACCGGTAATAGTGCTATAATCATTCAATTTAAAGTTTTCCTCTGTTGCTGAAAATGTCTACAATCACTACCAAAAAAAACGCTATCTCAATAAAACCAATATAATGAAACCTGGTTTAAAGACAGTGAAATGTCAAAACCAAGCTAGTTTGACAGCAACGAGGTAGATGGCTTTCATGGCAGAATGTCCAGTATCTCAGCTCTGGTGTCAGTGTTGTGTTGTGTCCACTACTCTTCAGTTTTTTTTATTTTTTTTATTTATGTTTTCTTTGTAGTTTTTACCATTTGCTTGGTGCTTTAGGCAGATTGGAGCCTCCCATAGGCTGGTTTCAACTTATGGGCCATAAGTTTGACACCCCCGGTTTAAAACATTAAAGATAAAAGGCAGCAGTGAAGGATAAAACTGTGGGTACTTTCGTTTTACTTGTAATCGAAGTCAGCAGTGATTATGTTGTTGTATCTATGTAAACAGAATCCATCACAGAGAAGAAACAAGACCATCACTGAGGCCACATCCACACGGCCAAAACCATCTTTTTTCTCCCCGGGGGATCTAAAAAATAGTTCCGTCCACATGTCACTATGAACACGGCTCAACACGATGCTTCGGGACCCGTGTTAAAAAAAAACAGTTTTCGTGCTCCTAAAACGCCGCCTCGTATGGATGATCGGCCAAAAACAGCTTGTTTACATGAACCGGCGTTCTCGTGTGGACGGCCCCTGAGTGCGTTCAAGCCCGAAAACTTTCTTCTGACTCCAGCCCGAGATGCTCAGACTGCAGACACCCAGACATTCTGAAGCTGCGGCTCACGCTGATGAAGAAAGCCGCGGCTGACTGAGGAAATTCTCCCATGGCAGTACTTTGCAGTGCTCTCTGCCAATACACATCCACACGGAGAGGCGCACACCTCCATTTGCCAACTACAAGTCCCAATCAGGGACTGCATGGGACTGCTTATCCTGTCACCGGAGGAGGAAATATGTCAGTCCCTGCTGAAGATGAGCTTTCGGAGCAATCACTTGAACAATCACTGTGTCCTAATGAGGAAGCTTCTGCGCGTTCTACTCCCACGTTTCTCTCCCCTCCCACACCCATCACGGCCCCCCGGTGCCTCACGCTTAAATGTAGCCCTACAGAGGAAACTAATGATTTTGCTCCTTGTCAGGGCAAATGGTAGACAGGACATGCGCTCCTCCTATGTATGTTCCAGTCGGACTGGAGACGAAAGCGGGGAGCAGGAGGGAGGAGATGCTGTCACTGTGATGCCGCTTGTCAGCTACAGTCGGCAAGAACAAAACTTGGACTGCTTTTTCGAATCCTCTCTCAGCTAGTCCTCGGCAAAGGGTCACGAGAAAGTATTCTAGTGTACATCTCAATGTAAATAGCTGCATGTGCTTGAAAAAGTAGATACGGTATTTAAACTTGAAATAACTTCGGATATGCTGCTTTGCATATTTACAATTCTTCTGTAAATCTGTATGCAGGAGGAAGTGCAGGGTTTTACATACAGTAGTAAGAGTAGCAGCAATATGACAGTCAGCACACATTTGTTTGAGACCTGCATTAAAAAACCTGACAAAACATAAAAATGTGCCATTACAGCGTTTAGAACCATATAGTGTCATGAATCCAGAAAACATTTTCTAACATGCGAGAGTAATTAGAGTTGATTCATCAAATATGTAGAGGGCTGTCTAAAAATGATTGTTAAACAAAAACAGCCAAATGTTCAGAATAGCAAAGACAAAAGCATTTTTTATAGAAGCAGTAATAAGTATTGAAGTGGTCCTGCTGGTTGGCTACGAGTGTCAGGCACTTTTTAACAAGCTGTAAAACAATTTCAAAACAGCAAGCACCATAAAGTGTTTTGGTGAGGTGTTGGAGGGCTGTACCATGGTAGTCATTCTTCACACATGTGGAACTATGTTGGTGATGGGGGCTCAGAGTTGTGTCATGAGGGTTTTAATCTCCCACTGGTCAACCAGAACAGCTCTCCAGTAATTACAGTGATCATTCTTTGTCAGGAGACAACTGAACCCAAACAAATAGAATTTACTACATCTCCTCATATCTTACAAATATGTAATCTTATTACAAGTGTGCCATGTAAACATTACCAGATCATAGATGTGGTGTAACTCTGCCCGTGATCTGATCAGAGTCGTGTGCAGGTCGGAGGTTGTCACGTCGGGGACATGAAGCTCAGGTCATCAGAGCACAGAGATACAAACAAAGACCAAACCATGGCCTCTGTAACATACCAGAAAGCTGTTCCTCTACTCAGAGCAGAAGAGACTCCCAGGTCTAGCTGCAGTTTTGTTATATTATAATGACATTCAGACGATGCAATTAACCATCTGACACTCGGATTATCGAATTTTTGGGTCAGTGTGAAAACGCCTCATGAGTGGCTAACAGAGTCTGGAGCTAACAAATCCATCTTCAGTACTGGCAGCCTTCATAAAGATTGATGTGCAATCGTGTGTGCATGTCACGTACGGTCAAAGTCACAGCGTGAAGCATTATGGGATTGACCCATTGTATCGGAGGGTTTTCTTGATGCATATAATCCTGCACATCAATCTGATCACTCCATGCAAACGGGACAATCGGATCTCTCAGACCGACTGGCCATGTTAACTAAACGTGGCTGTACTTTTTGCCACCACATCCAGCCACCCATCCATCCATCCATCCATCCATCCATCCATCCATCCATCCATCCATCCATCCATCCATCCATCCATCCATCCATCCATCCATCCATCCATCCATCCATCCATCCATCCATCCACACAGAGATAGACAACCACAAACGAGTCACCAAGTAACCTCAGGTTCATGTTTTTGGACTGTCAGAGGAACCCCCCTCCTGCCTTTTTAAAAACTGTGTAAAAACTTAATGTGCAGTACATTCAAATACATGTCATATGTTTTACAGATTTATACAAAACCTCTCATGAAATCGCTGCTCCAGTTTAAGTCAAGCACTGTGAGCTATTCTTTGATTTCCAAACCATGTGTGCAACGATGACCAACAAGAAAAGAAGCAAATACCCAAATGTTAAGACGCCTCCAACACTAGAATATCTGCCCTTGAACCTAACAATTACAAATATACTTTCAACTAAGAAGACAGAAATCCTGAGGGTGTGTATACAAGCGCTGCTGTTTAAAGGTGTGTGTGAGAAAACCACTCGGCAAAATCCTCGTTGCATTTCAGTTAATGTAGCAAACAGGCGAAGAAATCAGTGTGAATAGGCCTTGTTTAATGCATCACTGCGTAGGCTCTAAATGTCATGTTCAGTGTGATCCTGATGTGGTAAAGATGACGGGCTTGTTTAACTGAGGTTACATGACCAGACGGGCAATCATACCGCGGGAAAATGTCATGTTAGCCATTAAATATGTAGTAGATTGCACGTTGTTATGTAAAATGTATGGGAACCCCCGAGGCCACACGTTGTGTGCACTAGTTTACATAGCACCTTTTGTAACGGCCAGATGTTGACCTTTTTCTCCTCATTTCAGTGGGTTATTATGACCCAGTTCTCCCTCATTCGGTCAATGTAACCGAGCCGCACAGAGCATATCCAGCCAGTCCATTTAAGAGGAGCTCATACTGCAAAGGGGGAATCAATAGGCGCTTATTCATTGCCAAAAACTGGTAAAATTAGAGCTTTTTTTTTTTTTTTCTCCCATCTGCGCACCCCCAGGGCACCGCAGCCAAAATAGTTACTCCAGATAGATTCTACTCAAACATGTCTGGAAATTAATTGTAGCTTCATCCCATTTGTTGGATTTTGACTCTGTTAATTACACCTACATGAATAATCTGTAATTCTAAATATTGCAATAACATTTTGAATGTACAGAGCAGATGGCGCGATGCATGATATATGATACACTTAGCTATTCTCGGGAACATTTTCCCTCCAGTCTGTCTCGTGGCACGTAGCGGTTTATCAAATTGGACAGAAAAGTTTCCCTTCTGGTGCGAACCACAACAGAGTTTTATTGGAGGAAACCGACGGGCGAACAAACCACTGTGTTGGGACGATTGTAAATGAAAAGTTTCACTCGGAGATGCCGTCTGCTCCTCCATTCTTCAGCACAAATGAGGGCCGATTTAAAGGTGTTAAGCGAACGCTTCCGAGAGCCATTCATTTTTACTGGTGTGGTGAGTAAATATAGATCGCGTCTTCATTTGCAGGGGGGACTCGCACAGGATTCAAATCCGCGGGGATTTGTGGGCATGTCTTGTAATATAACAACAATCAATAGTGCGTTTCTCGGAGGTCAAACGCAGCATCCGCAGGGGCCAAAAAGAGGAAAGAGCTCCTCACATGTTTTGCTGCTCGCTTATTATCACAGAAGACACGATTACTTTGTTGAGACAATGAGAGAAAGACGGTGTCGCGACCCACGAGCACACAGAGGTGACGCTTTGTAATTGAAGCCAACTCCACTCAGAAAAGGTACAGTAATTATAATCAGCACAGAGAGTCCGAGTTTTACAATCCTTCTCCATACACATCTTGTATTTTTATCTTTCACATGGCAACTGAATCAACTACCGAAGCTCCAGTCCTGCTTTAATTCTGCTTTATTTGGATTTTATTTCGACAACCATGAAGTAATGAGTGCCACAAAAAAAAAAGAGACAATTTGTACTGGATTTGTGTGCGATCTGCACCAAGGTCAATCAGGGCTAATGTGCTCCGTGTCCGTCCGTGCACTTTGAGCAATGGCACATGTATCGCGTTCATTGCCGCCGGCGCTTTATTGCTTGTGGAGAATAAGTCAAAGTCAAAGCAGCTACCTTTGCTACACGAGGGCAACACAATTAGATCTAGCCACCCATGAAAAGCCTTTTGTTTGTGAGTGCAGATACACGGGAGGATGCATTTTAATCATAGGAAGGGGTGCGGTGGCGGAGGCGGAGGGGAGGAGGGGAGGGGAAATGGGAAAACAGAAACAATTCTGCATAATGCACCCGGCTCTCACTTCCACGGCGACCTGTTGTAATGCAGGCAATCTTGGATATGGATTTTCACCGTCTCTCATTACACCCTGTCGTTAGAACAAGAGAGCGCCGGACAATGAGCCTGCTCACTGGCGCGTGTCTTGATGCGGGGACTGTGACAGCGGCCATGTTGCTGATTCATGGCACTTTCACGTGTGATGAGCTTGGAAAGAAAAAAACGGTGCTAATGTCGGGCAGTACTGCGTTCACATGTCGGTTGAGTTCGTGGCGTCGGCATTGCTTTCACTTTGGTCTCCTGCTGTGACAGGGATTTGTTCCCTAAAATTGGGTTATCGTCGCCCTCGGCGCAGACTGTCAGGAGAAAAGGTGAAGCTTTTAGGCCCAGTTTAGATGACGACGCTACAAGTGAAAACGCATTGTTTTTGTGTTTTCGTTTCAGAGAAGCTTACCATTCACGCAGCAACATTTTGAAAACAATTTCACTTTACATGGAGACGCTAGAAACTCTGAAAAAGATTGAAAAAGTAGTGAGCATGTTCGGCCATGACTTAGAGCTGTTGTTGGTTTTTGTGATGAAACCACACACACATGCGTTATAAACATTATAACTACATTCATAAAATGTACTTGTGAAAAAACAGCAGTTTGATTTCTGCCTCAGGTGACGGGGAGACATTTACAGTTCCTTGTACACACACCAAAATGTAAATCGCCTACAATCTAATTGTTTGCACATAGACATTGTTGGGATCCTATAACTTCAATATGTGCAAACAAATTGGTGCAAACAAAGTCAGATTTACAAAGATCCTGGATAAATGTGCTGAATTGCGTGTTTACACAAAGGGATGAGTGACGTCAAAGAATGAGGGATTAATTCGATGAGGGTTTTCGACGGAGTTGGACGTTTTGGTGGAGGAAATGATCAATACATGAACAACTAAAACTCAAAATCTTTGTCTTTGTTTCAGTGGAACAAAGCATTTATATATCATGAATCTTTATGATATACAAATGTCACTAAAGTCACATTTATTGAACCCTCTTTTTACAATGACAATGACAAACCTGAAATTTGAATTAAAGAACTGCAATTTCAATGAAGAAACGTCTCGCCACATGTAGCAGCCTTAAATATATACAGTTCTTCTAGTTCATGTGTAGTAATCTTTAAATGACTCAACACACAATATATGAATTAAAGTGCACCCCTGGTGGACACATACATATATAGCAGATAAACATCTAGATGTGTGTGTACTCAATATCACGTTTTCACCCGTTTTGTTTTTAATATGTTTTAATAGCTCAGGTTGTTGATAGAGCTGGAACAGAGAGGGGTAAATATTGTGAGCAATGAAGAGACAGAACCGTGGCACAGTGTAAATGAGCTGAGCTAAGTGCGGCGGCTCACATGCTGCGTGTTAAATAGTGGGAGATTTTTTTTAGTATTAACCTCCACTACTGCCATTAGCCTTACCTGTGGGCCCCAAACTCATTGGTTATACCCAGCATGCCCGAGGCGGGGGTGTGTGGCGCGGTGCAGAGGGGCGTTAAGACAAAACAAGCTTAATCAAGGAGCACAACAGTTTTCTCTTTCTTCTGTGCGGCTGACCTAATCAAATCAACGAACGAGATTGATTTCACGAGGTGCAGATGGATCCCGTAGCAAGTCTAATTCAATGCGCCGGCTCTCCCACTATGATGTGTGTTTTCTCGGTCCAGATGGTGCTGCTCGGGTTTGTAATTCATATTTCAACATTTCACTCCCCCCTCCAGCCCCCCCACCACACACCTCTCCCCCTCCCCTTCCTCTTCCTCTTCCCCTCCCATCCGCTCTGTCTTTCGCTCTCTTGTGTTTTTCTTTTTAACCGCTGAGTAAATGAGTGTTGATGTCGATCACAAACTCATCTGTCGAACATGTGATGGTGTGATCTTGTTAAATGTCAGGAACGGCACATGCTGTCGGCCGGGTTTGGTTTGGTGGGAGCTCGTGTTGAGGAAGGGAACGGCGCATTCCAGCAAGTATTAACACCAAGCCTGGCCTTCTTATTCACTCTGAAAAACACTGCAACTCTGGAGAAAAGCCCAATGCACTGTACTGATGGACTGTAGTGGTGATTTCTAGCAGGTACTCCAAGAATAACTCACATATTTTTTTTGTCATTCATTCATATGAAATTCAAGTGGTGTGTGAAATGAGTGAAAAGGCCATTAAATAGCAAGAGGTGAACGGCTTATGTTTATCTTATTCAAACGGTGTAGAACTTTAATAAATGTACTGACGCTACATATTGAAACTTGCCAGCTTCAAAGAACGGCTCAGTTTACATGAGAACATTTTCAAGTGAAAATAGAAAACTTTTCTGGCGTTTTAGGGTTCATTTACGCGACAGCAGAGATATCAGTGGCACTGCCATGAAAGCTACCTGCTTGTTATCAGACTGGTCTCAAAACCAGGCTGTCAGGGGGGGGTTTGTAAAAACACCCAGAATGCAACAGTCATAGGTTTAGTTGTTTTGACTTTTCAATGTATTTTGCAGCAGAAGGTTTAATTAAAATTGCCTTTATGTTGAGATTGGAGTCATTTTCTGTTGTGCATTGTTTGTTTGTTTTTTAAAATTTTTCATTACGTCTACTTGGCACCACAACGAAGAAACACATTCAATTCTAAATTTAAATGTTGTTATGGCTCCGTTTTACTGGTCTGGGTTGAGTTTGGCCCCTGAACTGAAATGTGGACTATTGGCCACTGAGAAAATAAATGTGTGGAAATTGGAAGGTTTAACCTTGAAATTACACAATATTTTAAAGTAATGCTATTTGTATTTGATCTAATATTAAAGTAAAATCCAACAGATTTTCTCTCATACGTATATTATATAAAACTCTCTAAACATATGCTAACATCTTTAGATATCTTTAAAGGGTTATAAATGTTTCCCCACAATGGAGAAATTACGGGTCCTTTGCTGTCAAATAGTCCAAATATAACAGTGTTTGTGTTATGAGAAGTCTGAAGCTGATGTGCCAGCTGTTTTCCTAATCCTCCCCACCCATCCTGAATCTTTTGGAGGTCGTGAACAGAACTTTGAAAGTTTCAATGATCGCATGCAGCTTGTTCTCAACTCCTCTGAGGAACATTGGACCGCGCTGTGGATGTCAGCTCTGTGTCACACTCCCACGACACAGACCCTCACGCTGCTGCCGCCATCGCTTCCGTTAACTTCATTTCACTTCGTTTCAGTTCGTGGGACTGCATGAGTCGAGTTATGGACATCCGTCAGTGAGTAGACGACACACGGAAATCTCTGCTGTTGAAAATACCCGAAGAGGCGTTGACTTCATCTAATCTGACAAAACTTGATTGAACCGTGTGAGCAAAGTGTGTCTGGTTGAGGCGGAGTAACTTAGGATGTTATTGCAATGAAAGACTCAGAACAGATCGGGACACAGAAGGACACCAATGGACCTAATGTACATTAACATGCAAATCGAGTGGACGTAGCAGGTAGAGCTAAATGGTTTAATCAATAATTATACATTTCATTCCATCTATATCTAATGTTGTTTTTGAAAGAAGGGCAGGACCCTGAATGAAGGATCTTTTATTTTTAAAGCCGTTATTTCAACATTAAGAGGACAGATGTTGGTTTTGCTTGACAGAAAGAGGTTTTCTCTTGAAGATCAACAAGTATACGGCCCATGTTTTCAACTGAAAAAGCTTAACTCTCTTTGTGTTTTGGGTGTCCGTTTACACCACAAGAGGAAGTGCTCAGAGGAAATGAAAAAAAAACAACTTTTTGAAAACGCTCCGACTCGGTCTCTGTGAAAACGGTGTAAAACGCAACTTTTTGAAAACATATGGGCTCTGTTTAATAACTATGCATCTAATGATTGTAGTCTATTGTTTTCTGCCTACGTGTGTGTGTTTTCATTACAGAAACAAACAACAGCACCCAGTAGAGGCCCAACATGAAGACTACATCGCTTTCTTCGTTTCTGTCGTTTGCGTGGAAACAGACGTTGTTTTCAAATCATTGGTGTGCAAATATGAAACTTTGCTGAAACAAAAACTGCATTTTCACTTTGTCGTGTCATCGGGCCTCATGAACTATAAATGTTTAAACTTCAATTGAAGAATGAATGTTAGTTAGATTTAGCCACAATAATACTACTGGTAGTTTGCATAAATCCAATAGCTTGACACAAAACAAAGCCTTAATTCCCAATGTTACTTTAATTTAGTGGCGGTTTGACACAAAAAATTTTTTTTTAAAAATTCTCTGTTTTTGTGATAAATATAAAATAGAGACTAACACTGATTAAAATTAGCTGTAAACTGAGTGAAGGCAACAACAAGTGACTGCAACACAAAATGCTGATTTCCCTTGCATGGCGATCAGCATGCTTGAAGCCGGGTTCGGTACATAGTATATATAGACATGCACACATTTCCATAATTGGAAGGCATGCGGAGTCGGAGCCATTCTTTGGGGCTTCTTCCTGCGGAAAAATGCAGATGTGGTCCACAGTGCCTGTTTCAGCTGTCAAAGTCATTGTTCTCAACCTGAGAAGTCTCACAAATTAGCCACTTTCAATGCCAGCTGCCAGAGAGCCAATGCATTGCCGGAGTCAAACAAAAAAAAAAATCTCTTGCAGGTACGGTATACAATAAGTTTGCTGTATGCAGGCTTGAGTAATGGACTCTGACAGGCCTTGCTAAGCACTTTTGTTTGTCTTGTGGCAAAAATAATGGCAGGCCTGGTTCTTTACAACAGCACCGCAGGCTAATCGCATTGTTAATGCGTAATAAATGCAAGTGATCACTCACAAATCTGCACCGCTGAATACCAAATTCAGCTGGAAGGACACATTTTGGAGCGAGACCAATTATTGCCAAATAGGAAGAGAGAAAAGAGCACGACCTGCATATGTAAAACATCCCAGAATAGAAGTACTGATCTCATCCTGAGCAGGATCAATATTCCAGCTACATTATTTTGACGAAGCGTCTTTTTTTTTTTTTTTTTTTTTTCCGGTGCCGGGTGCTCCTGCCAGCTTCCAAAGTTACAAAGAGAGACACACAAAGGCTCTGCATCTATCAGCAGCAGATTCCCGACATCTCTCAGTAGTAAACAGGTTTTTTTTTCTAAAAGCAGCGGCTGCTCAGGCCTGAGAACAAAAGGCACATAAGCGAAGGCTTCATTGGCTGTATTAATAATCATCTGTGCCTTCTCCTTTGAGAGGCCTGTGATATCGAGTATCATTAGACATGCAAATAACAGCTCCATTTTCCCGTCCCTGGGATTAGGGAGGAAAAGAGAGAAAAATGAAGAAGAGGCATGGCTGTGGCAGAAACAATTAAGCCGTCCTCTTTGCAGAAGCACTTGGCAGCCGTCGTCAGACTGGTAGAGGAGGACGGTGGTGGTGGTGGTGGTGTGTGTGTGTGTGTGTGGGGGGGGAGTCAGGAGGGGTCCGAGCCACGTCAACACGCTTGTCTGAGCGAATGTACAATTGCACCGAGCACCGCTTTAAGATGTCAGATCACCTTGGAGTGGACGGCAGTGACAAGCACAAGCACTCCTTCTGCGTGTCATGATGCCACTATACACGTTTCACACTCTGTCTGAGGCAGGAGCCGCGAGATGGCGGGGGGTGTCTGGGGGGGTTGGGGGGCAACAAAGGAACCAGGAGCTCAGGAAAAGTAGACAAGACAAGCCAGACCCAGTTGTCTTCTTCTCTTGTTTTTAAGTGGCGGATGGCAATACCTTGCTCCTTTTATCTCTTTCCTCACGCTGGCGGACGACCATCGAATGCATCACCTCACCGCTCCAGGACATCGTTCCCCGCAGCTCTCCTCTGTCACATCAGACAAATATCCAAAGCCTCCAAACTCACATAATCATACCTTTTGGAAAGATCTGTTCTACCAATTGCTCCCTCACAGAACAAGAAAGCAAGTTCTGACATGCTTTTTCAATAAAGTTTCTGATTGATTCCTACCAAAGGAGCTATCTGTGCTTTTAGGCCCATTTCCACGCCAACGTTTTCAAGCGAAAACGCTAAACTTTTGTAGCGTTTCGGGTTTCTGTTTACACGATAATGAAACCACTGAAAATGCAACTTTTTGAAAATGCTCTACTGGTCACCATGGCCATAGTTCTTCTGCACATGCCCAGTAGCTGGACAGTCAGAATAATGTTTCCTCCAGAGTGTCTTGACTCCCAGTCCAAATACTCCTGGGACTTGATACTTTTATTTTGACAGTCACCATAATAGCAATCCAACTTGTCCGTGTTCTCCCATTGTTTATGTTTAGAGCAGATTGTTCTCTGCTGCCTGTGTGTTTAGTTTCATTACAAAAACAACATACAACAGCACCCACTAGTGGTCCAACATGCTAATTACATCGTTTTCAGTTTTTCTGCCTTTTGTGTGGAAACAGGCATTTTTCAGTTTTCAAAGCGTTGCTGTGTAAATGCAAAAGGTCTGTGAAATAAAAATGCAAAATGTGGCTCTTGTTAAAACTACCGAAAGGTTTGTCCAACACAAAAAGTCTATCGTATGAGTTTAGGGTTCATTTAGACTCAAAAATTCCTAAATTCAAAGCGTTTTTTTTTTTTTTTTTTTATCACACATACAATATTTTGCAACAATCCAATGTCTTTGCAACATTTTATTGCACAAAATCAAAAGAAGACAATGCATTGATACCAAAGCACTGTCAGATAAATATTTTCTTACACTAGAAAAAAGCTTGTTTTTCCTCTCTTTGGTACCTGGAAAAAGAGGAGTGGGCAATGAAATTGCTTCTTGTAACCCACTTCCCTGATTCCCTTGTTGCCCTCATTTCATTTCCATAGTTCCAACCTTCTGCTGTCACTTAATAAAGCCAGTAAAACTGAAAAAACATCAATCCATGTCTGTTAAAAGGTTACCTAACAAACACTGAGAAAACAGGTTAGGTCTAGGAGGTATTACAGCAGTAAGATCCAGAAAGAAACTTAACATCAGTTACTTTTTTTCTGTCTTTGCCTATGAAGAAAAAAGGGGAAGAATCTTTAAAGAATCTGGATTAGATATGAGGGATGAAAGTGAGTTCAGTCCGTCATCCTCCAGACAGTGAGTCAAAAAGTAAGAAAGTCAAAAGTGAGTCCCTGAAATGCGCACGTCTCCTCGTATTTCTCTCTTTTTCGCTCCCTTTCCCTCTTTATCACTCTCTAACCCCCTCCCTCCCTCCGTCTCCAGCCCGCTCTCTCGCTCTGTGTCTTTTTCTGGAATCGCCCGTCGGTAATGTCAACAGAGATTTCACGGCACAGTGCCGGTGCATCAGCCGGGCTCACATTTCCCCTACCTGTGATTTACATCAGAGAAGAGGCTCATGGGGGATTTTCCATGCAGGCGATGGCAGAGGGGAGCGGTGCTGACAGAGGGGCTGAGGGTGGAAGCGAGGGGGGGATGGAGCCGGTATACCCGGGGGCCTGATGCAGTCAGGCACTCTAACAATGGCGGCGTGGCGTGGTGGACCACCCGGCTGAGAGATGCTTTTACTGCAAAGAGAACCTGCATGAGTGCATTCAGCCTCCTTAAATGTCACATTTCTCCTCATGCCGCCACACAGGTCTCACTGAGTTATTCCCAGCATATTTTTGGAACTGAAGCATAAGCATTCGGGCACAGCTGACTTCAGCTTCCAGCAGCATGTAGTCCGGGTTTGAAGGCTTGAAGGAAGATTTCTTTCACTGATGCTGAGGTCCTTTCAAAGAAACACAGGAAAACACACTGTTCAACATCCTGGTTTAAGTGGCCTTTTTTTTTTTTTAAATACAAGCTTACTTTTGACATGTCTGACTATTATTAGTGAGAGTTACATTAGTGTATCAAATTCAATCTACAATTGTGAATTACAAAGTGTGAAAACTGGAGCACATATGGAGTCAACACATTTTTAATGTTACAACAGGGGCGTCAGATATAAGGCCCATGGGCCACAACAGACCTGCGAGAGGCTCCAACCCCCCCCCCCAAACCACCAAGCAACGGGTAGCGAAATTCAAAGAATACATAGATTTTCTAAACAAATTTCTTCAGAGTCGAGACGCAACACAACACAACCCTGAGACCCGAGCTGAGATATCGGCGATGCTGCCATGAAAGCTACCACGAGTTTGTAAATATAACAATATGACATAATGCAACAGCGACAGGAGAAGTTCTCTGGACATTTCACTGTATTTTACAACATAATGTTTCATCAGAATTTACTTTATGTTGAGGTTGTTGCCATTGTTTGCTTTTGTAAAAATATCATCACGTATTACACCACAATAAATAACATTTTTAGTTTAAAGGTCATTATGGCACGATATTAACAGCCTGTAAAAAGATTCTGAGGTATAAAAAAGAAAATATCTTATAATAAAGTCTGTAAATAAAAGTGGTGTCGAAACAATTACCACTAAAACGATTTTTAAGGAAACATGATTAAAATGTTCCAGAAACCTGTCTAGCTGTTGCATTATGGGTGCTTGTTTGTTTTTTTGTTTTTTTTTCAAACTACCCCTTGAGAGTTTGCTAGCTTTAACTACAGCATCAACAATTTCCAATCTCGGGTCTCATTGCTATGTTGTGTTTTTAATAACGTCACATTTTTACCATTTGCTTGGTGCTTTCGACTGGATTGGAGCCTCTTGCTGGCTGTCTTTGGTCCACAGGCCTTAGGTTTGACACCCGTGATGTAAACTTATCCGTCCAAAGAAAGGCTGGAGAATAATTTTTACCAACAGTCTAGACAGTGAGCGGATCCTGCGCTCACGATATGTGCGTGTAATTATCTGTCACACCTTCCTTTTGTTAATAACTGAACATGAGTATATATAAAGGAAGCACCTCTGTTTGGGTTCTGCAGCAGACGGAATGTGTCTTTATTTCCATCTAAAAGAGCATCTATACTCTTAGTAATGCAGTGTAAGATTCATGAAAAGATACATGAACATGCGTGTCACCTAATCAGTTTCTCTTTTCACCTTTTTTCCCCAGTGTGACGTTTCTCTGTGGGGCTTCTATCACATTTTCCAAGTTTTCATTAGACCCAGAGCATAAGACAAAGGTGAAAATCCACCTCTCTCGCTCTGGCACCTCATGCTGTGAACGGATTAGTTTCTATGTGAGAAATGAAACCAAGGAGGGAAAATCCTCACTGCAATAGTGTTTAAATTCCAGAATTAAGGTAAATTACTTTCCAATAAGTACCAGCCCGGCTGCTGTGACATGAAAGTAGCATAATAAAACCAGCGGCGCAGGATTAAACCCGGATTACGCCTCTCTATCGCTCTCAAACTGATGAACTGAACTCTTAAAACCGGAGTCATGTTGCACTATGACTTTTCTGATCAAACTCAGTGAACTAAAAGTTTCTGAAACTAAGAAAGTGGAGATAAAAATGTCACTTAAATTTGAGAACCCGTCGAACTTTAACGCCAGAGAGTAGTCATCACTGGTTCTCAAGCTACTCCGGCATGATTAACACAATCTAGGATTTTACCAGTTTATCCACATTAGCTAGACCTTTTCAACAAACTCGTATTGCCAATGTCCAATAAGCCGATAATAAAGCAGCGACCTGATGCATACAGATACGGAGACAAGTAAAGACGTCTTTTTATACATAAATCATTGCTTTACTGGGGAATTCTCACAAAACCAGCTTGAAAATGGTGTGAAAAGGAAGAACTCTCCAGTCAGAAGCAGTTCTCCCGCAGGCGACGCTGTGTAGGGGATTTTCTTGGCACAAGTTGGGCCATTCAGGATCAACTGAGCAGGTTTAACTTCACCCGGAGAGACTAACAGGTGAAGCTGGATTCTGTTTTTCAAGCCTGCTGTTGTAATTTACGCCGAAAATTTAAATATCATTTGCATGATATCCTAATTGAAATTGAATCAGGTCAACTGAAGTCGGTAAAGACATTTTGCCTCTTTGGCTGGGCAGTCATCAAGATGCCCTCTACCTGGAAAGAAGAGGGCATCCTCAAACAACGGACGTATGGTTTTACTCAACAATTACTTCCTTTCGATTATTATCAAAAACATCCTGCTGGAAAACGGCGTCCCTCCGATCCCGAGCTTCTTCCTGCTGGTGAAGCCAGCGACGCTCACAGAACCAACCTCAAGGTAAAGCTCTCCACACTGCAGGAGCTTTCTCAGCTCAAAGTCGTGAGAAAACGGGTCAGATAGCTGCTTTCAAAACATCCTCGAGAGTTTTCCTCCACAGCAGAGTGGGA
This sequence comes from Lipophrys pholis, assembly GCF_963383615.2. Classification (NCBI taxonomy): domain Eukaryota; kingdom Metazoa; phylum Chordata; class Actinopteri; order Blenniiformes; family Blenniidae; genus Lipophrys; species Lipophrys pholis. The sequence goes on along the minus strand of NC_137636.1, from coordinate 32,516,857 downwards.
ATGTTTCCACCAATCCTGCTGCAACACACCGGAACTCAAGGTAACGTGTGCCGCACTGAAATCCCCCTGAACACGAAGCAGAATCTCCGAGGAAGGTTTCCTGCAGCTCGTTGGACCAAGAATGAAGATCTGAATGAGTCCAGATGTGTGTGTGTGTGTGTGTGTGCGCGTGCGTGCGTGCGTGCGTGATGACTGTGGGATAACGATATTAGTATTTCTATGCACCATTTCTATTTGACCTTGAATCTAAAAATCATTGGAACATTTTACTAACGACTCACTCGGGTCACCTTTATTAATATGCACATTATTGTTAGAATCGAATCATTTATGATCCATAAACTTTATATTTCAAACAAAGTGGTGGAATTTTGTGCTTACATATGCACATGTACGTATGTGCGTGTCGAGTCCTGTTACACGTGTCTCTTCATCTGAAAGCGCGAGCCAAGTGAAATGTGGCGCGATGTCTGCCGTGTCCGCAGCCGAGGAGTCGGGACGTGGCATCGGTGCGACATGCCATTTGTCTTCCGTAATAAGACATGAGAGCTCGCAGACGTTTGAAGGAAGTCAGCGCTGCAAAACGACTCCTTCCTGGAAAGACACACGGCCGAGCTTGCCAGGAAGGCTTCTTATTTATTTTATTTTTTTCCCAGTCGGTGCGTGTGTGACTGTGACCGCACGTGTGTGTGCGTGTGTGTGTGTGTGTGTGTGTGTGTGTGTGTGTGTGTGTGTGTGTGTGTGTGTGTGTGTGTGTGTGTGTGTGTGTGTGCAGACTTGTCTCATTTGCTGTTCGTGCTCGTTTGTGTGTTTGACAGATGTGTGTGCGCATCACTTGCCTGCTAAAACGTGAGGAAAACACGGGCTGCAGTGTGTGTGTGTGTGTGTGTGTGTGTGTGTGTGTGTGTGTCCCTGTACAAATGCCCCCTCCCTATTACAGCTGACTAGTAGATGGATGCTGGCTGTCACACCTGCCTGACTTTGTTCCTGCCAGATGCGGAGGGGTCACAGGGAAAGCGCCCAAACACTCATCAATCTCAACCATTGTCCAACATTCTTTCGGCTCCAGCAGCAGCTTCCAATATCCATTTAGCGGCTCCAGATGCTGGCAAAAGTGCTTACACACACAGAAACGGGGTGGCCAAGCCTATTGACCTGTGCTGTCGGAGTGGGCGGACGGAAAAACAAAGGACGTCACCGGATCGGGGACGATCTGCGAGAGCGGGTAAAGAGTTGAACTTTGCATTGGCTCGCGAGGTCGCCATTAGTCTGCCGGGGAACAGAAATTGAATTTCCCAACGGCTGCTGTTGAGAGCAACCTGAGCTCGACTCATTCAGTGACATGCAAGCCAAGCAAGGAAAGCTTCGGAGTCGCTCCGGATGTGGCTGGAGCGGTTATGGTTGCATGATTGTCAACAATCTCCAGGTGAATTTTGGAAAACGTTGGGCAAATGAGATCCAAAACCATCAAATGTGTGTTGTTGTATTTCTTTTTTCTTTTTTTTCTTTTTTTCTTTTTTTTTCTGCAAACACCAGTTTTTTTCTTTGTGCACACACCAAACTCGATTACTTTTGAAATCCACGTCTGGCCTGATACGAGCGCCACACAGAGAAGCCAGAAAAGTAATTTCCATCATTCTGGCTCGTTCCGAGTTTTTGCAGCTCCCTTGATAGTAAGCCGCGCTCAAGTAGCCAATCCGCTAATGGGTAGGAGGGAGATGGAGCTAGACAGTATAAACCTGACAAATAAATTTTATCCTGCTGGAGGACTTTTTTTTATTTATTTATTTATTTTATTTTTTCCCATGCCTGCCGCTCCAAAAAATGTTTTTGATAAGCTTGTAGTGTCTGAAAAATTTATGGGAAAATATGCAAACGGTGGAAAGACGGGGGAAGTCGAACAAAGACGAGCTACTGTATAATGTCTTTAAAAATAAATCATTCACTCTGTGTTTACAGTCTGCTGGTCAGCCTCGGATGCAGAGGGTCACGCTGTGTGTATTCGAGAAAAATGTTTTCATGCAGCTGCATGCAGACATAAAAAAAAATAAAAATAAAATAAAATATATATATATATATATATTTTGTTTTTTGTAATTTTTTTTTTTCCCCAGAGTTTCTCAGGGTGCTAAAATGTTCTTCAAACAGTAATGGTGTGAAAATGCAGCTCTCTCACTCTGCCAGCCTCTGCCCTCCTCTTCCTCTCAGCTGTGTTTCTTTTAGTGTCTTTTCTACGTTTTCACCCCTCAGCTCCTCTCCCTTTTTAATTCCCCTCCTCCTCCTCCTCCTCCTCCTCCGCCGGGCCTCCTGAGGGTTGGAAATAATGTACACAAACATAACAGGCGAACGGCAGAAGCGCTCATGTTGTTTACGGAACGAGGCAAAAGAGGGAAATAGAGAGAGAGAGAGAGGGTGAGGGTGGCGGGGAGGTTCGGAGGAGGAAGAAATCATCACAGCAGGCATTTCCATTCCCGTAGCCGCTGTAATTGTGCAGAAATCAGAAAGTTGGGAGAATTCCCCTCAGTATGCAGATGCACTTTGATGCTGTCACTCACTCGGTGTGGGGCTTTTGATTAGGCCTTGTCTGTACGCTGGAGGCTCATGACCACACTTGGCAAGCAGGAGCCATTAAAATCCCGGCAACTTTGGCTTCCCCCCTCAGCCTCCGTGCCGCTCTTTGACTTTCTGCCTCCACCAACTGCGAGAGACTTCACACCGGAGCTACCGGCTCGAGCGAGGAGGCAGTGTTGGCGCTGCAAAGTGCAACCAAATGAGTCCAAATACTGGAAAAGAGAATGAGCGATTTACCACGATCCCTGCTGATTGTTACTCGCCCCACTCACGGCGAGAGCGTTCACTGGCGAATTACCAATCCAGACACGGTAGCTTCTGGAGCCCAGCTGGAGGTGCTCCCAGCTGACTGGGCAGAGCAAACGCTCAACAGGTTCCATCACAATGCACAGTGCACAAAGTCCGTACTCCAGAACTACTACTGTTACACCGCTCAAACTGTACTCATTCATAAGTAAAAGTACAAAGTACTCTTCTTGAAGTATGGGGTCCCATTTACACAACAGTTTTAATGAACACATCTCATTTTTGCATTGTTTGTTTCAGAAAAGTTTCACATTTACACGCCAACGTTTACATTAGGAAAACTGCAAAATTGGTATGGCTATTTTATTTATTTTTTCAATAATGAAAGCACAACTTTTTAAAGAAGAACGATAATTCAAAAATGCTTTACTGAAATTATTTTTTTGATAAAATCTTTCATTTGTTGGTTCATAAAACTCACCTTAGTCTGTTTGCACGACCTTTTAAGTGAACACGCATTGTTTTTGTGTTTTTCAAAGCAACATTTTGAAAATGATCTGTTTCCACGGAAACTGCAGAAACACTAAAAATGGTGTAGTTGCCATGTTGGGCCACTATTTTCAGTATCTCCGAGTGTAAACAGACACCTCACACAATTAAAGTTTTGCGTTTTCACTTGAATTTATACAAAATTTACTTTCAGGGCACTTTTCTCATAAAACTGTGCCCAGACTTTGTGATTTGTCTCAATGTATTTCTTCTCACTCATTGGCCGAGTCACGGATGAAAGCACAGAAAGACAAGGAGATTACCAGCAGTAACCCCACATAGGCACAGAGAGGACATGTATCATCCACACTGAAAGGCTCCGGCTTGAATTCAGATCTTCTAAACTGGCAGTGCACATCACTTCTCCAAATAGTTTGAAATTTTCCATTCACCCGACCTTCTGCTGATCCAACGCGGTTCACACTCCTGCCTACTGACACTGCCTATATGCAAAAAACTCATTGCGCTGAAATGACTGCGTCGGTCAAGACCTCTAAAGGAAGCGGCCAGAACATTTGAAAAACTTTTCAGTGTGATGCAGCCCAGCTCAACATCACAGCATCACAGCATGTTTAAATTGAAAGCCTGTCTGATATTCTATAAAGCCGAACTGAACATTATCAGCTGTGTGAGGGTTGAATTGTGGCCGAGCTGTTGTACTGGATAAATAAATAAATGGACTTACTTATATAGCACCTTTTTAGCTGACAACAGCCCCAAAAGTGTTTAACAAAGCTCATCACATTCACCCATACATTCACACACCACTGGAGGCTGCAGCTATGCAAGCCGCTGTCACTCCAATTGGGGGCCGTTTGGGGTTCAGTGTCTTGCCCAAGGGCCGCCGGATCGCAATAGGTTGTATGTAATGCACCTGATGAATCAGCCAGCGGAGGAGTGGTGATGATGTGAATAAAGAGGAAATGCTTTCCCGGCGCTCGCTGCATGGTTGGCTTTGGGTAACAGATGTACTTGGTGATGTTGAGCTGAGCTGGCCTTAGTCTGCTCACTGGTCTTGAAATCTAAACACTCGAATCCAAACACGTTGTTGGTTCAATACACTCACTGTTGCAGATGCTTCTCCTTGAGCAACCACTCAGTTGCTCGCAGGGTTTGCCGTGCTGCTTCTATGACAAATTTAACGTGTACTAACTGAAACAATTGTAAAAGTAAAACCCTCGCTGTGTCACTGCATCGATGTCTCTTTAAATATGCTGTTTTATTGGACAAAGCCCTTCATTACATCTCCTTAATCCTTGGCTCAAGGGTACTTTGCTTTTCGTGTTGGCAGGCTTGTTTATTTTGTGCGTTTTGAAGTTGCCGGCAGAAAGAAACAAACATATTCGTTTGTCTTTAACTTCAATTTCTACAAATCCCCGGTTCCTTGTCAATAATGTGCGATGAACATGAGAACTGCTCCAACCTGCCATTGAATCCGCTCAATAGACGGGGAGGCCCTCATGTTTTTGTCTTGTTTTCTGTCTCGCAGCAAGGCCTCGCACCAATTAAACACGGTTCTCAGACTGTTCCATCAGAAGATCTGTTGTGTTCACCGACAGTAGGAAACGGACGCGTTTACCTTTTGTATCACTTCGGGTTTGTGAGTAAATTTCGAATGGCCACTCGCATACAGCGCTTGGTATTTCAGGAAAGTATGCAGCAAACTTGAACTATCCTGGCTTTCATATGAATTGCAAGAGAGGAAGATGTTTTATTAACATTTATATATCTTTAACACTTGGATCACAAACTGATTGACCTTCCTCATGTCCTGTCCTGTTCTCTCTCTTTTATCCCCGAGCCTGAACTGCAACAGCCGAGAGTTTCCTCCTCTGAGTCTCGTTCTGGAAGTTTCTTCCTGTTAAAGCAAGGTTTTTCCTTTCCACGGTCTCCTCGACTTGTTCAAGTGGAATTGCAGGATTTTCTCTGCCAAAGGGCCTTGACATAACTGTGTTGCATTTGAAGCTATCAAATACAGCACAAATACAATTTAATTCAATGGAACTGAATCTAAGAAGTGACATATTTTCTTCCAACAATGCACTGTGGCCATGGTCAAATGTAGGGAACAAGAAAGCCCATATTGGGAGGAGGTGGGGTTGATGGATGGGTTAAATACAGAATTTCCATCCAAAGAGCTGATAAGTGAGATTTATTTTGTAAGCTGAAAAATTGAATATTATTTATAAGTAATTAATCCTAAAGTAGTCATAAGGAATCCGGCACAAATATTCACTATACAGACAAATTATTCTAGAGGTTGTAATGAGTGAATTGGTTAAATATAAGACTAATGACAAGGTTGAAACTTAAAGTTCCGTCTTAAATGAAAAAAAAAAGGGAATTCGACTTATATATACTTTCATATTTGGTGGCTTTATAAGCCATGGTGATAGGGGGTCACATTAGAGAAGCAAAGGAAGTGATGTAATGATTGCAGGATTTGGGGTGATACACGACAACATACAACAGAGTTTAAATTCAGCATGAAAAACACTCACTTTTCACCAAACCATCCAGTTTGTGCTAAAGTGTGAGAATTATTTCTTCTTCACAGAATCTAAAACCCAGCCTGATGGTGTTTCCTCTCTGAGTAGTGTCACACATCGTTCCCCACATCGATTTGATTTACAACAAAAAAGTACATTTTCATTTGAACAAAAATAACCATTGTACCTGGACAAACATTAGCGAAATACTCATTTGTTTTTTTTCTCAAAAGCAGAACTACAGTAACAGTGGTCGTGCTTTCGTTGTGTGACGACATAATGAACCTATGTGCTCGTCCAGTGCCACATGTGGACGGTGCGGTGATGGAGTTCAGAATGGAAGGTTCAAAGAAGCATTTGTGTGTTTGGCTGTTTGAGTGCGAGGCGGCGACACGGCGGCCACCAGGAGAAGACAGGGAAGCAGAGACGGAGTGACACGTGCAGAGAGGATGACACTTCCACTCCGCCGCCCACTCCTCTGCACGGCCACACTTCCTCTCTTGCCTTCGCCGACTCCCGGGGACATCTTCCCGTGCACGCTGGGTGTCACAGCAGACGGATGACTAGCTTCAGTAGTACCATGCCATTTCCCCTTCTCACACTAAACTGTCCCACCACCACCCCCTCCTCCTCCCCCTCCTCCTCCTCCTCCTCCTCCTGCTTCTCCTCCTCCTCCTCCTGGCCTGCCGGGCCTTCCTGCTTCTTGGCCGGCACAGTGATACACACACAGAAACAGACAGGCAATGAGAAGGTACACACACACACACACACACACACACACACACACACACACACACACACACACACACACACACACACACACACACACACACACACACACACACACACACACACACACACACACACACACACACAATCTTCCGAGAACAAACACGCATGCCTCTCTCTTTATGCTTGTGATTTACACTCGGTGGGACGCTGCCCGGACACACAGTCATCCCACGAACAGACTCTTCTCTCAGGCGCACTGAGTAACCCGACAAGACTGGATTCACACCCTCACGCTAAAGGTCACGTCACTGGATCGCTGCACACAAGTCACGTGACGCAGAAACAAAAGGGAGCTTTGGTCCTGGGTTCTTTTGCTGGGAGGGGAGCTTTAATGCATATTTTCTGTCTGATTGCCTTCGACTCGAGCTTCGGAGCAGATCTGAATGTGCTGATGTCAGTTTGTCACAGATTTCTGGATATGCCGATCAGCTTATCCAGCTGAAGACCGCAGTGTCGGCATTAAATTACAAGCACTTTTACAAACTGGACAAAACGTGACGTTCGCTGATCCATCACCACACCTGAATATCAGGAACATCCAATCGGCCAATCACATTCTAAAGTAGGTCGACTCCACCGAAAAACTGTAAGATGGCAAGTGTGATGGACTTAAAAAACTTTTTTAAAAAAAAGGGTTGGAAAAGAGTAAAACTAACACACCAGTGGTGTCAAACGCATCAAATCAGCCAACATCAGCGTTTGATCTGCTCTCTGATCACGTGACAAAGTGTACAATAAATGACCCATCGGCTGCAATATTTCAATAAATGTACAGGCATTATAGACTCGGATTGCATTTCTGGGAAACATTTTAAGTTATTTATTTATTTATTTTATATTTATTGATTGATTTAATCAAAGAGGTGCATTATAAGTGAACAGAAATCTATGTTCATGATAATTTTACGGGTCGAGCCACTTTGAAACTGAATTGAAGCGTATGTTATGTAGGAAACATTATTCTTATTGTCCACCCACTGAGCGTGTGCAAAACTACTAGTTACCAGGAGTGGTGTCTCAGACAATTTGCATTTCCATGGACACGGAGTTTATTTTTTTTGGGGGGGGGGGGGGGGGAGTTGCTTTTTCGGTGGCTCCGTGCATCGTTGTCATGTAAGCGACCAAAATGCTCCCGCGTCTTTCCGTTTTCATTTGAAAATGTTTCGCTGAAACTCCAGCAACACTTCCTCAAACCTCCAGTCTGTTTCAACAACTGCTTCACAGGACTGCAAAAGTTTGTGAAGAATGAAATCATGGATGAATTTGAGAATGACGGCTGCTGTGAAGAAGTGCAACACCAACACGACCTCTCTCTCTCACACACACACACACACACACACACACACACACACACACACACACACACACACACACACACACACATGCACACACACAGCCCTGAGCTGTGTGCCCGAGCGGCATCCAGTCGCTGCAATAATTATTAGGACAGTTGCAACCACTGCCAGCAAATTACCATAAGCAGCCTATTGCTGTTTTCTCTGCATCCCAATGATTGGAAAATAAACTGGAGAGAAATACAAAACCGGGCATAAAACAAATGCTACCCCCAAGACAACGCACAACAAACAGAATATTCAAGAGAGGAGGAAGCCGCTGTACAGAGGGGGATGAAAATGTCTCGCTCCGAGAGTTTGAGATTTGCCAATAGGAAAGCCGCACGCTCCTACAAATCAAAATTTGCCACCAATTTGCTGGTGCTGAGAGTTCTGGAGGGGCTGGCGGCTCGCTTGTGCCCTCCCGTCAGAGTCGGGAGGATTCTGAAATGAAGCTTTCTACCAGCGCTGCAGAGCGCCTTTTATTTTTATCAATACTCGTGCATTAAAGTTCATTTGCAAAACCACATTAGCGCCTCTGGTAAAACCTACCCCTGCTCTGTCTCCCTTTTAAATCTATAAATCCAAGCATCCCTCCTTCCACCGCTGCAGCGCAGCCACTCTTTTCAATTCCTGGAGTGAGAGAGGGACAGGGGGTAAAAAGCCTCTTCCAGTATTACATCTTTTCTACTTTATTACCAGTCTTCTGGGAAAATGGGGGCAGCTTTGCAGCCTGGCTATCTGTTTACATTTTCTTTACAAGACTATATTGGAATTATAATTGTGTTCTATGGCACCTTCTTTTGGTGCCTTGCACTGTTTAAAGGTCCTGTGGACCTGGGGAGATGAAGAAAAATGGGCCCCTTTTGAGGGATTCGATTACTGAGGAAGAAAATACAGCTGCACACTGGCCGCTCTCTCTCTCTCTCTCTCTCTCTCTCTCTCTCTCTCTCTCCGTCTTCCCTCTGTTTTCCTCCAGGTGCCAATCTCTCAGGATGCGCGATATGAGAGGCAGAATGCTGCTGACGCAAACGCGACGGGGAAATCATTTCTTGCAGCAACAACGGTGCAAAGAGGGGAAAAAAAGAAATATCAGTGAGATTCGCTTTTCTGGATTCCAGGGATAGAACAGAAGCCCGATGCTTCTCTCAGTGACCACACATCCTGATGGAGCGATATTAATCGCTCCATTTAGCCTGATTTCCATCTTTGTCTGCCTCTTTCTATTTTGTGAAGGTTACTAGAGGTCACTGCTTTGCAGTGTGTGTGTGTGTGTGTGTGTGTGTGTGTGTGTGTGTGTGTGTGTGTGTGTGTGTGTGTGTGTGTGTGTGTGTGTGTGTGTGTGTGTGTATCAATGAACGCACAATTTGATCTCAAGTGGGCTGGACCTCTAAATACTAGCATTATAATCTATAAAGAACTTTAAATCTCTTTCTTTGTTTTAGTGCAACAAATTATTGATGCATCATAAATAAGTTCACGTTTAATGAATTATCATTTACTAAATGTGACAAACCTGAAATTTGAATAAAAGAACTGTGATATCAACAGTATTATGTCTTAGGTCACCATGTGCTTACACTTACATCCACATCATCCACTTACAGATCACAGTGGATTTTTATTTCAGAATTTAATTCTTCAAAGGAAGAAAACGTTTGGCCACATGTAGCTGCAACTCAAAGATACAGTGGGAAAGATCATATTATGATCAAAATAACTTGTAAAATTCTAAAAATTAACATTAATGTCGACACATTTCTCCTTCTGTATAGTAAACCTGATCACCTGAATTGATTCAACACAAGATAATAATAATAAACAAAAAAAAAACTTAAGTACACCTTCAGGTCAAATGCACATTTTGCAGTTAATGTCGTAATTTCTCAGAACTGGAAAGTGTCATCTTGTGAGCCGGACTGGACTCACTCTGGTAATCATTATATAACTATACATGTGCAGCATTTTTCCTCCAGTATGGAGAAAAATAGATCCATTCGTGCAACTTCATCCCATACTACCTATAATCACCAAATTATTGTGAACTCCTGCTTCTTCCATGTACTTACGAACATTATAATTAACATATTTAGATTTGTTGTTTGAAAAGTGAATCTCAAAAGCTGTTCATGTCTTTGATCGCTCTGAGTGGATTTTATCTCCTCCAATGATGGAAATAACTGAACTGGTGTGAAAATATGTTGCACAACCTACGAACTGCAAACCAGCACAATAGACTCATATCCAACTTTCTACTCTAGCCTTTCATTTATAACCCAGCAGATTTTAACAGGCCAGATTTTCTCCTTTTAATGTGTGTAATTGCAGGTTTGGTGAGCGGGTTGTCCTCGACTTCAAGCTACAACCTGAACTCTTTGGTTTCGTCGTGTCAGGACGGGAAAAAAAAAAAAAAAAACAGAACAAGGAGCCTTTATCACGAGTCACGACACGATGTGACAAGCCGGGTACACAAACAGCATAAATATTCCATCACAATATGGATAATTGCTGATATTCCTGCAGCTCGACTACACAGCGCAGTGCAGCCAAGTGAGACAGTGAATTTGTATCCTTAATAATGTTTGGAAATTAATTAAAATGCAAAGCCACGAGCCCCGAGTGCAGCCACAGGTGGCGGTGAAGAGAGCGCGGTGCGAGCAGCGGCGCTGAGCACCAGCCTCCATAACTCATGTCCATTTACCAGATGATTCCTAATTTCATTATTCTGATTCTTATTATTTTTTGTCGCCATTTCAGTGGGATGAGTTTGCAATTTTATACAACAATTTCCTGCGTAATATCATTCTGTCAATAAGTAATTACTTGCTTGGCAAATTGCTGTGCAAAATGTTCATCGGAGAGAAGAAGATCCATATCAATTGTTCATTTGCATAATGCAAATTAACCCTCAGAGGGAAAAAAAAAAAAAAAAACAGTACTCCGCTGCCATCGCTGACAGTTGGATACCAGGACTGTTGGAGAAGCATAAGTGCTTTTACTACAGAGCAGCTCAAAGGTCTACAGCCAGAGCAAGAAACTAAACTGAGTCCAAGCCCGGGGCTGCTGGAAGCCGTTTTGTTGCTTCTTTTTCTTTCTTATACGATTTCAGCTGGCATGGAAAAAAAGATGTGACCACTTTTTGACAAGTTGATCGGCGCTGGGTGTGGAGTGTGGCAAGTGAGCAGTTGTCCATTTGCTGAAACATTAGCAGGGGATGAGCTTCCTGCCACTCCATTAGGCTCTCCCCTGATAAAGCAACACCATTTTACCCCCCCTGTTTACTTAATATGCAGGATCCGGCCCAGTCTATTTGTTTCTAATCAACTGATAAGACGAAGGGCCTTTCCTGCAGCCCCCTGAGGATGGAAACCAAACTCCTAATGGTCATTAGTAGCAATTACGCTCCGTAACCGGCGCACCCGCCGCTCTGCTTCTGCATGCGCTGGCTACCGGGGCGAGCGGCGGATCCGATGTGGACGCCGGGGACCCTGGACGCGGCTCCTGAGCGTTTCAGGATACACTTTCACCGGCTGCGGCTGACCACGGCTCCTTCTCCGTGATGGATGAGTTGAGTTTCCGGTGTGATTGCCTCCTGCTTTTGGGATAAGATGCTCTTTGCACTTGGCTGTGAAGTGAGTGCACGTTAGCTCAGTTTGAAAGCTGCGGTGATCCGCTCCATGAGTCAAAATACCCATTCATTCTCCGGCTCTTTGAGAGCATCATTAACGCAGCACTCCGACTTCCTGGTAATTGCAGTGTTGTCAAAGGCATCTTGAGGACACTACATGGAGCTATAGAGTCCGAGTCCATCCCCTCATGCAGGCAGCAGCCCCCCAATTAGCCAACTCAGCTCCTTCACTGCAGGATTCAGGAGACTGGTGATTTTTATGCTAAACCACCAAGATCAAACAGCCTCTGCCCTAATCCCCCAGAGTCCAACCTGGGGGCGTACGATCCTTATCGACAAGCGCCAGGCCGGCGCAGAGCGGGATCCCATTACGTATGCACACAGACCTTTTCTCTGACATTCACACCTGTGATGCACTAACACAAAGGAGTCCCGCTCCGACTTTTGCATCGTAAATGTAAAACCATGTAGATCCAGCCTGATCCGAATCTTAACCGGATCTGAAGCCGTGTCTGTCAAGAGAAACGCACTCACAGACCTGCTGAGCCAAATCCCTCCGCCCTGTTTCCATCCTCCTATTTTACTGAATATGAATCCCTGGAGATCATTCTGGAGATTCATGGAGATCATTCTCCAAGAAGCTAAATAGAAGCAACCTCACCAGGTTTAAACCAAAATCTCCATCAAAAGTGTGCGAGCACGAGAACTTTTATTGGCTGAAGAAGAAACTGAGGCGATAGTTCAATCTGCTCAGTCAGTTTAGTTAAAAGGCCGAATGTTTAATTGACTGCCACCAAATCACAGGGAGTTTATTTGTGAACAAAACTCTGAAAAAGGCAAAGAAAATGACTCTGCTAAAGCTGGATTGTTTCGACCAAGCAGTGAATTGATAGTGATTGGTTCACTCTATTGCATTTATTTATTTTTTTAGACTTTCGATGCATAATAATTAAAAGAAGATAAGATCAGAACTGCAAAGGAAAAATTTCCACATGGCGCTTTAGTGGGTTGTATTGATTAGATTCTCTCTGAACCAGGGTTTGAATCCCTCCTCACCATCTATCTGTCCGTCTTATCCTTTTCTCTGTTTCTGTCCCAGAACTCCAACTGGAACTGCAGAAAGTCTCCTCCTGTCAGTCTGGTTCTGCAGGATTCTTTCTTGTTAAAGTGAGTTTTTCTGTTCCGTGTTTCTCTTCTACTCGCTCATGTGGATTTGCTGTTTTTTTCTCTGTAAAAGTGTTTTGAAATGACTGTGTTGTATTTGGAGATATAGAAATCAAATTTTAATTATTCAGACTTTGAATTTGCATTGTAGCCATTGAGCTTCGGTTTTAGCTTTAACATGTTAGCATGACGCTACGACTGGAGAGATTTCTATCGAGTGAGTCTTTACACTAAAAACAACGTGTTTACTGACGTAGCCATGGCGAGCTTGTTCCTACGGTTGAGGCTCCACGTTAGTTTTAAAGATGGACAGTGGACAGGCTAACCGAGCTTGAAGAGTTTCCTCAGATGGAAACAGGCTGATAAGATGAAGTACTTGAGACTTCACACTGTTGTTCAATACTCCAGAAAGTTACCCAGAACTATCTCTGTTGCTTAAATCATTTTTTTTTTCAGTCCAAGGTATTTGTAGCAAGAAAAGATGACGCTACCTCTTGAAGTCTTTATACTTCTAAAACCTAAGAACAGATTTATTTTTTGCGAGCTCAGATATGTGTGGTGATATTTGCAGCGTACAAGGAGCTGTAATTGGTTCTGCCCTTGTTCAAAGGAAGGTGATTCAAAGTGATCGGCTGTCAGCATTGGACATTTCATTTCTTTGAGGACATTAAATCAGGCACTGGGATAAACAATCAGCAACCTTATACCTACTTTACCTTTACTTAAACATGTCTCCTGTTGAGTCCCTTTGAATGTAAACATGTTAGTTTGTTGATTTGAATACGACAGTTTATCTTCCTTTCCCTCTAACTTCAGCGTGTTTCTGCGTCAGTAACCTGACGTGAAGTATGAGGCCTTGTTCTTTATATAACAGTATGTGAAGGCGATGCCATGACACCAACCAATGCTGCAGAATCTCCACGTTGATGCTACGTGCACACTGCCCAGTCAGCTGGCTTCACCCGAAGATAAAAGTCAGTTACTGCCAATCCTTGTGCCAAACTCATTGCTCACTAATAGGGCTTTTCTAACCAAAAAGAACCAGGAGCTAGTTCGGGGCCAGTGCCAGAGCCAGTTCTTAAATGAGCACCACCAAGGAACCGGTTCTTTTTCCACCATTAACGAAGCCACGTCATTGCGTCACTCCAAAACGTGACACGTCACTGATTTTACCAATTTGGCGCTGACAGCGCTCATACAGGAACCAGGAAACAGACTGTATTCATCGGTTTAGTCCGGGTCGCTCCGTCTAGTTTGGCCTGAACCTCAGATGCAGACCAAAGAGCCAGAAAACATTCCGTCTCTTCGTATCTCTATTGGTGTTTTTTCACGTCCGTCTTGTTGTAGTCCGGAGCCCCGGAGTGGCCAGAGCGTAAAAAAACAAAACGCTTGTATGAGCTCGGGGCTTATTTTTCAACATTTGGGCATTACATTGTGAATTTTTGCTTCTTTCACTTTATTTCTAAATGTGTCTGAATCAAATGCTTCAACTTTGGAGAAGAATGGAGGTGTACAATGATAGAACGAAGCTCTAAAACTGTTTCCAATGGCAACCTACGTCAACACACCGATTAAAGTTCTCTTTCACATGAAGCCGTTAAAAGGCTCATTTTATGCCTATAAACTCCAAGCTTTCATTTACAGTAGTATGTACTTTGTTTTTTAGCTGCTGATGAACCAAAAGTATCACTTCATTATAAAGAAGTTCTGTGGGTTAGAAAATAATATCGGAGCGTCTCTGAGCGGAGCGCAATGCAGCCTCACACTGCATTGCACAGCGGCTACAGCGCCTCAGCCGGCGGTCAGAACGCGAAACAAGACCTGGACTTGACGATAGTTAGAATAATGTCACCATGAAAAGTGTGAAAAATAAATGACAAAGGCAAACTGCTTCTAAATTATAGCCGACGTAGCTGACCAACAGCGGAGGAGCTCTGCAGCGCTCTCGAGAGCCGCGGCTCCGCGAACGCGGATTAAATAATCCCGTTCCCTCGTATTATTAACTTCAGGGAGTGACTTATTATGACGTTCCCACACGTTATTTAAATTTTTTTCTCTATAACGGCTCTGGGGCTCCGGGTTCGCTGTAGTTTTCAGAAGCCCAGTTCAACCTCTCTTCCGCCTTGTAGATAGCGATAACTCCAGCAATAACTCCGCCCCCAGCTGATGACGCGTCGGGCCCAAGTCTGGCTCCTCATTGGCCCAGCAACGAAGTGGGGCCAGCGTAGCACCAGTTTAACCCCTGTTTGGCCGGGGCTTTGGCAGTGGAAAGACAAAGAACTGGTGCTAAGGCTGGCCCTGGACCAGAACTGGCCCCTGGTTCTTTCCGGTTGAAAAGCCCCCTATGAGGAACATAAACACTACCAACTACCAAGTTTCAAAACTAATTGTTCTACGCCCCCTAGTGTTATGGAGGTGAACTACATCCCAGCTCCTCAATGCAGAATTTCCAGGGTGAAAGGGCGGCGTTGAAGCTATACACAGTTAATCCAACAAAACATTTGTTTTCAAGAGATTCCTAAGATAAAATTAGACAATCCTTTATTTGTGCCACAGTGGGGAATAAACTGGTTAAGCCTCATGATCTCCATCCTTTCGCAAGATTTAAGCTTCAGTATGATCGGAGTGTGGCCGGGACTCAAGTTTAGCAACAAAGAAAACAACATTCTTCTCTCTACTAATGGTGGAGCCCTTCGAAAAGGTTTTGGTTGATGTTTTTCATTAAAGTTCTACACATTTGTCAGCTGGGTCAATGAAACTTATTAATTTGTCAAACTCAGAACTTTTCTTTTTAGCTTACATAGTTCAAGAGTTTAAAGCTTCCAATACACAAATGAGTTTAGGTTGCAACAGCTTGTTAATTTTTATGGAGTTTTGTGTGGTTCAGCTGAGCAAACAGGACAAGAGACTCGCCTCTCGCACGCTGAAACACACACACGCAGCACTCAGCGGTGACGAGGAAGCCCATTGTCAGAAAACTAATAAAGAGGCAGCGTGTTGCTGCACTGCAGTAATTACACATCCCAAGATATCAGCACGGTGTTTATAAAAACCACCGGGCATCAACAAAGAAGAAAAGGTCATCAAGACAGATATGGTATTAGCATTTTCGCTACACACTAACATGCGCACACACTCAAGTTTCTCACACACACACGCACACACACACACACACACGCTCAAAAGAGATAATGTCATGTTTTCTTATCTGGCCACTCAGTGAGACACACAGACAGACATTGTGTGTTTGTGTTCTGCGTGTGCATCTGTGTTTATGTGGCCGTGAGCTGAGAGGGAGAGTGAGACGCTGATAAACATGCCACATCTTGGCAAGTGGCGGTTCAAGCGGGCGCCGGCTTCTGTAAACACTGAGAGTGCTGCACAGATTGAGATGGAGCGAAATGAGGACCTGTGCGGCTGCTTCCATCCAGATGGAGGCTACAATAGGCTGTTTTAGTTTTTTCTTGGTGGGAGGGCTGGCCCAGGTTGCTCTGCTCCAGCTCCCTCTCCAATACGACAATGATCTGTGGAGCCATTAAAATGCTGCTGCCTCATCACAGCTGCTCCTCGTCTTCATCAGCTAACGGCGGCGGCGGCTCGGTGACGCAGACGGAGCGGGGAAAGACGTAACATAAAAGGGCAGCGTGCCATTTGGCAGCGAGCTCCTCGTCTCCGAGGCGAGCGGAGTCATCTCATGAGACCCAGAGGGGGTTTCCCTCCAAGACACAGAGATTTCAGATTGGAGTCTTTACACTTTCTTGTTCTCGGAGCTTCAAGAGGATCTCCACAGAAGAAGAATGCTGTTGACAATGCCGCTCTTTTTGGGTTTTCAGCTCAGTGGAAACTCAAACGGCATTAACCATGACAAAAGGGAATCGGAAACCAAGCCTTTATGTTCATTTCAGAGGATTTTTTTCTCCCCGTCTTACGCTTTTATTTATTAAAGCACAATGTCGGAATCTATCATCTCTCCATTGAGAAACTGACGCCCGGTGAAAACAACGACGTTTGAAGTGAAGACATAATTTTTTAAATGTTTTGCGTTTACACTGCAATGACAGAAACGCTGAAAACTATGTAGTTTTCATGCCAGGCCATGAGTGGGTGCTGTTGTTTGTTTTTGCAATGAAACCACACGCACATGCAGCAGAGAACAATCCACTCTAAACATTAACAACGGGAGAACACGGACATTCTAGTGGACAGACGACTAAGTTTGATTGTTATTACGGTGGCTGTCAAAATAAAACTCAGGAGTCCCAGGAGAATATAGACTGGGAGTCATGACACTCTGGAGGAAACTTTGTTCTGATTGTCCCTCTACTGACCATGTGCAGAACTGCATGACCAGTCGCAGTAGACGGAGCTTGTTTCAAAAAGTTGTGTTTTCAATGTCTCCGAGCAGCGTTGTAGTGGAAACAGACCGAAAACGTTGTTGTGTAAATGGAGCCTGAGGCAGCACTGTACTACACACACACGCATGAGTGAGTGCGTACATTACAATATATTAACAGCTGATTACATCCAGAAAAAATGAAAAGCAAAATTAAAGCCTTATTTTATGATATAAATATATAAATGCATTAATAATGTCATTATTTTAATTACTTACTTTGATTATTTTTAGAGTGATGCCTCTATTCATTTTTTTCTATAATTCTACAAGGTGAATTTTAACAAATTCAAACACGCCCACACACAAAGAATATCAAGGATATAACCGTTACACCGTTTAGTTTTTTCTATCTTACTAAATGTGTTCTTTTGATCTATTGCATTAAGTTAATAGAATATGTTATATGTGTCTTCATGCTTTGGCCAAATACTTTGTGATTTACTAAAGTACTTGATAATTATATGTGATTTCTTTCCATTTCTTTCAAGTTCTAGTGATGATTCTGATTATTGAATATTGGAGAATGAGCAGGAATAAATTATATTGACTTCATTCTAACACCTTTCAGACTTGATAAGGTAGATATATATGTGTGTGTGTGTGTGTGTGTGTGTGTGTGTGTGTGTGTGTGTGTGTGTGTGTGTGTGTGTGTGTGTGTGTGTGTGTGTGTGTGTGTGTGTGTGTGTGTGTGTGTGTGTGTGTGTGTGTGTGTGTGTGTACATATATATGCGCACACATACAAAAATAAACTATCCTAAGAAAAGACACTCTTCACACACTCGTTAGATGTTTTATATGGTTTTGTGTTAGAGCATTTTCCTTTAAAATCACTTGTATTAAAATCATTAAAAGATTTAGCGTCCACTCATTTCTTTTTAAAATAAGACTTAAGAATTAAATAATTCAATAAGGGAAAATAAAGCATCCTTTTCAGTAAATAATTTTTTTTATTGTAAAATCTGTGGAGTTTGCGACTGTCATAACTGTTGATGGGTTTTATTTCAATAATTTATTATCCACTGCACTTCCAACACATTTCACTCGATTATTATTATTTTTAATTGATATAACACAACACTACTGTGCAGCAACCAAACTAATGGGCAGAACGCTAGCAGATTAAACATATAAAACAATTAGAAGAAAACAAGAGTGTTGTATAGTTTGTGCACATGTTCCGAATTCTGTTGGTTTAAGAGCACAATTTGTTGAAGTCAAATATCACTTATTTCTTTTAATCATGATTTGTCTAAAACGAAT
>NC_137636.1:31853428-31895928 GCF_963383615.2 Lipophrys pholis | reverse complement strand
AGATATGTATATAAATGTATATAGATGTAAAGACATTTATATAAACTCTAGACCGGATGTTTGAGGGGGTCAGTGAGCGCTGACTTCCGGTCGTGGCAAAACAACAATACAGAGCAGGACAAGACGGTGAAGTTGAACAAATCGCTTTTCAAAGGTTCATCCGTCACATTTCATGAGTAAGTACATAGAAATAATCAGTAAAACTTTCCTGTATAGCATTTGTTCATTTTAGGGTTTTATAATTAAGCATTTTGAAGCTGGTGTCATATCATTTGCAAAATAAATAAACTGTAACTTATTTGTGTTTCTTTGTTGATGCATTAATATTAAAATAAATTATTAGTTACCCTGAACTGATCTAATTTGATGAGCAACCTTAACACAAAGGCCATTTGTCTTGCGGTTGTTTGAGGTTATTGAGAAGCCTCTGTGTTGTGAAACTAATATTTGTACACCTGTGTGCATTTTGTTAAATTTTTTTTAACTTTTTCCATGAATATGTAGGTCATATAATGTTTGCAAATTATCTTTTGCATGAATAACAATGAAAGTACATTACACATCAATGACTTGTTTTTGGATCTAATATAATGTTTAGCAATTTCAAAGACTGACACAATATAATAGCAATCTATTATAAACATAGCATATAAAAAAGATGAATGGGTTCTGTTAATACTCAAGTTTAATTATTATTTTATATAGATAACTATGAATTAGATAAAAAGAATTGTTTAAATAAACATGTGTTGTTATGAGAGATTTTCCTTGTTTCATAAATGTATTTCAGCTCCTTCGATTGTCATAAAGGTAATAAATGTGTTTATTTGTAAAGTACCATGTTGTTCCTTGGTGCGAATCCTAAATGCACTTCACACCTTTACCTGAGCTTATGGCTCATTTTTGACGAATTAACAGAATCAAGATGGTTGTAAAGATTCAGTTTAGTTGTGATTTACGTTCTCTCTTGTAACGGTGCTGGCGAGTGGCTTTTTGCCACTACCGGCGCCTATTTGCCATGGCGGCGCCGGCCAGTAGCTTTGACCACGCGGTCTAGAGTTTATATACAGTATGTCTGTGGTCGACACAGTCTGCACTATAGCTCTGTTTCCACCAGGCTCACACAGATTACTGCAGGCAAGTAGGCTCAGGCAGGTGAGAAAACCCCAGAACACATTAATGTACCTCATTAAGATGTTTTTATTCAATCAACATGCTGCCATCAATGTCCAGTTTACTAAACTTCAAACCTTGGAACTTTGCAAATGTTGGAAAACCACCAAAGAATGAGTACGGTAATTGTAATTTCAGTGCTCACATTTGAGCTGCATTTGATTTGCACTCGTGAGACAACTGCAGGACAAAAGGAGTCTTTCTCTGTGGAGTTTGCATCTTCTCCCTGTGCGTGCATGAGTTTCCTCCCACAGTCCAAAAGCCGTCTCTGCTTCTCACCTTGTAACGGCTGAGCAGCCCAGAAAGAAGGGTCCGACTCACTGGTGTGGTTGGATAAAGGCAAGGCATATTTATTTCTAGGACCATTCAGACAAAAGGTGTTTCTTTGTGTTTGCTTCTTACTCTGAAACACTTAGTAAACCTCTTCCTGGATTCCTGAGATGAATTTAGGCCCGAGATCCTTTAAAGCTTTATAGACATGTAGTAAGATGAAGCCAATCCATTGACATTAGGCAGCCAGAGCAGAGATTTAATGTGCTGCACTGACTTTCAGCAATGGTTAATGTCTGTATGAGTTTGAGTATATGTACACTGAAGGGATATGGGTACATTCATGAACTGTGATGGTTTATGTACATACATATTTAAATATATCAATTTGTTATTATGTACATGTATTAAATAAATTATAATCAACATCATCAAAGGGTTAAGAGTTCGTCGTTTGCCTTTAGTTTTTACTAAAACCTGCATCTTCAACTGAATATTGTCAGAAAACCTGCTGGTGAGCTGCGTCCATGTTTACTAGATATTTTTGTCATAAATGCTGTTTGTTGCTTTGAATGTAATACAGTGGACGTTGTGTATTTTTATTGTGGTATTCTGACCAGCTGCCCAACATATCTTGAAATGTCTAAAACATTATAACTGTGGCAGGAGCGTCTCGTCTGCTGCAAGGATGTCAAATTCCTCACAATGTGAATTATGTCATGTTTTCTTCTTTAAATCTCAAAACTGTAAGCTCTGCTCACGGACGAGTGTCCATGGTGTCTTCTGCCTTTTACCACGTGTCAGCTTGGATTGACTACCGCTCGCGAGAGTGAATAATGAAATATAGATCGTGATGGGGGGGGGGGGGGTGACCATGCGGAAGAATTCACTTGCACAATATGAAAGGTAGATGCTGCTGAAATAATACACAATAGTAAATTGGAGATTGTTGCTTTGGTTGGCCTGACATTCATTCAGAACAGTGAGAGTGTGCTCGATGTTCAACATCTTGTTTTATCTCTCCATAAATGCCACCCCACGAGAAAAGACCAGGCTTGTCATTAGGGCCATAATGTTCTGCTTTCCTCAGCACTTAGTGACTACCTTGGAGTGGCATTTGGTTCACAGGCAGGTCTCCTTTGCGACTCTATCAGATCTAGTTGTAGCGGCAGCGTCCTGCTGCTGAGAGAAATTAGTGTGACGTGAGTGCCGAGGCAGAACCGTGGCCGTGCTGGCAGCTGTAAAAACTAAGACGAGGAGATAATGGATGAAAAAAAACAAAATAAAACAAACCTTCTGCAGAGACAAGTTGTTCATACGTCTAATAATATTTTCTCTCTTTCACCTTTACATTAAAGTCTAAAATCTTTTCTTCTGCTCCTCGTCAGCGTCTGTTTGGCAGCTTCTCATTTCCTACTTAAAGACCAAACATGTAAGTCCGATTAGGATACCGGAACTTATATTTTCATTTAAGTGCCAATCAACAAAACAGAGCGTAGATATGCAGAGCCGTATTCCGCAGGCGGTTTGTGACGGCTGATCGGACTGTTCTGTGATCGTTTCACAGTTGTTCAGTTGTTTGTGGTGCGCAGGATGTCGTGCTTCTTCTCCCTCGTTCGCCTGAGAGCCAGAGGGTTGTAGTCATGGGATGGCGCACCACTTTCTTTACGAAGCACAATCCCACCGCTGGCATTGCGCTGAAGCTGTTTGGAACTACTTGGTTTTTAATCTCACTACAATTTCAAAATAAAATCCTGTCTTAAGACGTCACGTCATCGCTCAGAGTTGTAGATTTTTATGGCATCATCGCTTCTGTTGGATCTGCACTGTACACTGTCGAGGCGACATCAACTTGATTTTAATGCAGCTTTAAAGTTTTCCCATGAGAGGGGGGGGGTGGTGGTGGTGGGGGGGGGGGGGGGGGGGGGGGGGATATGTCTCTAAGATATGAATCTGGATGTCATTATATTATAGTCACCGTGATATGACAGATTGACTCCACGCTGACAGTCAACCATAGCGACGGCTTAGGGGCCGGTGGAAGCGTGTGACTTTTGGAGGAGTGGAGATAAAACTTTTTTCAAATGCCAGCTAGTCTGTGGCATTTACCAACGTGTGATCTTTTTCATATAATCTGCCTAAATGGTCACAAACACCTTGGCCCGCCAATGGTAATTGAGGTCACTCCAATACGACAGTGTGAGGTCTGAATCACTGCCAGCCGAGTGCGAAAGTGCTCCGTTGATAGCAAACCTTGTAGCTTCTATTTTCCTTCTTTTCTGATTGATTTAATCAGCTTTTACAAACAGCGGCCGTCATCGTGCTTAAAGATAATTGAATACAACCTAACATGAACTCAGAATAAAGAAAAACGAAAAAAAAAAAGGGTTCCTCCTTTTGCTGTTGTCGGTGTTTTCTGATAAAACTGTCAAGATGAAATGCAAATAAGATCTTTTGTGTGGAGCACCATTGTACATGTTGCCATGTAATGAGATAAAATGTGAGAACGAACGACGCACATGTGTTTAAAGGGCTAAAGACCCGGCGGCCGAGTGCAAGATCTTCACATTAACTCAACGTTATGTCTTATTAAATGAAACAGGAACTACTTCGCCTCAAATGTACACGCAAAATTCCTGCAGTTGGATGACTAACAATTCACTCATTTGCTGCGCGTTATCATGGGTGTTAATGCTGAGATCACTCCAAGTGATCCAATTCTTCTCATTCAATTCCGTCAGAGCTGATCAGCGCAGCATGAGGAGCTGTGCCAATGCATCTTTCCGCTGTAATTTCCCTACTTCTCTTATAATTCTTCCTGTAATGTCGTGTGGGAAACAGCTGGTTTAAGGCCCGTCTCATTTTTCTGACGTTGTTCCGCCACGGCAGCTTTAATTCGCCAGACAAAAACACTGTCACAGAGGGCCCATCAAAGTGAACACGAACAGATTTCAGATTATTTCACTTCCCTTCCAAAGCTAAACTCTCAAACTGTTGGTTTTGTGACGAGATCGTATCCTGCCGGGATCGGGTTATCGGGAGCACAAAGTCGCAGAAAACTCGAAATTTACAACAAAAGACAATAAAAATGCAAAAAGCCACTTTTAAAATCATTGCATCTATTCATCGCTCTATATTTTCTTTAAACTGACAAATCAGATTGAGGACGATGCCAGCTTATTTATTTGCCTTACAAATATTTTATATTTTATATTGATAACATAACATTTGTTTTGAAATAAACTACTGTGCTTGAATGCCAACACCTTACATGGAATATTCTGTCAAATAAGACATGTTTTCTTAATAACACTTGTGATTGTAGGACGGTAGTGCTCAATAATACATTATTATAACTCTCATTTACGGCATTTCTTATTTAGAAATAGTTTTAAAAATATGTTGGTCAGTTAAAATGAGATTTCATTGTATATTTGTCATGTAATCAATTGCATCTTTATACTGATTTGAAATCATTAAAAGTCTAGAAATAGCACTTATTTTCAATCTAAGGGTTAAAATTACACATATTTAATGACTCTTCTGTAAAGGAGTGTCACATTACTCTTTTATATACAAAAAACAAGATAAAAGCGTGAACACAAATCAGATGCTCGGACGTCTCGTACTGACTTCATCCATATTGTTGGAAGACATTTAATTTAATAGGATTTTATTACAAAGGAGTTTTCTGCCTGTTAGAAACTGAGCGTGCAAGAAGTATGGCCATACAATCACAATCTACTTCACACCACAGCCTGTTGTCTCACCCTCGAACCCTTCTCATGCTTCTGGACAACATCAGATGTGAAAGGAACTTTTGTGTGTGTGTGTGCGTGTGTGCGTGTGCGCGTGTGTGCGCGTGTGTGTGTGCGTGTGTGCTTGTGCGTGTGTGTATTCAGCTTTTCCCGCACCGTTCACACTTGTGTGTGTGAAGCCCTCGCTTGCATAAGAGATGACTCACTAATGACTGGGAATCACATATGATTATCATGATGAAGTTAGCCTTTCATGCTGTAAACACACACTCTCTAATATCTGTGAGGGACTCTGAGTGAGAGTGTCCGTTGGCATGCAGCGTTTGATTGTATGGATTTAAAGCACAGAATCGTCATAACCTTGTTGCCAGGTTTGCATCGACTTTTCTGTGAAGAGATTGAAGACATCAGAGGGAGGGACATTTGTTGTCATTTGTTTCAGGGAATCTTGATAGAATAAGAGTGAATGGAGTATAACATTACCCGTTTTTCAAACTTGAAAAGGGTATGAAGGTCATTCCCCTTCTCGTATGTGACAGGGGGAAAAAGTAGAATTACCCAGTCGCAGCTCATTTTGTGCTATAAAATACAATCAAGTTTTAAAGGGTGTGTCACTAGTGACGTATTCATCATATTGCATAGAAACAGTCATAATGATTTGATGATTACTTTTTTCCCCAGAAATCTGACAACTGCTGCCACGACAGCTGCTTGTCCCGATGATGAGGGTGTGCGTAAAATTTGCCGAAGTACTTTCAGATAGGAGGCGTCACTGAGATATATGTGATACCAGATAAACTGAGTGGGAAGGCTTTATTACTCAGCCCTCTCCACAATATGCAAATGTCTATCAGGGCTGACATTCAGAATTTAAACAGCACATGTCATGCACTGCGACGACGTCTCCAAACAACTGAGATGTCCTGATATCTTTTATTGTACAGCCAGTTGCATTAAAATGTGCAGTTTTCTAAAAATGCAGTGCAAAGTTTGATAGCAGTAAACATGTCGGGGTACAATATAAAAGCACAGCACCATCAGCCACTGTACAACAGTGTTCTGTGAAACTACATTTGGCTTGTTACGGCCCGTAAAACAAAGAAAAAAGACCCACGACTGATTCCTCCCGGCCTTTAAAACGTGCCGCACGATCACAGGGCGTCCTGCATATCAAGGTTGTCCTTGTCCAAGAGAGAGTCACTACAAAAGAATAACGTAAAAGATTGTGCATACATTAGACATCATATAATGCCACTCCAGTCCCAAATGCCCCACATGACTGCAGTAAAGATAAACTGACCTGAGATAAGCTTCTACACCCCCTGAACCGTGGTTACAGACCCAGAATAAACTACTCTTCTCGTGACATAGCAAGTTCAGAAACACAAACGTACGCAGGAACAGAGACACCCCACAGCCTAAAAGGGCATCACTCCACACTCAGTGGCTTCATGGAAAGGAATGGTGGCTGTGAAAACAAACAATCATTAAATAGATGAAACTTCTCATTGATAAATCTTTTTGCACATTCTCTGTGGGGTTCTGTACTTTTGATGTTTTGTGAATATTCATTTTGATCTCTCAGTCCTCGTTGGGTGATTCTTTCTACAGAGCTTAAACCTCTTTGGGAGCGTCAGCGGCATTTTGTTTGGCGGCCGTCTTATTGCCGTCTTGCTCAGCCTTCCTGGGCAGCCTGGGGCTGCCTGCAGCTCTCCTGCCTGTCTGAGGGCTGGAGGAGCCCGTTCCCAACTTGCGTTGGAGTAAGGGGCTCCTGGAGCCCTTTGGCTTGGACGGCGTCATCAAGGAGTCCATGACCTTCAGTGACCTCAGGCCGAGCAGACCACAGAAGTAGTTGCATTTGTGTTGTGAGATGAAATTCTCAAAAACTCTGGGATTCCCCTCAACAGATAGGCCCTGGTGCCTGCAGCAAAATACAACAAAATCAAATGTTGCTGTCACCGTTAGTGAAAAGGAAATGATCCGTAAAACAAGATTCCTGCCGTTTCATTTACAGCAAACAATTGAAAAACACTCACCCTGTTGATTTGACTGAAATCCCCACATTGGTGATCTTGGTGTCAACACCTGAAAAGACAACACGGTTGAGTGTAATCACTCCACTGTCCAGGTTTTTTTATTCAGATGCAGCAAACATGCTCTTTAATTTGCTTCAACATTAACTTCAACCTTTAGAGCAACAGATGTTCCAACTGGTCTTATGTTGTGCTAACTGCCTTTTCAATCTGAAACTGATCTCATGTGTGAATGTTGTGCTGTGGATTGACCTCTAACGCTACTCTTGAGGATGATGCAGTCATACAGTGCATTAATTATAAATCCAGTGCAATAACTATCATCGTATGCATCGTTGGCACTTCACCACTGCTTTAAATATGTGTTTTTTATACCTTTTACTTTGTGTTTTTATACTTTTACTGTTCTTTCTTTTTTTTTACACTTTAAAAAGCCTAGTTTGAGCCTTGTGCAGAATAATGTGGTCCTTGTATGCGCCTACTGGAGTATGTATTAAATGACAATAAAGCTATATCTATCTATCTTTATCTGACTAGAGGAAGCTGGCTTCATGTAACACGGGTCTGTTGAATGTGACTGTCGGCCTACCCTCCAGCCGAGTGAAGAGCAGGTTGCCATTGGTCCACTGAAAGATCCAGTGCTGCAGGGCGCTGCACTTCTGCTCCACATCGGAACCAGACCTCATGTCTATCCTGCCTGTGTGATCCAGGGCCGAGTATTTCTGATACACTCCCGTCAGGTCGGTCTCCACCGTGGCGTACGGGACGGTGTTTGCTGGTCGATACATCATGTAGACCGGAATAACCCTGTGTAAAGATGATTCCCGCCGTCATAATGAGTCGCAGAGCTGCTGAGCAGTCTTTGATCTGAAGATGAAAGTCAAACAGTTGGGAACTTTTGATGGAGAATAAACTGATTCTACTCACTCGAGACAAGACCCAAAGTTTTCCAGGACTCGCGCCTCTGCTGAGAAGATTTTGCAATATTCCCGGGCCAAGTTCTGGATTTTACACTCCTGTATGCAAATCATCCGAGAAGATCCAGTAAAGATCACAGCAGCCTACATCATTTATTTCAATCTTAATTTGATTAGTGTTGCAGTGATCCGGGGGCGGCGGGAATGAAATCTTGCTCATTTTAATGCTGCAGCGGTTCTGTAATTGTGTGACATGTTTTTACGTAAATGAATACGTTACAAAATCAAACCAGTCTCATGTACCTGCTTCACTGTGTCCAAGTTCTTCTCTACAAGGAAGCTTTCCTGTTTGCCTCCATAGGCGATGGGATTGCGAACCTTAATGATGCAGGTGTTACCCGACTCGAACACAGGCTCCAGACCATAGATGACATTCGCTCTCCAGACTTTGTGAGAGCAGCCGTCTCCAATATGAGACTCCCTCATCATGATACGGCCGAAAAAGTTGTTGCCCCACGCGCCGGAATCAGCCACGCCCTTGCTGAATATCAGGGGCATCATTTCGATTTCCTCTCCAACTGAATACACAAGAACACAAGAAGTGTAATGAGGGAAGCAAAGACAGAACCACAGTCCAAACACTGAAAACACTTCTTACCGCCAAGGTCCTCGCGCAAAGACATTCCAGCTAGTACTGCAAGAGAGCAGGGAAAAAGGCAGAGAATACCAAGTTATGGTCAAACAAAACAAAGCACCAATGTATTCTAAACTATTGAAGATGGGACATACTGTCTGTACTGAGCAGGATGTCAGTGGAATCCGTCCCATATTCATTTGTGATGGAGCATCCGTAAACACCGGAGTCTTTGCATGACGCCTGAACAATCGCAAGATTCACCGGAGTCTCATCCCCTGCACTGAAAAACAAAAACATAGTTTCATGTCGTGAAATCTTTCCAAATATTTAACTTGTTGGAACAGAGCACATCCGTAGGGTTACTCTGAGGCCTTACGATCTTGTCATCCGAGCAAGCTCCTCCTCATTTTTGTACCATGTGATAGTGGAGTCACTCAGAACATTGAAGAACTGGCACCACAGTTTCAAATGTCCGGAGGAATCGGCAAAGTTTTCACCGCGGATCTTACGGATAACCTGAGGAGCTGAAGAGAAAGAGAGACAACAGAGGCAGCATGAGGCCTGACGTTTTATCATCTGTAAAGTTACCTGGATATTTCCGGTTGTGTTTGAAAAAAACAACAAGCAAACAGTTTTTTCTTAATTGTCTGGAGACGATACCGTTTATATGGATCTATATATCTACATAAGAAACATCGTTACAAGTACTAACATTCAGACTCATTGGTATGCATTTAATATTTTGGGAGCTTGAGGAAAAAGTTGTCTCCACTGCTGGTGTAAATGTTTCAGAATCCATTTCCCGCTGACTCTACTGTCACGATTCTGAAATGAGATGGCAAAAATTGCTGTTGTAACCAAAAACAGTAATCAGCAATCAGTGTGATTACTTCAGCCCGAAAGCTCAATATACGGAACACCTGAACACTTTCCCCCAACAGCACTGCTAATGTGAAGCTCATCCACTGTGTACGACTGCATTTCAGCTCTCTGGAGTGACGTTAAAGAACCCTCATGTGAAATACTCTGATTTCCTGTTGGTCAGTTTCCACTCTCAGGATCTTGGTTTGGTTTGACTTATATTGGTATGAAGGTTGTGAATTATTTCTTTCAGCTCATTAGAATAGCAGAAACTACCAGCAGAGGGGGTACTTCAGCAGGAAAACATTTGTTTTGCATTTCATAGAGACTGAAGGAGAGCAGCTGGAAGCATCGTTTACTGGCATTCGTTACCTTTGAATGGGTTGTGTTTGTCTTTTTCTGCAGGTTTCTGCTCCGTCTGAACCTCATCAGGCTGCGAGGGACTCGGAGGCTGAGTTTCAGGCGCCGTCTTCCTTCTGCTCACGAAAGGAGAGCGTCTCTCAACACGAGAGCTTTGCTCTCCAGCAGCAGGCTGAAGTAGAGGTGACCGCCGGGACAGGCTTGGAGACGCAGCAGGGGTCACAGCAGGGGTCACAGCAGAGGTCACATCAGGGGTCATAGCAGGGGTCATAGCAGGGGTCATATCAGAGGTCACAGCAGGGGTCACAGCAGGGGTCACATCAGAGGTCACAGCTGGGGTCACAGCAGAGGTCACAGCAGAGGTCACATCAGGGGTCATAGCAGAGGTCTCAGCAGAGGTCACAGCAGGGGTCACAGCAGGGGTCATAGCAGAGGTCACAGCAGAGGTCGCAGCAGGGGTCACAGCAGAGGTCGCAGCAGGGGTCACAGCAGAGGTCATAGCAGAGGTCATAGCAGAGGTCACAGCAGAGGTCATAGCAGAGGTCACAGCAGAGGTCACAGCAGAGGTCGCAGCAGGGGTCACAGCAGAGGTCACAGGGCTTGTGGAGAGCTTGCTGCTCTGTGGCGATGCTTCTTTTCTCAGTGTTTGGTTATCATCTTGGTTTGCGGCCTCTGGGAGCTCCTCAGGTTTGACCTTGGGTGCTAAGATTTTCCGTCGTGCCCCTGAGGCCAGCTCTTGAGGAGTAGCAGAGGGAATCGGGGAAACACAGTTTCTTCTCTTTAACAACGGACTGGGCTCTGGAGTTGGGTTTGTTAATGAGTCTGACTTTACTTGTTCCTTGTCCAGCTGAACGACATGATTATTCTCTTGTTTTCCAGCACTGAAGTCACTTTCAGTGGGAGACACCAGAGCATTCTGCACAAAACCTGAGACAAGAGGACGTTCTTCCATTTTGTTCTGATCAGAATGTGATGTCAGATTAATTTCTGTAAACATCTTTTCAGGTTTGCTGTTGAGTTTTTGTCCTTCTGTAATATTTTGTATCAATTCAATACCTTTGCCTCGAATGAGCTGTTCTTCAGGGGGACCTGAAACACCTGACTCCTGAACATCAGCCTTTGTTTGTGTCGCCGTGACGGGAGATGCAGATTTGTGACTGACGGTTTCAGGTTGATTTGAATTATTTTGAAATATGTTCAGTTCGTCTTTCTTCGATAACAACAGAGGTGAGCTTTGTTTGACCGAAGAGCCTTTAGGAAGAATCGAAGGTGCTTCAGTTTCTTGGCCAATATCCATGACGTCATCATTGTATTTTCTGGCGTGTCTATATGATTCTGTTGTGCTCGCAGTGAGGCCTGAGTCGACCACAGCGATCGGTGGGACCACCAGAGGTTCTTGCAAAGCTTGAACACGTGATGGAATTTCATTTTGATCTTGATCACTTTTATTTAACTGATTATAAACGTCCATAAGTGTTGCCTTTATGGTTGTGAGAGGTGGATCAGCAATGCCTTTCTCAGTTTTCCTGCCTGTTCTTGGCTTTTTCACTTCAAACTTGCTTTTTCTCTCGGCGTCTCTCACATCCTGACTTGGCTCAGCGGCTGTGGCAGAAGAATCCGGTTCCAGGTTACAGTTTGCTGGTTTGATGGACTCTGAATTCAACAGTGAGGACTCAAGTGCTTTTATTTGTGATCTCAACAATTCAGCGACAGAAATAACTTTCGTTGCAGGTTTTTGAACTTCCTGAAAGTCGTTGACGGGATCCAGGGACTTGGTGCTTCCTGCAGGTTTTGGTTGGAGCGGAGGCGTTTCAGCTGTACCTGACTTCGGGGTCTCAATCTGTGGATTGGTTTTCTCCACCACCTGGGGTTTAGGTTCATTCTTGTCTGTTTCTTTCTTGCTTCTCTCATCCACGCGGAGTAAACCACCCTCCCCATCAGCCTCGGCTTTGGTCCTCTTCGCTCTTATGGGTTCAACCACATGAACTTTGACAGGCTCCACCTCCACCTCCATCTCAATTACTTTTTCATTTGGAGCCACGCTGTCAGCTTGAACAAATAATTCAACTCCCCCCTTAGCTTCTACCTTCTCACTATCATGTATTTCTGGCCCTTTGTCAGATTTTATAGCTGTATCCACTTGGCTTTGCAGGACTGTGGGCAAAATTTCACACTCCTGGGTGTTTCCAGCACCACCAGTCGGAGTCTGAAGGGCTGGCTTTGGTAGCCGTGTCAGAAGGCCTGAGTGGCTTTCTTTTGATTCCCTGGATTTAACCAACGTGTCCACTTTCATCTCATCACTGGTATCTTGAAGGCTGCTGTGCACGGAGGAGGTGTTGATGTCACGTCTGTGGATTTTCTTCTCTGTTGGGGTCTCTTGTAGTTCTCTGGAGCCGATCATGCGCCGGTCGGTTGGTATCTCAAGGCTGACAGGTGCATCATTCCTGCTCATCTTTGCATGGGCCTGCGCAACCTTGGGACATAACAGAAGCAGAGGTTTCCATGCTGTAAATACTTATTCCCTTATCCCTAGCTATGCTGGACATGCATAAACACGGGCAATTTGAAAAACAGCAACAGCGTAACCAGCAACAAGCAGAGAGAAGAAATGGAAATTCGGATGACCACAAATGATAAAGCTTACGAGATGCATCATCAATTGGGTTTTTATATTTCATTACTGTGAGTAAATTGAGGAGAAATCTTATGGAAAATTCAGCAAGTAGGTTTGGTAGCCCTGAATTACTCAAATGATGTGTTAAAATGGCACACCAATATAAAAGCAAGTATTTTGTATAATGAAATATTTTGCACCACAACTCTCATACAAGTATGTCTGACCAGTGTTACTTCCCCTCAAAGTCTGTGGTTGAGCTCAACCCCTTTTTAAACTACCACACCTCTCTATGTCACATGTCATTGCATCATGAATGAGATATTATATATCACAATATAGTTCAAGTGTCATTCTTTGAATCTTATGATGAGCGTCAAAATAGAACCACGGAGCTCATTTTGAAATACCCTTCTTTTGGAATCACACGTCATTAAAACGTATTAATGTTCATTTCTTCCCGTTCCTCCACAAAGCCCCGCGCAGGGAAGCCTATCGGGAAGGAAGCTTGCTATTTTACATGTATGGGCAGCCAGAAAGGAATGCAAATTATTTTAAGTGGTGCTCAAGCCATGCAGTGTTTCCGTCTTGGCTCTTAGTGCGGTCAGTGTTTAACTATGGAGCCCTGGCCTGTGGGAATTGCATAACCAGTGTAGAAAGACTGACAGTTGAATTGCGGGTGTTGTCAGAATCACAGTAACAATGCTTTCCTACTATTGGAACAAAATGTAGATTTTTCTTTCTTTCTACATAGCTAATAAATCAACAGGAGATGTTTTGGGATGAGATTTAAGCGTTCTCTTTAGACGAGGAAGTGGAGAAAGTTGTATCGGTATCGATCGTCTGTTCTAACACTGCGGTATATAAAGGACTGTAAGCGGAGTTCCCAAACCCTCAAACCAACAAGGTAGTCTGCTTAGCTCATGTCATATTAATACCAAGTCGAGTTCCCGATTTCATCTTGAGACCTTCAACCTTACGATATCAAATGCACTACGTCTATATACCTGTTGCAACTGTCAACATGTGCGTCATTTAATTCTTGTCACCCAGTGGGGCATGCTTGTAAACGGCTATAAATAGCTCCAGCGTGCTTGTGTTACTGATGAGGCCTGTCTTGGCAGCACAAAGCACCCATGAGCTCATGTGGGAAGGTTCACTCACCTCGCCTGGCGGTGCTGGCCTAGAGACAGACGCCTTTTTTTGGTGGGGGGTCGTTTGCTTTGCAGACGGTGTGTTTGAACGCTGAGGCAAAGCGGCCCTGCTGTCATGTGATTTGTCCACTGACTCACTGTCTCTGTGTGCTGCAGATCCACCGGAGGAGGCTTTTAACTTCACATCCACATCCATGACCGTGACCTGCTCTTGTGCACGAATATGCTTCTTTGCTGTGCTGACCAGTGGGGATGAGCCCCCCGACTGTGGTTGTTTGGAGGTGATGCTGGGAATGGGGCCTCTCATTTCAAAACTATCTTTTGCCTCTTTACGTCCAGCCTTCTTCTCAGGTGTGGCGGCCTGTTTGTCTTCAGCTCCTGATACGGCATGTCTTGTAGACGTAACAGCAGCTGGAGACACTGAGGCAGAAAGTCTGTGTTCTTTCTTTAAAGACACAGTCGCTCCAGGACTTGTACTCTCACCCTTTAAAGACCTTCGAGAAAATGTTTTCTCCTGTGTTGAGGGCTTCTGTTGTTCTTTTGTCGTGTCTTTTGAGGCTGAATTCACAACTGTGGAATAAACAATGTTCTGTACTTCCATGGCTTCTTCCGGACTCCATTGAGGCTTTGCAGTCTCCGTGCAGGGCGACGCTACTGAGGCTGAAGCTTCATCTTTGCTCCTTCTGTCAGTAGACACCCTCTCTTTACTCGTATCCCCCCTTGCAAACTTTGCGTTGCTAGAAATCTTAATCTTCTTCTTGACAAATGAACTTTTGGCTTGGTGTATGGTGGGAATCTTTTGAGTGGAGTCATGTGTTGCACTCTCGCCGGCACTATCATCGATGGCCTGTCCATTAGTCAAAGTAGACGCGACTCCGTTAGTGACTGGGACGGGCTCCTGCCGGACTTCCTCTACCTCCTGCAATCTGGTCTCAGTTTCTACGGCTGAATCCTGACCGATCTCCTCGCTGCCCTCGTCCTCCAGGGAGCTTGGCGTGCTGAGGAAGGCCTCCGTTGTGGAGCGGCGTTTCCTCTGGGTGCGGTCTGGGCTGATTGTTCGCAGCGGCTCCTGGTTCTCTTTCCCCTCCGCCTCCTTGCGTTTGTGTTCGGCCTTCTGTTTGAGCTTGGCAAAGTAACGCTGGTGGATTTTGAACTCGTTCATGTCGCCCACCTCCAGAACCCCCGAGCAAGACACGATCCCTTTACAGTTGATGGCTGAGGCCTGGTATATAGCAGCATCCTCCACAGTGCAACTGCAGAGTAGACAACAGTCAATCAAGCGACTGTCCAACCGAAAACAAAACACAAGGCACAACTGATCACGGAAGTTATTCTGTGAGACAGCCAGACTCTTTTTAAAAGACATTTTTTTTCCCAGCCCGATATATATTAAAGACATTACCAAACAGTTTCTAAACAGTTTACTCGTGGATATTTTGTATGTTTAAAACTAATGCAGTCAAAAACCTTGTAAAAGTGATTCCATATGTACCTACTTGTAAATATGCAGGGAATGATTTTGTCCGTTGCGGAATATTTCATATTTAGGTAATCCACAGTATCTGTCCAACTGCATGTCATCTTTGTACCATGTTACTTGAGGGGCTGGGTGTCCTAGAAAGAGAAGGAAGGTTGTTAAATATTCCAATATTTATCAGATGAACTTTTTTTTCTCTAAATGCTACAAATGAAAAAGTCTTGAGATGTTTTACTTTCCGTTTAATAAATACAAGACATGTGGATATTTCACTGTTTGAATGAAATTATGTTAAAAAAAATAAATAACTTTTTGTATTGTAAATTGTTGATGCGCCAGAATTATCTTAACAAAATCCTCACAAAGTCTCTCTCCAGGCATCGCCTGTGATGCAGTGTTTACCTGTCACCACACAGGAGAACTTCACGGAGGAATTTTCCGACACAGCTTTTGACTTCAGGGTAGTTTCGAACGTGGGTTGCGTCTCTTCAGTTAATTGAGCAATCACACTGCAGAGCGTGCTCCTGTGGAAAACAAGGCTCACCTGGTCAGCCACAATGTCCAATTACACCACACCGACCTGATTATTTAGTAGTTTTCAGACTAAAATACTGTACAAATTTAACTATGTAGTCATTTTCAGACTTAAGAACAAAAACAATTTACCAGGAGCAGTGATGTTTTTAATTACAGACCAAATATTGGAGATGAAAACTAATATAAAGCTTCAAGATTCATGACTGCTCATGATGAGAGTTCATGACGTATGAGTAGAATATTGTCTTGAACAAAAAAACTGCCATAATGTGTGTAATATCAGCCACTGCTTCATAAAAACAAATGATAATATTGGAGTTTGAGTCCAGTTCGTGGCAACAAAAAAAGAAGATCACACGTTCCTGTCTCACAGCCCACTTTCAAAGACAAAATGTAGTATTTTTTTCATAATCGTTCATTTTGAAGTGAGCAAGCACTCTTCCTTTGAAAGGTCTCATTGTTCGTATGACATTAATTACAGAAATTAAATGCATAATGGCTCAAGAATATTGAACCACTATAGCATGTGCATAGGGAGCCTCTCACGGGGTGGGATATTAAATGTGAACTTTTCCACGCAGACTATAAGAGCATGATGTACACTGTATGCGTAGCTGATCCATGTCTGGTGTTGACGTCCATTTTAATGTTGGGTCAGCGCACAATTTAATGATTCTGTTACGCTTCCTTGACTTTTACTAATGATTAAGCAAACGCATCAGGACACCAGAGCTAAAAACAGTCACATTTCTTAAATATTGTTCACATTATTTATGACCTATTGCAGATAGACTTGATGGTGCTTCTCATGCTTATAGAATTAAAAGCCAACCCAAAGTTAATGATTTAAAAATATCTGTAATTTATACATAAATTGAAAGAAATTAAATTTGGTGTCAATTATTTTGTTTAATGGTCTATGCAGATAATGATTGGCTTTATTTACGCTTGGAACAATATGCATCTCTTGGATGTTTGGTTGTAATCCATATTAGCCGGGAGCTGTTGTCCTGTTAAACACTAACAAACAACAACACAACTACGCTGAACTACAGATTCCTCTTGACAACAATGGGAAACTCACTGCTGATCGATTTCCCTCTGTGCTATTAACTTTAAGGAAGTCAGTTCCGGTGAACTCAATAAGATCCCTCTATCTCTACACACATCTCCGGAGCTGAAGGACAACACCACTTGTTCCACGAATCTTTCCATGCCGAAGCTGTCGTTCAGGCTCAGTATGAAATGGCCATGATGCATAACTGAGATTCTCCTCCTAATCAGTAGTTTATTTAAAGTCCCTCTACCAGAATCCACACCGGAAAAAATTTAATATTTAGATCCCAGCTTTAGTTTATATAAATCTCTAATAAATTGTCAAAACCTTTCTGAAGGAAATTCCTTCCGTATTTCCATCATTTACATTTTGCGGTACATCCCCGGGTTTGTTGATGTCTCAGCATCACGGATATTCCTGAAGATCCTGAAGCAAGATCCACGATCAGTTTCACATTTCAGACTATTCTCCTGGCTTGAAGACTGTTTTTTGTTTTTTTTGCCAAAGTCTGGCTTTTTTGGGGCTGAATCGGTCAAATGTTGACATTTTTGCTGCCGCGATGACATATTTGATATCCCAGAAACCCTTTCAGCAGGTTTCCGAAGATGACGGCAGGTCGTGAAACACAATCAGTTTGATGGCTGCAAATTCCAGTTTATTTGTGATCGACTTTGATAATCGATTTAGGAAACTGGGGGTTGGAAATGAGTGTAAATGAGAGTTAATGCTCTTTTGTTTCTTTTCTTCATGTATTAGTTTATTCTCGGTGTAGAATGGGAAGTGTATTTTAAAGACTTTTTATGGTAGAGTAACTTTAAACTCTGGTGACCTTGGCAACAAACAAAGAAACATGCCGGTGACACACATTCAGAACAGGTCAAGAAAATGTTTTTTGAGTTGCTGCACAAGGACGTCCAACAGAAAGTCAGAGGGAGGAACCGCACCTGGTTTCTGGCCTCACGTTGGAGAGGTAGCTGCAGCTGCCGGGCCGGTTATTCCCATTGCCATTAGTCCCATTGATGGTTCTTCCATTGCCTAGAGAGGAGCGCGATGCCGTCCTTCTTGAATCCATCTTCCCCCAGAAAAAGGATTTGTTGAAAAGTTCTCCAAGGAAAATAAAGCAGAAGTCTTGTCGTCACTCTCTGATGGACTCGCTTGACAAAAATGAAAACTGAGCTGAGTGATGAAAAAGAGAGAAATTACATTTTGTCACCAGAGGAGGAAACAACAACAACAACAACACTCATTTTAACGATACAATATGAAGAATTGTGAATGGATGCTCTGTCTAGATGTAATAAAACCGCTCAGTATGTACCTCAACAATAGTACTTTTAAAATACTTTCTCGAGTCGGAGTTAACTCACCATCCAGGACGTTCATTCCCTCCTTTGACAGATGCCCCACAGCACTGACTTGGAGCGCTGCAATTTCCAATCAAACATGAGCATGCGTAGGTCCCGCTCTATTTATAGTCGGCCTGCAAATAGGCACAACAGCACATCGCACTTCCCCAAACTTTCCTTTGGATAATTTTACAACATTAAAAACAATCTGCCAAACAACGTAGAGCCACAATTTAACAGAAATACAAGTACGTGAACAACCGGAGAGCTATAAAAGCAATCCTTTCCAGTGAAACAAGTCCTCCTTTATCCCGTGTCCAACACAAGGTCGCCCTGATTTGGTAGTTCCCCGAATAGAGGGAGAGGATTAAAAAAGTAGGGCCCAGGGTTTTTTTCTTTTCTGTTACCAGAGGATTGCGTTGCAGAGAGAAGAGAGGGATCACTTGTGTGGTCGTGCCCTCTGCTGCAGATATCAGACGTTTTGGGTTTACGGAATGAAGTGAAGAATCATCTGAGCTTGTCAATCAGTTCGATGATGCTTTTGGTTTCAAGTTTCTTTTTTCTTTATTTTTTATACATCATAAAAATGTGGCTTGTTGACACAGAACCTCACATACAAGAACATCACACTGCGGTATTTTTATTCATTTAGAAGGATTTCTTCTCTAGTAAAGTCTTCATGTTTATAATATTGATAATAGGAGGGTGAAGCCGACTAAGTGTCCTGGTCTTCATTGTACAGTGGCTCACAATTGCAATGGGTCCCAAGAGGAAAAGCATTAGGAATAGAACAGCCTTATATAGGCTGATCCTACTGACGCTCTTATCTTCTCTCTCTCACACACACACACACACACACACACACACACACACACACACACACACACACACACACACACACACACACACACACACACACACACACACACACACACACACACACAGAGCGATCAGTCTCCTATTTCATTTTATTCACTATTTTACCATATGTACTGCAATAGTGATTGTGTTATACCAATATTCACTCAGTGTTTACAACCTGTGACCATGTTGGTTTCCCTTGAACAAATCAATATTTAGTAGAGACTCCAGTGGGAAGTTGATACCAACATGTCAAGATAACCTTAATGGCCCTTTTTATTTTTTCCGACTTGGTATGCCCCCTCCATGGTAAACAAACTGCAAATCCTCAAAGTTGTCTTTGACCCGGCTTTGCCTGATATTGGCATGATTTACAGCTTCCTGACTGGCTC
The DNA here is from genome assembly GCF_963383615.2 of Lipophrys pholis. Classification (NCBI taxonomy): domain Eukaryota; kingdom Metazoa; phylum Chordata; class Actinopteri; order Blenniiformes; family Blenniidae; genus Lipophrys; species Lipophrys pholis. The sequence goes on along the minus strand of NC_137636.1, from coordinate 31,876,481 downwards.
AGGTTCAAGGATCTCAATGTGAATTATGTCTCCTGTTACCACATAGCGACATAGATTTTTTATTTGTCTGTCCATCAATCATGCCAAACTTTCCACTTTCTTCTGCCAGGGAGGGGGGTGGAGGCGGGGGGTCAGGGTGGGGGGAATTAAATTCCACAATTTAAAGTCTAAATACTCTTAAAATGACCATATGTCAACTTTACTACAAACAATATGGTTACATTGTGGTATGGTGATAGACACGTACTGTCTGAACACTTGGACTGCCCCCCCAGCTCCCCCTGAATGAGCTGGGACACACAGTTGCCTCAGCATGATAGGAATATGTTGGTGTGCACTGACAGATCAAAGCAGAGTGGCTGTGGAGACGGCAGCAGGCGGTAGACTCTCACATGACTGTATTTGACTGTGTTTCCTTCTTTAGCCTATGAGGTAACCTGTTGACTGTAGAAAAGGGATTTCCTATGTAGTACCAACATATCGATATTGGCAATAAAAACTATGATGCTGCCTGGCAGAAGAAGAAAAAAACTGCCCTTCCCATTTCTGTGCGAAAGATGGACGATTAAGAAAATCCTAAACTAAATCATTGATAAAGAAAACGTATGAGGAATGATGTCGTCCTGCTGCGGGCTCCATCATATCGGTATTTTAACAATCCTTTTCCAGCATTGCCTGCCCGTTGCCTCATGTCTTGCTATGAATAGCACTTTAGAAAATCCTGTTGTGGCTTGGAGTGACAGATTTATTAAGGCGCTACTGGTGATGCTTTCTGAGATCACTACCTCTGGCTTTGATCATATCGTTATCTGTCGTCCATAAACATTAATTGTTCACTATCAGAAGCGGAGACAGGATCCTCTGGGGCAAATGTAGATTGTTGCTATCAGCCATTAGGACCCTGAGTGCTCGTGGGCGGGTGCAATCCAAGCAACTGTTGTTCTGGATGTTTGCAGGGCTGGACGCCTGGTCCTCTCAGGGACAGACCCAAAAGGTATGAGGCAGGTTGGACAACTGTCAGCTCTTCAGTTTCACTGTGGCATGTATGTACCATCTCTATGCACGTCCAATAAATAGTGACCTTTCAGTGTCAGATACTGAACCTTCAACTTCCTCCTGTCACTCACTGTTTTTCCTCCAAATACATAATCGATGCCAGTAATAGAGAAAAATCATATGAGGCAGGTGGAAGTTGAAGGACGGGTGTGTCGAACATACAGTATGGCCCAGCGGTCAAAGCCAACGTGCCGGACAGTCGGGTGACCAGGAAAAACGTGAAAATTACCTTTGATTTTCCAACAAATGTAACTGCTGTACCGACATTTATTCACTGGAGATCTCATTGTTTTGATAAGAGTAGAAGATTTAACACAACGTCCAAGATGAAGGACGAGTTATGTCGAAAAAATTCTTGTAAAGTTACATTTTCTTCAAAAACCAAACGGTGAGGGTGAATTTGTGAAAGCGAACTTGCTGAAAGCTGCAGAAATCTGACAGCCTGAGAAGCGACAGGATTTTTTTTGCCAACATTAGCGTGAAGAGGAACATTTTTTCATCTGTCCATCTTATCTTGATCAGGTCCAGGATGTGACTGACGGCTCTGACTGGAGCGAACAATGGGCAAAGGGTCCATTGTTGCAAAAACCTTATCAGAAAATAGAGGTGCCAGATTGGTGACATGGTTTTTATCAAGGACATGGAAGTATCATGAAAATGGCCTGATGTTGAAATCGTACAAATAAAAAGAAGAAAGAAGATATGAGCTTCTTCAGGTTTTCAAAATCTATATTTTTATTTATGAAATTAAATATATGTTCTTTTCATAATGTGCTTGAACGTCTGCTCAGTAAACCAAAGGAAAACATTTTATTTCAAGGTTATTATATGATAATTTCACCGGTCCATCCCCCGTGTGATCACATCGGGATGCATGGTCACTGAACTAAAACGAGTTTGACACCCCTGGTTTAGAAGCCGGCCATCAGATAACACCTGCCTTCAGAATATAACCACTTAACACTTTCATGCTCAATTTCAGTCAAAACAGGTGCAAAAGCAGTTATAGTTCTCATTGTAACCGTAGTTGTGTTCCGATTGGAGCTGCTCAGACAAAGTCGCCTCTCACTGTGTGTTTGAATGGCGGTGCTCAAACGCTCTCTGTCATTTGTTGGCTTTGGAGTGCAAGATTAGGAGGAGTAAAATGAGCATGTTCGCAGGAGTGGTAATCTTCAGGAAATGGTGATGAAATCTTGAACTGACCCACTTGAAGCCAGAGGCCAGATCCTGCTCAGAGTGAGCACGTATGCTGACCCGTATTAAGTGTTTCCCTAATCAAGTGATTGAGTCGGTTCATACAGTTTTATAATTCATGTTATTTAGTAATGCAATGATGAACAGCATCGATTACAAACGGGGCTCTTGATGAGTGTTAAAGGGGTCATTTTGTGCAAAATTAACGTTTTAATGGTTTTCCAACAGTAATAATCGTTCTCATACCAGGAATGACGCCCCAGAAGTGAAGAAAGTCTGTCCTCTCTCTCCCTGGCTTGTTTCAGTTTTTAAAAAGTGTGTTGCTCCAACCAGCCAATCAGAAATCAAACCCTATATAGTCTCATCGGGGGTTTAGCCAATCCCAATCAAGGTAGACCCTCCCTTGACCCTCCCACTATTAGGCAGCTCTGCTCTGGCACATGGCACCACGGGAGGAAGTACTTCCGCCTCTTCCCATAGATGGGCATGTGTGGGTGGAGCCAGTCCAGCTCACACAGACACAGCAGATTCTGAATGGAGCTCCTATGATCCAATATTCAAATGGGGGGAAATCAAAGAAAAGCTGGATTTGGGCCAATAAACTTTGAATAAAATGTTTTTAACCAACGAGACCATGTGAAAGTGTTGAAAAGCTGAATAATATGACTCCTTAAAACATCATTTTACTGTTATTACAAGTCCTGATTGGTAAAAGCAGTTGTTTAGTAATGATCTTTTTCACACAAATAAAGCGAGACTTAACTATTTTATTTGCAGAGCAAATGAACTCCTGGGAAAAAGCAACACTAGTGAAGCTACATGAAACACCAGCTGCATGGGAACACACTGTTCTAATCCAATGGAGATAGTACAGCTCCCAGGTCCAAGCTGGCTTGTACTGCGAGGTGTGGACACAGACACATGGGAGACGAGGCACATCAGTGGACAAACAAGGGTGGAGGCAGTTATGAATTATATTTTAATCAGAGATTACCGGTAATGACGTACTTGAGACTGGAAGCCAATTTAATACATCCAATACTTTAGAAATGGGGAAAAGAAAATGCGTCCTGCCATAAGGCTGCCTCTTGTGCCACATGTTGAAAATGAACATCAAATACATTTGTAATCAGTGTGATTGATTCCATTTGGGCTCTGTCAGCGGGAGTTTATTGGTCGAATGGCCCCGTGCCAAAGGTGGCCCCTAAGCCACCCGCAGCATGCATGCACAGTTGGATAGCAGAGTGTTTTGATGTTTGACGGGTCTCTCTGGAAACTGAGCTTGGCTTTGTACGGCCGTCTGGCCTGCTGCTGAGGTTGTGACATCATCCTCTGGATATTCACACCAGTGTCAGCTCCAAGGAACCAGAAACAGGAGAAGACTTGACCTCCATGAACAGCTGTGAGACACACACACACACACACACACACACACACACACACACACACACACACACACACACACACACACACACACACACACACACACACACACACACACACACACACACACACACACACACACACACACACACACACACACACACACACACACACACTGATGTATTTGATGATGCACAATCTTTCAATATTCAGGAGTTCAGTCCAGTTTTCAGTGGATCTCCTACATGTTGAATATGATATGACATTAAACTGTTTGATTCAAGAGGTGAAAATTTTAACTTTTCACAAAAGCCACCGAATTCAACTTTACAAAATATTTTAATGTTCAGACCTTAGTGTTTAAGATATCAAGCTTTATCTGCTTGGATCTTCAAAGATGATGTTTTTTGTTCGAGTTAACTGAAACTTTCTGAAATGCTCCGATACTAAAGGTCAACAACAGAGTGAATCCAGGATGATATTTGTATTGTGTACTACGATTATGTTCTGGAAGTAATTCACAGTACAAGTGAACATTAAATGGCATTTGTTAGCAAACAGAGCTCTACTGCCCTCTAGTGGCGAAAGAAAGTCTTTGAAATATCCATTGGAACATATTGCCACTTCATGACACTGATTTTCATCTTTACTTAAAAGAATGAGAAGTTACAGAATCAAAAATATTTCAAAACAATTGCCAAGAAAACTGTGTGACTCTGGTTAATATTCCATTATTTACTCAGTCAACTGCAAACTCAAGGCTTGTGCAGTGATGTAGTGGTTAATGCTGGACTTTCTTTATGGAGGTTGCACGTTCTTCCTGTGCAGGTTTTCCTTAACCGACTCCAGTTGCCTACAATTCAAAAACATGTGTTTGCAGCTAATTGTGTGTGTGTGTGTGTGTGTTCAGCTGGGATTGACTTAACGGAGTTGGATGAGGCAATAATACGTGGGATGGATGGGAAAGCAGTTCAAACATAATTTCAGAGGGAAACATGAGGTTTATGTTTTTTATTTGAACTGAATAGAACCCCCCCCCCGAGTCATCATGTTGAATCTGTTTACCCATTTCAGTAACAAACAAGCATTTACCAACAACGTCGTGTCCCGAAACCCAAACTGTAACATGAAGGCTGTACAGTACGACCCGTGCATTAATCACGCACTAATTGTTTGTTTCAGCTGTAACAGCAGGCGACATGTTGTACTGACTCGAATGCTTTTATTCAAACTTTAAACTGGTTTTTTTTATGTCTTTTTTAAAAAAAGAAGTTCTTCACCAGTTTTTTTTTTTGTTGAGCTGCTGATCATTTGAGAGGAAACAGACCTGAACCATATTTAATCCGACCCTACAACCATATTCAATCTGTCATGTGACAGATTTATATTTTTCAGCCAAATAATCCGACTCGACCTCTTTGCAGTAAACATGTTGTACGTCACCTCACCACCTCATTTTTATGCATTCAAAGACACAAAATAAAAAGTAGATATAAAAGTAAAAATGGGAACCGCTAAGATGTTTAACTTAAAAAAGCAAAGTATGCTTCTTGGAAACGAAGCTTCAACATTATAAGGGCACCAAAACCTGAAAATACAATTTTCTCTCGCTGCGTGAAAACTCATGGCGCCGCTGCTTTGCTCTTCTTCTTCTTCACCAGCATGTCGGCGACAGACGGCGTCTTGCGCTTCACACCTACGAGAACAACACGGAGAAAGAACATGATTTAAATCAAACAGCATTTACTTCAAATATGACCTCATATGGATGAAGATGACACTTATAATCTTATTTATTTATTTCAGGGTTTCCACATTGGAGCACAGGGGAAGCAGAGTCGTCACGTGGGTGGTGACATATCAACATACATTTAACTTAAAAAGATATCAAGCTCCAATTTGGCCTGAAAGGGAACAGGAAGAAGAAAACTAATGTAATCCGACCCCCAGTTTTAGTTAATATTCTGCACAATGAGCTTCACCGTTACATCTTCCATTTTTCTACAAACTATGGATTCAAAACAGATTTGGCAAATCATCTATACAACAATATTAAATGACTCGTACAGCAATAAATCAATAAAACATACCAGCAAAGGTGATAAACAATATAACGACAATGGAAAGGGAACAGAAGCACATGTCAACACCAGTAGACAGAAGAATTGATACAAAATGAAGACGCTCTCTCTCTATGACCAGACCTGATGTTTATATAACAGATTAAATCTGTGAATAATTTGACATTGCTTGATTTGTATTCCTCGTCTGTTCCAAAGTTTTACTCGGCATACAGACACACAGAAACCTTTCCGAGTGGATCGAGCTCTCGGCAAAGTAAAATCCCCATATCCTCTGAAATAACAAACTCTCTCTCGAATTGTAAAGAAACGTTGTACGTTGGTCGCTAATAATTTGTTGAACGTTTTAAATAAAATTATCGAATCAAAGTTGAACTTTGTGGCAGTACCTTTTATTTTGACGGGGGACTCGGACTTGTTGTGGGATCTCTTTGCGTAAGCCAGCTTCATCCTCTGAACGTTTGTTTTACTGATCACTTCATGCTGTACGATCGGACGTGGGTAGTCTTGACCCACAATGCATCCTGCTGCCCGCTGGACACTCTGAGGAGCTTTCCAGGGTTCATAGATGTACTGCTGCGGGAACTTCTTTAAGGCGGGGAGATACTTCCTGGAGACGTAGGAGAAGAAGAAAATGATTTCATATTGGACAAGCTGAGAATTTGACCCGACCAGGGTTTTCGTCTTACTTGATGTAGTCCCCATATTTGTCCGTCTTCTTGCCAAAGGCGACGGGAGAGTAAACCCTGAAGAACTGGTGGAAGAAGGCGCTCGCCGACAGCCACTGCCAGTTTCCAGCGTTCAGCGCCCAGTCGTGGTCCAGCAGATAATCCTCAAACACCTTTTGAAGCAGAAAGAGGCACGTTTACTTGTACTCAACAAATTTAGCATTACTTCAAAAACAACTCCTGCAACAACGTTTTTATATTTTTTTTATGTGCGTCTACCGTCTTCTTCTTTCATTTCTGTTCCCTACGCTACACATGATGGTAACCTCAGGGAATTTAACCTCCGAAGATTCGACACAGATCTACTTCCATGGAAAATTTGAAGAGTTAATCAACTCTGTAGTACTTTACAGTGTGAAACGGCTAAATCTCTGAATGAAATAATCATTTGAACAAAACCAAAATATGAAGATTTTCAATACGTTGATATCCACATACATGCTATGAGCCCAACATGGTCTGATCCTATTTTGCGCCGAGACGAAAACACAAGGAACTTTAAACGTGTTCGCCACGTTCCTGCACCTTCTGTCCTTCTTCCCAACTGATCCACAGATCTCCTCTGGTGAGGAAACAAGCCACGGCGTGTCTGGCCAGATGGTGGATCCAACCCTCTCGCCTCAGCTGAGTCATGATGGCATCGATGAAGGGGAAACCAGTCCGGGCCTCCGGGGAAACACAGTGCATGAAATGAGCCACGACACAGGAAACGACACGACCACGTCCCTTACATGAGCGACGATGCGGTTAATCGCAAGAGTCAATCATCTGGTACCATCGCCTCCCAATCTCTGTACCTCTCTCCACGCAGCGAGATATTCAGAGTTGGTGTCCCAGTCCACTTGAGTACACACGTCGTTGCCCACCATCTTGTTGAAATTGTGGATTCCGACGCTGGCGGTGTAGAAGAACTCTCTCCAGAGCAACTGGCCATGCAGCGAAACTGGAGGATCCGAGTGCTTCTTCTGCAAAGAGACGCACGTTAGAAACTCACCGGTTTCTAACCAGCGTTACCAGGAATGATGAAGGTTATCTCCTTATACAAATCAAATTCGATCCCCACTAGACTTTATTCTCACTGTTGATCAGTTTTTGCTGATCTCATCATCACTGCCTGGAGTAGCGGTGCCGTGGTGTGACGCTCACCCCTCGATAGACGTCAGTCAGCCTCCACCAGAAGGTTCTGGCCGACAGGCAGCCAAAGGCCACGTAGGGACTGAGGACCGTGGTGCTCGGGCTCAAGGAGTTCGGAGACGTCTGTGGCTTCTCAAACTGACAAACCCATCCCTGCGTCAAGAGATCCAAAGTGTGAATAGGATGAAGAGTCAGCAGAACAAACATGTGCCCCCAACCGGGGGGGTGACATGAAATGATTGATGTCAGAAAAGTACTAAATTCTAAGCATTTACATTAAAAGTGCATCATTCATTTTAAAATATCTAAATAAATACAATTTCTGCAAATGGTGACGCGTCACATTAAAGAAGAAGATGAATCAGTCAAGAGTAAAAAAAAGAAAAGAGTGTACCTAGAGAGTTACATAGAATAAGACTTCATAGAACAAATGGACACAATTAGAGCTGAATGAATCTTTAGTGGTGTTTGAAACTGAATCTGAAGCGGCTCCAGGTCCCCCAAAGAGTTTATCCTCAGGAAAAATTAAATCATCATGGAATATAATAAACAAACTGTATTTCACATATTGTGTGTGTGTGTGTGTGTGTGGGGGGGGGGGGTTCCTAGGTTTACAATGGTAAAACTTGGGGTCCCTCGTGAAAAAGGTTGTTGAGATGATAAAATCCTCCACTAGTGAAACTCTGGCTGAAGTTACACCCTTCAGTGCATCATGAAGGGAAGCAGTGGGAGGAGCCAACACACCGTCCTGTTCATGTGTCCATCCAGCCTCCTCAGGGCCTCGTCCTCTCCCCCTGGAAAAAGCTCCTCTGCCAGTGAAGTCTCGTCAATGCCGACGTCCTCAGGTGTGGGAATCCCATAGTCCTCGTCATGCTTTCCTGAGCAAGGCGTCTTCACATCTGAGACAGACAAGATCAGGTTTCCTCACGTCCAGTTCAGACGTCACATTTTACAACAGCAAAGGAATTGACTCTACTGAGAGAAAGTTACCTTCCATGTCTTCGATGGCTGGAGCGGGAATCGGCTTCTTTGGTGGCCCAAGTCTCTTGACTATGGTTTGCAAACTGTTGTAAGTAAGTGGAGTCTTTCCATTGTTCTCCTCAATGATCCTAGAAACACGTGACAGACAGCAAATAGTCAGGACAATGTAAGAATAAGAACAATATAAGAACAGAGAAAACCCAGGGAGTGAGATGTGAAGTGTCACCTTCACCTACCTGTCAATATCATAAAGAGTGTGTGAGATGCTGTACGAGACTTTGACTCCGTGTTCTTTGGCCAGCGCAGTGACCTTGTTGTCCCGGCTCAGACCGTAGGGCTCCGTGTCGTACTCGTACGTCAGTTTGGTCACATTCCACTTGCTGAACAGTTTGGGGAACACTTCCTCTGGCTTCCCCGTCACAACGAACAACCTGAGGGAGGGAAACAACACAGAACGGTGACAATCCGGCTCAGGTCATAGTTTGACTTTCGTAACATTCAACATTGTCATGAGTTGATTTAATTTCCACCTGGAGTTCAGTTTCTGCAGATTGCAGTCGAGGTCTCTGAGGGCTCCCAAGAGGAACCTCTTGCGGTTGTCGCCCCCGTGGACACAGTCTGGATCCATGATGAACACCGGGTAGAGCTCCTTGCAGTCCCTCAGGGCCGCCATCAGCGCAGGGTTGTCATGCAACCTGAGGCCCTTGCGGAACCAGTGAATGCATGTGTGAGCCATGACCGTGAACCTGGGAACATGAATGTCGTGAGGTGAGGGGTGACGTGACACGGCAGAGGTTAAGGAGGACACGCTGGCAGAAGAGAGACGTGTGGACAATGTCCATTTTTCATCAACAGCAACAATGATGAGGAATCGTTCCTCAAGAAGGATTTTCAAAGTACAGGCAAAACATTTGAAAGAAATTAACACATGTAACAGTACCTCTGCTTTAGACATCAGCACAGAACTCTGGTTTTTAGAAATAAAATGTTTAGGGAATTTAAAGTAAATGCTCAAGGTTGAGGTACACCTTTCTGCCCGGAGGCTCAACATACTGGGATGGAGCTGGTGCTTCCTGAAGAAGGTATCGTGCAGAAACTAAAGGCGGAAGTCAGGTGACATCACTGAACTCCCGTTGCATAACATGCGATTTAAAATGACATTTTCATATTAAGACTATTATTCATATGAAACTAACATGCACCTGTTGAGGTAGTGCTTTATCAGTTACACTGAAATAACCAACTATTAATAAATAAGGGAATCAGAACTTTTGTTGTCATTGCATTGGAAGATTGCAAGAAGCAAGAAGCAAGTTTACCGTATAAACAGTTAATTACATTTTAGATGTTGCAAACAACAAAAATAGGCCACTGATTTTCACAAATTGTCATAGAAATTACCAATTTAAATTTTTGGGTGTCAAATCAACCGCAAGCAGGTTACTCATCAGTAATAACAAGGATGTAGGAAATACAATGAACGTGAAGAACAACAACGTCACTCCATCAACGTGCTGATTAAACTGGCAGAATGCACAATGGAGCGAAGCAAAATCCTACCTTAAATTCGACTTCCAAACACTGACATTCCCGTCGTATCGCTGCTGTCGCTACTGCAAAACCTCGTGTTTGGTAACTTCACGTTGTTTGTGTTACAAAACGTGTTACGTCGGCGACACATAAGCCAATCAGCGAGCCGATGCAAACATGCATGCAGTTTCCACGTGCATCCAGCAGATGGCCGTAGAGCTGAACAACAGCCGAGTTAAACTCGAATAACATTGTTAACGTCGCCTTGTGGGCTTTTACTGAAGTCACATAAAAGTTTAAGTATATCTACTCGTCCTTCATTGTAGTATTTAATAGCATGTTGTTTCCATATGTAATCCACAAAACTACAGTACGTTGTCCCACTAAAGACACCATGCATTTGTCTCTCGTTGTACAGCAGCTCATCGTAGCTCGCCGTGATCGTATAGTGGTTAGTACTCTGCGTTGTGGCCGCAGCAACCCCGGTTCGAATCCGGGTCACGGCATTGTGGAACAATGTCACGGCAGATGAGCTCCCTTTTGGTTCATGGCATAATGTTTTCCTGGAGTTAGAATATTATATACGACTTCCTACATTGTGTCCTGCTTTTGACGTAAATAAATAAAGCGATTTATACTTTTTACTGGCAAGATGTGCGTCTAACAAAGAAAGAGTGGAAAAAAGAAACAGCGTGTTGTAGGCGAATGATAGTTTTACACCGGAAACGGGAGCAACAACCTCTAACATGTGTTTTTCATACCAAATACAAATAGGCGTGTGACTACTTTACTGCATTGTCCTTCTCGTTCGCACTCCATTGTTGTTTCTGTGTACCACCACCAGGGGCAGACAAAGTCAAAGAAACGAGGAGAGTGAAACTAAGCTGGTGTATTTGTCAGATGCTAAAATCTGATATCATGCTTGTGTGGAAATGTATGCCTCCTTCTTCAGAATTGCATTTCATTCACATTGTCGTATTTGCTTTGTGTGGCAACACATCAATCTGGAATACAGATGCAAAATGAAAATGAAGCACGTGCAGGATTAAATCAACTCCGATATGTTGCTGCCTTAATCTACTCTGAAATATCAGAGTTGGAATAAGGCAATGTAGCAAGAAGCTGAAATGCAAAAATTGACTTTTGAATTGTTTTTCAAAGTTCATGTCAATGTATTTGATTCCAAGAATGTTTCAGGAATATATAGTTAATGTGTCCAAATGGGTTTAATCCCCAGGAAGATCTGCTAGACTATGCACACAGACAGAGGGAGAGGATTTGTACAGAAAAGTTAAGTGAAGTCCTTTATTCATCACACACAACAATTATACATAGTATAATGTGCTGTAAAAAGGTTTTAAGTACATGTTCCGCACCGAAACCACAGTTTTTATATGATATAAGAAAATAATGAAAATAGCCCGCTATAATAATAATAATAATAATAATAATAATAATAATAATAATAATAATAATAATAATAATAATAATAATAATAATAAAGAAAGGCACACTAAAGATAAATAAATAGATAAATATAGGAGACCAGTGTAGAATGGTAGCCATTCTACACTGGTAATTGTGCCGGGTGTATTTTCTGAGGTTCAGCAGGCGGACAAGCCATTATTTTAACATTAATTCATTCCAGATATATTTCAATTAATTTTTGTACCTTTGATTGTCAAAGAGAGATGAACTATCCCAGTTTGTTGTCTCTGTGTTCTTTACAAAGCCTTATTGATGACTGTAATTAAGTTAGAATGTGTGTTTGCCCTGTAATGGAACGGTGACTTGCTCAGGTACATCCTGCCATTGCTGTCGGCAGGGATCAGCTCCAGCACTTTGTGAACCTGAATTGGATAAATCAATAAAGAAGAGGAATACATGCTGTCAAACATTTGGCTGGTGGGCCAAAACGTGGTGGTCCACCAGAGGGTCCAATCCGGCCCCCGGGACGACCTAGAAAAGTGAAGAAGCTACAAAGAACTTAACTTTTATTTTATGAGAAGCAACTGCTCGATGTGTTTTACTCTGAGGGTGAATTAGTAAAAGCAGGCATGTTGAACACTGCTGGACTGTTACTGAGTTATGGGAAAAATAAACTTAAGAGAAATTATGTGGTAACAACCCTGACACAGATCAGGGTCAAAGCTGAGGGTTTTTTTGTTTTTGTTTTATTTTATTAAAAATGATGAATGTTCATCATGGATTTTGTGCAGATTTTGACATTTGGGGTTTTGTCAAAGAAAACAACATGCTCGTACAAGTGAAAGGCAAAGGCAGTACTGCATTTTAAAAAACTGTGGCGACTGACAATATTTCTCCTGTTAGAGATGGTTTGATCCATTTAGGTGTCAAATTCACAAGAATGAACATCATTGGTTTGTTCTTCAGGCCTAATCATTGAAGGTCCATAAACATATGCAGTGTTGAAATGTCGTAAAGAAGTTTAAATCTTTTTCAAAGCATAAAAAAACCCACAAATGTTTGTATATTTACAATAAATAGAAAAGTTATTCATTAAGGTCATTGTGTTTCACGTTGAATGCTCAGGCGCCTATAGTCCACTGGACGTTTCTGTAACTGTTTTTTTTTTTTCATGCCATGAGAAGAATAAAAACACTTCAGGAAAACAATCTTTCATAATTCATACATGAGGGCGTTACTCTTCACAAGGCTTTCAACGCTGTAGTAAAGAGATTGGTGTAATGCTGTTGCGTTGACCTTGACCTTTGCCGTGACCCGACCTTCACTGCAGTGAAACACCCTGGACACATTTCAATATTGGTTATTTGTCAACACTTTCCTATGTTGTTATTTTACTGCTCTGGAACACACAAGGCGTGTATGTGAGCTGCACTATTGTTTTAGATATAATCACCGGAGAATTCAATCTATAGAAATATACAGTTTTCTTGACGCTCCCATCCCATACAGATTAGGCACAATGTGGATATTTTCGGGATTTAGTGGACGTTTGAGTAAACTTGAACTATGGTGACCCACAAGGTGACGTTCTGGTTCATGGACGTCAAATAACGCAGCAGCAGCACGAGACAGGGCTTGCGTGTTGGTGGACTTGTTAGAAACTACACTGTGATTTTATTCTCCACCGTGTGGCTGTAGTCACGACCTTCAGCAAGCCTATCGGAATTTGGGCTCCTGTCGGCAGCGTCTCACTCTGAGCTCCGGAGGCTGACAGCCCCGCCATTCAGAACGCAGCCCGCCCGGAGGCACCGAGAGCGGCATGGCAACGGAGAGTGGACCGGGGGAGAAGGTGTGGTGAGGGGGGCTCAGGCAGTTTAACCGGACCAGAGAGCAGCAGCACCACCAGTACTACCACCAGTACCAGTACCAGTACCAGTACCAGCAGCAGCAGCAGCAGCTCGGTGGCGGGAGAGACGCGGCAGCTCCTCGGACCACCGCCACAGTGAGTGACGATGCGCCACCGCCGCGTCGCTGCCCAGTCGCCGCCGCTGACCGGGTGCCGGAGCCAGGAGGAGCAGGGGCGGCGCTGACGGGGACAAAGTTGTGTGTGTGTGTGTGTGCATGCGCGCACTTCTCTCTGGTCCCGTTCACTGACGATCGAGAAGATGCTGAGCCGACTGATGAGCAGCAGCATCAGGAGTCTGGACCGGGAATGCAACTGCACCGTGAGGCTGCTGGACGACTCGGAGTACACCTGCACCATCCAGGTCAGTACCGGACACCTACACCTGCACCATCCAGGTCGGTACCGGACACCTGCACCATCCAGGTCGGTACCGGACACCTGCACCATCCAGGTCGGTACCGGACGCCGCCGCTCCCTGTGTCTCCCGTCGACCTGGAGCAAACACATCAGGTGGAAGGACACTGGTCTCTTCTCTCTTTCAGTCTGCATCGCGCAGAAAATGTTCTTATTTTGTTAATTACTTTTGCAATTATCTAATCTTCAAAACAAGTCAAGATAAATATCATCTGGAAGTAATCTCAACGTGCTGCTGGTGTTATAGAAGGTCACCTGTGTGTGTGTGTGTGTGTGTGTGTGTGTATGTGTGTGTGTGTGTGTGTGTGTGTGTGTGTGTGTGTGTGTGTGTGTGTGTGTGTGTGTGTGTGTGTGTGTGTGTGTGTGTGTGTGTGTGTGTGTGGACGTGCCACCAGGACCACGTTAGGGGTGTATATGCACAGTGAATTTTCAAGCATTGTCATAAACCATCAGGACAAACAGTAAGAGAAGCCTGGCTGCCTGTAGCAGCTGGAGGCCCATGATGATGATTTAGATGCATTAAAGGACCTGATGGCTGTGGCAACATGGACGGAGCAGAGCTACACCCTGATAAAGTTGATTCCAGTGAAACGTGGAGGATATCAGGTGTCCTTCAGGCTGACCCGCTGATTTAGAGCAGACATTTATTCACCTCCAGCTTAGTAAATCAGATTAGTTTTTCAGTCAAACCACAGCCTGTCCAAAGCAGGCTCTGTACAGAATCATAGACGCTTCAGAAGTAAAGCAACACGAACATTCATCCAGGATAGATAAAGGATTGATTTTTTCCATGGGAATCAAGAGTTTACTTCGTTCTTTAGTAAATGAGCAAAACACACACATTTTCCTGTTACATATGTACCGCGCTATCAATGAAAGCAGCCGTGTAATGTAGTGCCGCTAGAGAAAATGAAATAACCTCTTTATTCTTCCTCTATCTATTTATCAAACCTGAAGGTAAAACATTGTCGGGTTCCAGCTTTTCAAGTTGTTGAAGTACATCTGCTCTGCTGCCATGAGCGTCACCAAACCTCACGTCTCCTTGTTTACTTTGTGGTTTGTTTTGGCTGAATCGACCGTTTTTGTGTTTGTTGTTGAGTCACAAAACAAAAGAAAACAAAAACAGCAAACCAAATTTGTGGCTGCATGAATAACAGTGTTGTTCACTGTGACTCGATCCTGTTGCATTACAAATGTGTCTCCATTCCTCTGTTTACCTGGTTCAAACCGTTGGCCTTGGATTGCTTGATGTCTTCATTCAGAAGCTTTTCTGGCCTTTTTGGTAAAACTAAATCCTGCTCCATGTTGGATTAGTCATTCAACCTGCCGTTCAGAGTCCTTAATGAGTCATACTCGCTTAAAGCGTCTCTCTTCAATTCTTGCAGTTTATATTCTCTTAAAAAAAAATAAAAAAATCAATGGGAACGGCATGAATGGAAGTGAGGCCTGACTGGAGTCAGTAAACACTGTTTGTAAGTGAGGGAGTGAGGAAAAGACTCGTACAAGTGATTAATGCGCATTACCTCCTTTATAAATCAAGTGTGTGCGTGAGAGGATGGTTTGTGTGGCTGCTTTGCCGTGAAGTCTGCCGTGTCTTAACGCCTCACCTGGCCCGTTTGATGCGGGAGCAGTTTTTGATGCTGGTTACTGGAAGGGATGCCGGCGCTCCTCAATTAGAGATGACAGTCCACAAAAGGCCGTCGTCATCCACTCGTTGCACTGCGCGCTGACGGCAAAGGAAGTCTTTCAACATCTAATAACTCAAAGTTCGCAGGCCTCAGAGGACGAATAAAAAATCAGATTCCATTGTTTGTCCTCGTCCTGGCTGTTACAAAATTAGTATTGCCAACAAGTGTGGAGCAGCATTGGTTTTGCTGTTCATTCATATCATCATGTGCTGTGTGTAACATGTGGGTGGAGGCAGTCAGATGGCCCTCAGCCCACCACCAGCGCTTCCAACTATTTTCATCTTGATGGCAAAAGAAGCTTTGCAGCATCTCTGACTCGGATCCACTTCATCATCTTTGAGTTTTGACCAAACAGTCTGAGCAGCTGGACACCGGGTCAGTTGTTGCCACTGGTCAGAACTTGGAAAGAGACGTCGTGTCTTGTGTTTATTTGATGAGTCGTGTTTGCTAGAGTGCTGCCAGCACTTGACTCCTCTGCTGCTCCTTCATCCGACCACAGTTCATTTTGCCCGGCTGTCAAGGAAATGCTGATCCAGTACTTTCAGAGACTGAGAGCACACAGTCGGGACGGAAAGCTTCAGTTCTCGTGGAGCTTCTACCCAGACGATTTGCTCTGTTTTGGTATATTTCATCACTTCCAGCAAGGGAAATCATGAAATATCAGATTTTTTATTTTTTCACACTATAAAGCTTTTGATGAAACATAAACGAGATCACCGGCTTAATCAGACGTCTATTGTTTACAAGACCACCATCGCTAATAATGTGCTGACATCAGAATGGGTGACACAGAGTTTAATTCAGTTTCACACAAAACATCTGCAGAACCACATAAACAGCGATGATTCCAACGTTTTCACCAGCACCGAGTGCGTTACAGTGACTTGTGTGGAATGGCTGCTGTCCTTTCCTGGGACACCTCAGAGATGAGGCCTAGAATAAAGGGTCTCGCGAGACCTGGAGGCGCTCGCGCTCTTCATTTGACTCAATTAGCCTCCACCTCAAACTGTTACACGGAAATAGCATCGTTTGGGACTGATGATAGCTATGACCTTCATCAACGGCAACATGGAGTCAAGGAGGTGAAATGAAGCTCTCAGGTCTTCTAACCTGGATGCGAGGCCACCGCCTGCCAGGTTCACCAGCATCCCTCCGTCACAACCAGCGCACACGCTGGCTCCCTTCAGTCACCGATAACTCCGTTGCTGATTACATCAAAACCCCTCGATCCACAGGGAGACTCATGCTCATTGATCTTCTGCTTTTCCAACACGATTCCGCCCTTCAGGATATTCGCAGGCGCCTCACATCCGCGGGTCGCGCTGCACACTGATCAACTCAGCGCTGTTTCTGGCTAATTGGTGTGGCGGCAGGTGAAGGGCTGTGCTGCAGTGACGGGGGTTCTTAGCAGCTGCTTTAAGTCTTGGGATATCAAAGAATTCCAAGCTCATGAGAGATGTTTGTGTAAACTGTGGCCAAAATGGCCAAACTTGCAGTAGGAGTATTAGTCAGATGTCCTGTAGGCTCATCAGGCTCATGTACTGCACCTACATGAAGGATGAGAAGAGGTCAGTCCCGACCTTGTCATTCAGTTCTGCTCACATGAAATGCACAAGATTCTACTGGAGAATGACGACGGCGCTACTGCTGCCTTGCTGACTTCCCCATTGGACGTGGTGCGTGTGAGGATGGCAGCCACTGCTGAACAATTGCGCAGTAACAACATGCTTCTGCCGAAACAGGTGAAAAGGCTTTCCAGAGCTCCTCTCGCACTACACTGGGTGTCATCACATACTCAGGGGTTATCTGCTTCACTTCTGAAACCCTCAAAAAGACTAGACACAGAAAAAAACCCAACAAAGTGATTTGATCAGAAGCACCACATTGCTAGTCACCATTATTTAAAAGCAGACTTCTATGCCAGGATTCAGTAGGAATGTTTTTAATGTGTGACTTGGGTCTCCGATCCTCCACACTCAAACTGTTAAACTTATGTCTAATTGTGGATAAATAACATGCAACTGACAATTTTCTATTTTTAGCTGTCAAAAAGGTCAACATTTGTTGTTGCAGAAGTTAAAGCAAAAGCATTTTAGACTGGATTGATTTGAAATCAAATACCGAGCATGAACATCTATGAGGGGCTTTCTCCATATACACCTTTCCTGCTGTGAAGTTAACTTAAATGTTAAATATTGGAATCTTTGGTTTTTGTCTGGGAATTCACTGAGGGATCTTGTCTCGCTTTAATTCAGTCATAGACCACCATCCAGAGAGTCATGCTTCCATTGTACTCCCACTACCTATACAGGCTCCGTGTTACTCTGAAATTAATCAGTGTAATTAAACCGATGCACCAATAAAGAGATTATTTAGACCTACATTTTGTCTGGCAGCTGTACCCTGGATGTCTCTGAATTATGTAGGTAAGCTGTGTAAGTGAACAGCCACGGCCTTGGACTGTTAATCAGCTGTGTCTCTGTAGGTTACAGAGGGTCTCACTCACCAGTGAGGCGCATTTCATGAGATCAATAAAGAAACCGTGGCTAATGCTCAGGATGAAGTCACTTCTCGTTTCTGGAGTCTGAACGACGTCACTCACACTCGGAAACTTTCTGGTCACTGAAACTCGCCCAGCAGCAAAGTTTTCTACTGATAATATCGTCTGGTGAACCAGAGGACGTGTGTCAGGAAGCGAAGCAGGATGAACGCCAGAATTAGCAGTGACGCAGAGAGACGGACTCCGTCTCCGTGAGTAAGTGGTTCGGTCACCTGGCACCGGCTCAGACCCGGTAGAGCTCGCTAATCAAATTAGGAGTGTACTTTTGGAGCCAAATGCACAACTTGGAAGGAGCTCATCTCGTTTGCGTCGTGAATGCATTATTGAAATAGGCTGCTCTTGTCTCCAAAGTGGTCCCGCTGCACTCGTATCGGCTGCCTCTTGGTGTGTGCTGCTAAAAACGGAATCGAGCTTGTAACACATTTCATTTGGGCCTGTTCTTCTGGTCATGTTGTCCTCACGGCACAGCTTCCACACTGAACTCATGGAACTGGTTCATTTTTACAAATAATGAAACACACAACGGGAATCCGTGTTTTGAGTTCCCTTGAACCAGACCAGCCACTAACAAATGAACGTCATGTTTCCTCATTGTTATGTAGGCATAGAGAATAGCAAGCATATATACAGCGTTCATACTGTCCTGCAGCTATTTTCTTTGATTTACGATAAATCATTTGAGCTTTTAGAGAGGATTTGGGATAAAATCTTCTCTGACAAGCAAAAGAAACCTGAGAAGTATTTTTCAGAAAAGTGCCTCTGAATCCTCAGTCATACAAGTAACTGTAAGGCTGCAATTGAACCTTCAAGTAAAACCTCATGTCTGCATGATAATATGCTTATGATGTCAGTGTATCTGATCATGAGCATTGAATTCAAACTGCAGCTGAAGTTGATGTGAGTAGAAAATCACCGCAGGACCAGATGTAGGACTTTCAACTATGAAATGAACTTAGTCCGTTCAGTAGTTTTGAAATATAGACATCAACGTTCTGCTGACAAAGTCAGGCAGTTACACACATATTCATAATATAGCAGCAGTAAATGTTTACAAAATGTCATGATCATCCAGCATGCGCTGGAGTCAATTAGTTAGGTGTCGATGAAGCTCCAGAAAACTAAACACAGAGCCACTGTTGAATTTTAATTTGCAAACAATTCGATCACTCACACTTACAAAGCTCCTCTCCAATCAGGTTTGACTCCAATTCTGATGAGCATAACCAAAAAGGAGCATGATGACAAAAGCTTATATTATATATCTTTATCGCAGACACGGTTCCATATAAAACAACACCATACAAGGGCATAGAGAAAGTAGAAACAGTAGAAAAATAAATACAAAATTATGAAAGATACAACAAACTGAACTGTGCATCAATTATTTTTTCATATTTCCAAGTTTAAAATATTTTAAATTAATTTAACTATTACACAAATATCATAGAAAACTGCACATGTTAAAATGTATCCAGACTATTGCACCAATTCTGTCTCAGTTTAGATGTAAATCTGTAGCAGCAGGACTTCTACAATGTGGCTCTCGGACTCGTCCAGTGATGAATATCAATTCATAAAACCCTTTAAACAAGGTTAACAGAAGAAATTCATTTGAAAACATCCAACCTCCCTGCAGACAGGAAGTGGTTTCCTGATGAGCTGCAGTACCAGACAAACACACCAAATCCATCAACAGTGAGGTTCCCACAATGATGACTGCCTGCTCATCTCTTCTTTAAAGCTGCGGCTTGCAGGAAACATACAGTTAAAATTGGTTTTATTTAGCTTTGGTTCACTCACCTTCACAATGCCTCAGGCTGGGCTGTGACAGTCTGACGCTGCTGTGTGGACACGCCCCCATGGCTGTGTTTGCACCACGTAGAGAATAGTCCCATTTCATCAAAAGGGGTTTTAGTGAAATTATGATAATGACGCTTGTTATGAAATGATAGATGGTCATACCTGTTGTTTATAGATGTGTTATTATAGTCCCATGCTTCTTTAAAATGTTGTCTTTTTTCTACCACTTTGCCCAACTTTTTAAAAATCATCAAATTCAAAATGAGTTCATATTTACTTAAAGAGGTCATATTATGTAAAATTCAATTTCTAATGGTTTTTCCAACAGTAATAATCGTTCTCATACCTGGAATGACGCCCCAGAAGAGAAGAAAGTCTGTCCTCTCTCTCCCTGGCTTGTTTCAGTTTTTAAAAAGTGTGTTGCTCCAACCAGCCAATCAGAACTCAAACCCTATATAGTGTCATCGGGGGTTTAGCCAATCCCAATCAAGGTAGACCCTCCCTTTGACTCCTCCCACAAATAGGCAGCTCTGCTCTGGCACATGGCACCACGAGAGGAAATACTTCCTCCTCTTCGCAAGATGGGCATGTGTGGGTGGAGCCAGTCCAGCTCACACAGACACAGCAGATTCTGAATGCAGCTCCTATGATCCAATATTCAAATGGAGGAAAATCAAGGAAAAGCTGGATTTGGGCCATTAAACTTTGAATACAAGTTTTCTGGACCAACGAGATCATGTGAATTAGTTGAGAAGCTGGATGATATGACCCCTTTAAAGCTAACTAAAACTACCTTACACTAAAGGTTCCATATGCGTTTTATTTTCAATGAACTTAAAAGGATCCTGTGTAGATACTTGCCTGTGTTCCCACTACTGTCTGGTGTCCTGAGAGTTAAATGAATGATCACAGTCTTTTTCTTGGTTTGTAAAGCTCCCATGTGCGGAACAAATCAGCTAGATGGTCCTTTTGTTTTGTTTTGTTTCGTTTTTTTTTTTTTTTAGAGTAAATGGGAAACTATTGCCAGCTCTGCTCACACATCAGAGTTGGTGGTGCTACACATTTTCACCTTGACTCGTGTCAGCGGAGGTGTGTTCATTCACTCTTCCCTGATAAGCGGTTAGCAACCAGCTTTCCTCATCACATCACAGGTACTGGAGAGACCAATGAGAATTTCACCTGACGTCTGTACGAGCAGCCTGTCGCTCACAGGCACATCCTTCGTCCCATAATAATAATCCACAGGCGAGGATTGCTGGTCCCCTAAGTAGATTAATTTCTAACCGGTAAAGGCTTAATATAGAATAAAAGTAGGATGCGCTTCAGACAGAGCTTTTGCTTATCTGCCTCGCCGTGAAGCGACGGGCCGCCCTGCTGCAATCGGCGAGCGACGTGTCTTTCTGATGTGAAGGGGCGCCGCTAAATAGCATGTTAATCCGTCATGTGGAGAAGGGTGAGATAAACCCTGGAGGCTTTGCTGTGCTTTCAGACTGGGGCGTTTGGCCGTGACGGTTTTATGTTTGACTCCTGCAAAGTCAGGGCTACTCGCCGAGTGTCACGGACGAGCCTCCTCATCTCATATGTGATAGACGATTGCACTCGTCAAATCCAAATACTTGACACTCACGTTCATGTACTGTAGGTGGGTTACATAAAGTGGAACGTGGCAGGAAATGTGTCGTGAAGGAAACAATGATTTATCTCAAGTGACACTGACTGCAGAAATTATGAAACCATGTGACTCTTACTGCTGAAGCCGTTTTAATGTATAAAACTGCTGCTTTGCATATCACAAAAGACCAGAAAGGGAGTGTTTAGTAGTGTGTTGGGAATGTGTTTTTATTTGCCATTTAAATGGGGCAACATTTGAAGGGAACATGCATTTGTAGGATGAGCAGCAGACCTGGGTATTTGAGTTTCACCTGTAAAACATATATTGCTGGTCCCCTGGTCAGTTGTACATCTATGTCTAGTAATGGTATTTCTTCATTCTTAGTGATTCATTTAAGATCATGAGTTTAAAAAGAGGCATTAAAATTAATTTGTGCTCTTTCATACACATGTCTTTTCTTTGGTAGTAATTCAGCCTCCTTCCTCTCAAACCTGTGACCCAATCACCAATAGTATCCTGTGTTTCGGGTTAATGCTGGGGTGTTTTGGGGTTGCAGAGAGTGTGACAAGAATGATTTAGCCTTTTTTCTTTTAATTGATTTCCTGGAGGCGTTCACTGAGGTCAGTTTGTTATATGTGAGCCACGATCAGCAGTAACTTGCCTCTACACCTGGTGTTTTGTCTTTGTAGTGGCTGTTTGGATTGTAAAGTAATTCTTCCTGTGAATGATCTCGCTCGCTTTCACTTGGTGCCCAGTGTTTCTACCTGCCTCTTATTTGATGTCTCTTTCATCTTCCTTCTCCTTTTGTTGCTCTGTCTCCCGCCTGGCCCCTATTTTTCAGGCGAAAATCCCCTCCTTGTTGCTTTTCACTTTAATTTCTCCTCGTCTTCCCTCGGTCCCTGGCTGTCCTGGCACAGTGGGAAGATGAGCAGATTAATGAGCCTGCCCTCAGTGAACCTGACACCGATAGACGACACAGCAAAGACATACAATACGTGACACAGCAATAAGTATGTGGAGGGAGGCCGTTCGCTCAAGGCGAGACATTACAACTACTGCTGTGCATTCAAAAGGCTCTCAGTAGCAAACTGAGTCGATATGTTGTCATTGCATGTTCGACTGCGTCTGCTGGAGGCTCAGCGGTCCACTTTGGTGAAAACAGAAAGTATTTGTGCAGACATTAAGGGTTCACGGTTGCTGATTCATAAATACTTTAGGTACTTTCTCTCCTGCACCACTGTGAGGCTCATATTTGGTGCACACAACTTGGTGCACACACTTACAGATCGGGTAACACTGATCGCAGCCGTTCACTCTTGTTTGTACAGTTTGTCCACGATTTGCACGTGAAAGGAGAAACTTTTTGTTGCTTTGGTGGGCAGGTCCATTACAGCCTCTGTAGCCCAAGAGGCCAATCCCTCCCTCCTTGTCATCATTCCTTTACCAAGGCCAGTTTCAGTTTTGTTTTCTACCAAAGTTTAAAAATAAGGGACTGAGTGTGTGTGAGCAAACGGTGTACACTATATTCTCTGTCACAGTGGTGACTTACATCTCGCAG
>NC_137636.1:31773428-31848428 GCF_963383615.2 Lipophrys pholis | reverse complement strand
CCCTTATTGTCTGTTTGGACTCTTGGAAAATCATGTGAGCCACATTTCCCCTCTTTCCAGGGCGCGAACAGCTTCTCATTTGGCTGATTGACTTCATTTGTCAGAAACTTCTTGCAGGAGCCAAACTTTGGGTGAAGCGAATGCCAGCGCTTCAGTCAGGTGGAGAGGTAAAACAAAGCTCTTCCATCCTTCAGGTGACCGGAGCAACATTTTTACTCAAGACTTCTTCTGGGGATTTATTTATTTATTTTTTAAGAAGAAATAGTCTTATTTCTGCATTTGGAAATACCTGAAAGCATGACTACTTTGTTCAAGTGTATATTTGATTTAGTTTCATGCTCAGGAGAGAAACCAGTGTGTAGAAAACCAATATGCTTATACTTAGAGAATATCTTCTGTTATGCATCATGCCTTCTAAATGACTACAAAGACGTTCAGATTTAGCCATCATACCGTAAAAAAACAAAGCTAAAATCCATTTTTTTAATCCTTCAAGACCGTTGTAATCCAAGATCAATTTTGTTTAGAATCTTATTAATCCGATTTTACTACATTGATTGACTTTTTCTGTCCACATGTTTGACTTAGTGAATCATAAAAGATGAAGTTTCAGAAAAGGACGTCCCTCACAAGCATTCATTTAGTCTGTTTAGCAACAGAACACATAAAAAAAAACATCAGTGTTGAAGGAGAATAAACATATCATGCATTACATAATTTGCCCAATGCTCTGAGCAGAGAGAACTCACATCCTGTGAACTAAAGGTAGAATCCATTCATGTTTCATCCCTTCCCCACCCCGACCAGCCTGGATCCCCTCATCAGACGTGACTGCACCTCTTTTTAGCTCGGCTCCTCAGTCCACAAGTCTGCCGCCGTCTATTTTTATACTCTTGCTATAGTGGAGCAACTGTGTGTGCGTGGAATATTAAGCACCCCCCCCTTTTGACTCGCTCTCGCTCAACCCCCGTCTCTAACCGTGGGTAAGTGAAGTCATCGTCGGCTCACTACCATGTGAAGAACGGTGCACACTTCAGTCAAGTGCCAGCCAAAGAGCTCTTGCTTTTTTCTTCCCGGCTCTCGCTCTTCGTTACGCTCCCACAAACACACAATACGTCTGCTGTCTCTCCCTGTGTATCCCTTTTTTTTCCCTCTGTCTCTCACGGTACAGAAGATATTCTCTTTGTGTCTTTACTGGGCTGGGTTTCTCCAGCATCGTCTCACACAGGAAGCTTTGCGATCTGCAATCAGACTGATCTCAGGAGGTGCTGCTCCTCTGATTTGCAGGGTCAGCACTATCCCCTTGGCTTGTGTGTGTGTGTGTGTGTGTGTGTGTGTGTGTGTGTGTGTGTGTGTGTGTGTGTGTGTGTGTGTGTGTGTGTGTGTGTGTGTGTGTGTGTGTGTGTGTGTGTGTGTGTGTGTGGTTCTTGTTTGTTTTTGTTCCTAAAAGTTTAAGAGTGAGGAGGCAGCACAGGTTTGCCTGCACTGTGGGAGCTCTTTCTTCTTCTCTTCCTCTTTCTTGGTAGCTCTCTGGGAGCTGGACAGCGTGAGCATGACTCACTGAGATGGATTGATCTCCTCTACATATAGCTGTTGGCATTTTGTATAATACAGCTCCATGTTAAAATCACGTTGTTATTTTGGAGGATTGCGGACCGAGCGCCCGCTTCCTTCCTTCACACTGCTGTGGTTTGCATTATTTAAGCAGCACCTCCAAGCTGAAATGTCAAGCAGCATCACAGTTATTTTCTGCCTTGATTCATTGACTAATGCCACCAGGCAGCATTTAGATTAGTTTTCACACTCAAGTGTACCGTAAAACACATTGGGGAATCCACATATTTGCACAACAACACACTTACAGACACACACCTCTCGAGACAATGAATGAATTGTGTCCAGAAACATTTTTCACTCGTGACTGCAGCTCCGATTCTAACAGTGTGAAATACGAATTTAGATGTTGACAGGAGATCTAATTGGTCAGTTTGGCTGTCAGTCCTGTGGAGATCTCTGTGCAGTTGGTAGGAATCAGACGATTGAGGTGCTCATTGTCACAAAAAAATGAGAGGGGACGTTCTCTGGAACCATCACCCTGTGAAGCAGCTTCATTTTTGAGTCTTTTTGAGGAGTTTGACCTGATTGAAAAGATTTTTCATGATGGAATTTATTATTACTATTTCCCAAAAATATTGGCATCAACTGGAGTTCAGTTTTCCTTCACATGTCAGTCTTTCTCTTAATGCCTCTGTAAAAGTGTTTTAATGGAAAGAATCAATAAAACAGTTACTTGTAAAAAGTAGATGCGTCTGTAACCCTCCGGCTCAGTGACGTTTTAACATTGTGTTGAATGGTGAACGACTGTCTTTTTAGAATAGGAACCAATTAACTGCATGTAGTTAGCTATTATTATTGACTGCTCTCCATACGGCAGTCAATAGTCACAAGGACCTCTTGACCGGTGGAGTCTGTAATACACACATAAAGTCAAATCCTCTCGGCCTCTTATTATTTCTTTTATTTGTGTGCAGTATGCCTTGTCCTAGCCTCACATCATCTTTCTATGTTATCCTCTTTCATCGTGTAACTGCTATAGTAGATGAGGATAAGCCAAAGGTAATATATATATATATAATAAAAACAACTCTTCCACATTACAGTTCTTCAGGGGAAAATTGATGTGAAATGAAACTCATAAGCTCTTGAATTCAGGTCACTAGTTCACGTTTTCTCTTGGGGCTGTTTATCATATTCTCATTATAAATGGCTGACCTGTTGACTTGCAGTGTCAAAAGTGCGCTCAGTCACAACTACATTATTGTGAAGCAAGACAATATGTTTTCTCTACAGCGTTCCCAAATGAACATTCCGTCCACATGTCACTATGCCTCAGGGCATGTAGTACATATGCCAGGCCTTTAGGGGCGCAGTGACTCACCAAATACACCAAAAACGCAGAAGAAGACAGACACGGAGCACATAGAAATATAGAAGTAGACTCCTGCTGGTACTCAAGAAATCCAACATTTAACCTTATAAAACCTCCTGGTATCAGTAGCGTCTACAGCGCCACCTGGAGCATGCAGTCCACCATTGTTATGGTTATTAGGTGACGTAGCAGAACGGCGTTCTCGTGCGGACCGGCCCGAAGACAAACAGACTATTTGATAAATTCTTGTGCGTGGTGGCAGGCCTCAGACATCAAGATAAGGATCCCACTTTATCTACATGTTTTGAAGCAATCCTCAGGCCCGAGCCGATGATGAGAGGCAGACTCCTGTTTTTCCACCTTCTTTGTTCTACGTTGTTTTCTTTCTCTGACTGTCTCTACCAGTTCTGTCTCTCTCATTATCTCACATCAAAAGAGTGAGGGGGTTTCTCTGCCTCTGTTAAGGATTCACGCTGATCTAGAAAAGCACATAACAGGCTGCCGTTGTGAATTCACTTTCAAAACTTACCACTGTTTTACGCGACAGTAGAGGCTCATTTCAAAAGTTCTCCTGACCACTCTCCCTCTAATTGAATGGAAAGCAGCTCCCTGAAAATGCCTCCCTGAAGATCTGTTTTAATGGTCATACTGAAACACCCAAAGTGTGTAAGGACCAAAGACTTTCAATGGTCGTGAAGCAGCAGATGAATATCTTGGTTTCTTGGGGTGTCACATTATTTTCTTCCATTATTGAGAATAAATCAGAACAGGACAGAAATCACAATATTTACCCATGTTCCCATATAATTCTAATACTACTACTACTACTACTACGACCAATAATAATAATGATAATAATAATTATTATTACTATATATTTGCAAAAAAATTGTCAAAACTTTGGGTATTTTTGTGCAATCGCAGCAATACACTGCAGTGTTGCATTATGCAAAGTGTAAAGCTAAAGTCTCTAATTGTCATTCATTCTTGAAATTGAAATCACTGCACAATCTATAACCAGCTCAGTGTCCATCACCGGCTTAACAAGGCCATCATGGATAGTTTGGAGATTACAGGAAGAAATGTCAGTTACCAGATGTGGTCACTTTCCTGATAAAGAGTTAAGACGTTGTTTGGCATTCACAATCGTCTGAAGCAAACAACAATAGGCATTTGATGATTGTTTTGTTAAATCAGCTGCAGTGTCATGCGACAGCGCCGCGACTACCTTTACTCTGGAGGTCCATTTGAATGTTTGTATACTTGTGGCTGGTCGTCGTCTCGTCACAGCAGCAGCGAGTCACAGCCTGCCTGCCCAGTGACTTTCCACCGCCCTTGAGTTTTTGGAGATGCTCAGGAGCAACGGGTCTCCATGGCAACAAGATTATTACATCACTACTCTCCAGCTGCTGTCGTCAAGCTGGTGTTTGTCCAAGCTCTGCGGCAGCCCGACAGTGACTCCACACTCTCATCACACACGCCGCTGCGCATGCCAAAAGCCTGACTCTGAACTCCTCCAGCGACGGGGGCACGGCCGTGTGTTCGAGCGCGCTCACATTCACTTCGTTTGGGGTTCTTATGTCGACTCTGAACAGTGTAAAAAAAAAAAATAAATAAAATAAAAAAGCTGATATCTTGGAACAGCCTGAACATTATGAGCACCTGGCTTGTATTCTGTCACGCGAGGCGTCCAGACAGACCGGACCCGTCGGTGCAGATGCCTTTTCTCTTGTTCTGCCTGGTGAGGTGGGTGGGCCAGACATTGTCATTTGGCGCTGGACTCATCCTGTCTGTGTTAGGATGTGCCCTTTTGTTCTGCTGCTGGGTGGGCTGGGACCTCCTGTTGCTGAGGGCTCCATTTCATATGGAGCGTTTCCTCTCTGGTTGTCTGTCGGTCCCATCATGGGGGGAGGGGGACTGTATGTCTACAGGTGAAAGGAAGACCTGTTTTTATATTAAACTCATCGTATATTTGTCTGTCTGTATATCTGTTAGCAAGATTACGTCCAAACTACTGCACGGATTTTGTCAAAATTTTCACCACAGATAGATATTAGGCCATGGGAGATTTCATAACATTTTGGAGGTGGTCCGGACACTTTTATTTCAGTCCAGGTCAACCCAATCTCTGACTACTATTGTTCACATTTGAAGAACTTTGTATTTTACTTAAGTACTCTATAAATAAAGATTTTATTTGTACTTACAAAAGTATTAAAATGGTAAATTAGGGACTAAACATAAAGTGAAATATTCTTTTTACCAACAATATTAGACGGTTGTCCGCTGAAGATGCTGTTGCTCAGTGCTGTTGGAACCCGGCCTTGGGCCTGCTGGTTCCTCCCGGTCCTCTGATCCTGAACTTGGTCGTCTAAAAAAGTCTCATGACAACAAGATACGTTTTACCATTTATTTGAGTAAATGTAGCTAAATGCAATGAGCAGCGCTGGCCACCAGGTGGACTCACGCAGGAGCACACCCAAAGAGTGTCGAACTTCCCGGGATCGACAGTTTTCTTCTGGGCGTAGGCCTCGCCCCGACATTGGGTTAGTCTTTTTGTTTTTCCCGGAGAAGCTAACGAGGCAAACTAATGAGTCTAGAGTGTTCCACTCGATTCTTATCTCAGGTGACAGTGACTCCCCAAGCAAGAGCCTCCTGCAGGTGTTTCACGTGACTGGTACGGATCTCGATGACTCGCTGGTTCAAGCATTTTCTGTTATTCAAACCTGGAGTAGCATTGCAGCTCAGTTTAGCGTATTATTTGCCATCCCTTCAGTGCTTCTGAGACTCTCAGCTATCTTTATCCCAGTTTGCCTTTTTGCCTGAGGGAGGGTTAGTTCATCAAATGTTTGGCACAATTTAAATGAGGTTAACAGCACCCGGTTAGCCCAGTTTAAGTCAAACAGGTCCCTCTGGATGTCTGTGATAGATGGCCACCTGAAAGCACCGTACCTATAGCCAGCGACATGCAGATGATGAGGTTATCAGGCTCGGTACATCCTCAGCTGCCTTCCTTCTGTTAACCCCTGTACCTGCCTGCTTCTAGTGTGTGGATGTGGAAAATTCCACTGTGTCCCTCAGCTACATCATTCATCAAGTCACCATTACGGCTGTAGACAGGACAGGGTATCCCAGAAGGGCTTGTGCACTTCCTGCTTCAGCAGAGGTCAACGTGACCTTGACGCCTGACTGAACTCTCTCCGCTCTGCTACTGAGCAGTTGTGTGTGCAGCCTGCCGCAGAGCCTGGAGTCTCACTGAGAGGAAAGACTTGTGGACGGAGGAGACGAGTATCAGCTGAGCTGTGGCTGCAATGAGAGGCGAGAAGGAGGCAGGAAAGAGGCTGGAGGTGTGAGAAAATGAAACTCCAGGTAATGCACCTGGTTGTCTGATGCCGTCTTTCTAACACAACCAGAATTTCCGAGAGACAAAAATAAATTCCCGTCGCCATAGACACTTTGCACATCTCCCTATCATTTGCAATTCAGGTGCTTTTTACAGGGAGTCTAAAATAAGAGATGTGATGTCAGCACACGTATCTGCCGGATGGCCATGGCTGGTGGGAATTAAAAATGTATAAATCATCAGGTAGAGCGGCGTAATGCAGCGGAATGAGAGGTGAGGGCGCAGCAGTGTGCCGAGGGAAAGACAGAAGGGGAAAAGAGAAACCACATTGATGAAGTTCAGGATCCAATAATAACTCATAATGAATGTAATGAAGACTGTTATGGAATGTATAAAAAGGAATTTACAGGCACTTTGTATTCTTAATTTAGTTCAAACATAAAGTTACAATACACCTTTAACCATGTAAATAGTCAAATTTAAAATAATGATCAACCGAGTTACATCATCACTAATACTGCAATCAATTTGTCTGGAATCAAAAATACACCAAACATGAACATATTTGACCAGACTGTGCATGAACACAACAGTACATGTAGAAAAATGTAAATTCTTCAGAGATAACCTTGTTTTTTAGACTTTTAGTCTTGATTTGATGCATCTGTGTATTTTTATATGCTTTGGCTAAGAGGCGAACACAGTGGTGATTATTTTAATGAACGTTACAATAAATCAGGAGATACTGCATCAACTTTCCTCCGCCTCTGATTTCTGGAAAGTATAAACATCCTCCCCAAGCTTTCTGCTCATTTAAACTCTTGCTGCTACGATAAAGAGTCAGAACACTGGACGGGTAATGTATTGCATGAACGTTTTTAGTGAAAATAATTTCTAGAATAAAGGAATTTGGCTTAAAAATACATTAATATGAAGTTTGGCTGGTGATGGAATGCTGAGAGATTAAAGTAATCTTATAGCAACTGGAGAGGATTCAATCTATTGCATTTACTCTTCATTTTACTGGAGCCATTGCTCAAAGTGTTGAAAATCAAAGATGAATTTCCTTCATGTAAAGAACAGGTTCAGAAAAACAAGAGTTTGACGTTACAGTTTCCTCATACCTGTGAGCTAATTTTCACCCGGGAGCCTTCACACAATGTCGAAGCTGCAGGGAGGCTCTGAAAGGCTGTTGACTGGAGAACAACACTGCTAATATTCAGGAATGAAATATCTGTTGGTAATTTATAAAGACATTCGTGTTAATGTGGATTAATGAGCAGCAACATCAGACTCCAGAATGACCTGTGAGATAAACACATCCCCACACTAACGGTGTTGAAGTGTTGTAATAATTCATATTTACACTAGAGTCTATTTTCAGCAGGGTGCGTTGGACAAACTCAATGTAAAACAAGCAGGCAAAGTAGTTTAGTAGGTATTTATAGCAGTGAGCAGAATTTGACTCTAACACTCAGAAACACCCTCGAGTGGACGGACAAACATGTTCGGCAATGATGTGATGCCAAAGGCTTGATTGGTTTGTCGATGTGTAAATTCAGTTTTGCATATTTTGCTCCCAGCTCTTATCTCCGCTATCCACGCTTCAGTCCCACAGTTTTTCAGGCTGAAAGTTCCCGCCTGCCCGAGAGAAAGAAGACGAGCTCTCACATCTGTCTGCCTGTTGCTGCTCCCCCTTGTTTTCAACACAGACGTTTGTTGTCTGCTGCATCGGTTTCATCGGCGACGTTCTCAGGTTGAAGTGGGAAAGTGAAGCACGATTAAAAACAGACATTTATTTGACGCATTATTTCCTCTGGAATCAGTCGATCAAAATGAAAACGTACTGTCTTAATTCAAACTTATTCCTCTCAGACTTGAGTGAGACACATTACTTCAAACAATTAGATGTTTTTAGCTTTTCCCCTTTGTGTTTGTTTCTTATTGATATAATTAGAACTCCGTTAAGGGCCGTGGACATAAAGGACCATGGCAACTGGAGCTGATGTGATCAGATTTGCTCAGAAATCTCCTTGTGCTCATGACGAGTTCACACTCGTGTGTGTGCTAGAGCCCGATGTGTACCAACGACCTGAATTGTTCTAAAATAAAATGTAATCGAACCTGAAATGTATTAACTGGTCAATATTGGAAGACGCTGCGACCAGAACTTAAAAACCTTTAAATATTACAATAAGGGAAAGGCAGGTTATGTTTCCCCTAATAGTGTAATAATTTTATTACATCATAAAGTGAGTCAATGTTTTATTGTTTGGACTTGAGCTTGAACTTGAATTTGAATAACACTGAAAGAATGAGTTCTAAAAGTTTGGACTATTTGTTTATACATATATCTATATACAGTTTATGGTATTTATATTTGATTACTGTTGCCCAAGGCATTAATATTCTCCTGTTCTCTAAAAAAACAAACATTTCTCCAGTCACCCGAACAAAATGATCTATAAACATTAAACATTAAGATCACATTTAAATTCTTGCTAAATCTTTTTACATTATCGACCAGTTATTACATTTCAAGTTTTATTACATTTTATTTGATAACAGTTCGGGTTGTTGTTCTATCTTGGGTCGTTGTTACATATCGGCCGTTTTATTCTGTCTCAATTCTTCTCTGTGGAATTATAGTTTTGCTGCTGTCATAATTAGTCAGCTCTGACTTTGCAGAATCGTCTGACCTCTGTTTCCCACAGTTGTACTGGGGTACCCTGAATGGAGCGTTAATTTGCTCTTATGAGGATAAACCACCATTAAGGTGGTTGCATATGATGAATTGTTGCTTCTGTTATAAAAGACTTTGGGGCGGTTCAGTTTCTGAATAACGAGCTGTATTCGTCTCATCTGAAGGAGGGAGATGGGCCAGCCGGCGTCTCTCCCTCACTGCTCACTATACTCATTTAGTCCCTTCAATTAGACAATTTCAGTTTAATTTACACATTTTAATCACTGCCCAGTCGTCTATCTTCTATATCCAACTCAGGGTCACAGAAAGCATAGTCATCTGGACTAAATAATTCAAATCCAAATTATTTTCTCCCACTGTATAGAAATGTAAACTCCAATGAGTGCAGCTCAGAGTGGAAATGAAAGTATCCCATCATTCTCCTGCGTTGCTTTATTTTGTGCTCCGTGCTCACAGTAATGAACACAATGTGCTGCAGTGGCGCTTATTCAAATTATTTTGGCTTGACGTCAAACCTCAGATCAAAAGGGGCTCGCAGCATTCATCTGAACAAGTAGGACTGAACAAGCTCCGAAGACAAACTCCTGCAAATTATTCATGTTAAATTAGATTGAAAGTTTATAAACGTAAAAAAAAAATCAGCAATTAACAATCTGCTTCTTCTTTGATCCGGATAGAAAGTCATTGAACGTGGTTTAAAAGATTCAAGTAAATTTCCCCAGACGTGGAACTGTCGATCAAACTGCCAGCATCATGGTTTTGTTGTGACCTAACAGTCTGATTAAACAGGTTAATGTCGCTGCTGTCAGGAGGATTTCAGGTCATGAATTACTAGGCCTCTCGTTCACATGTTAGGAAGATCCCAGCCCATCTCCTTCACCGTCAGCCCAACTAACGTCATTCAGAATGCATCTAAAAGTCAATTATCCACTCGAAGGATCGATAATTGCTCCGTTCTTTACAGAGAACAGACTGTGATAATGACACCGGGGCCTCAAAACCCAGTTTTCTCTTTAATGAATCTATGTTTGGTTGAAGGGACTGACTCGCAGCATGGTGGGCTTTTTCACTGCAAACCTAATTTGTTCATTTGACATTTTTTCAATATTGCAGCAGTGAGGCGGTGATGGAAGCTTGACAAACCTGAACAGAGAAACGTCACAGAATGTCTCAGCGCTTCACAGCCCATTGCAGCATATTCGCTTATTTCCTTTGGCTGAAACACTGATGCTTGTTATGCTTTGGCCGTACGGCTTCAAAAGGACTCATGTGATCATAGAAAGCTCAGCAGTCAGCTCCTCTCCTCTTCGCCGTACAGCTAAAGCAGGGGAAATGTCAGAAGTACCGGACCTCTGAATCCCTGGAAGTGTCTGTCCTCAGTGATGTGCTGCGTCAGCAGGGTTTTCACTCTTACACCATGAAGGAGGAGCTGATTTTAAGCTTCAAATGATGTGTAATTTCTATATCTTCTATTATAGATCAATAAATATGAACACATAGTGTCAATCATCATTTACTGCAATCATCCTATTTTGTACTGTGACGGTAAAAGAAAGTAACCCTTTGATTAAAACCTGTCTTGCATTTGTTGATTGTTGAATAATGAGATGACTTGAGGACTAACATCGTTATACCGTCCATACAAACATGACCAGCTGTCTGTTTATCATTTCAAGGAGATTCATTATTTGCCTGCTGAGGGGAACCAGCAGTAAACACAACAAGGACACATTCAGCGGATAAAGTTGTGGTGTAAAAGTGTCAGTAGATCATGAAACCTAAAGTTTCGACCACTCAAGCTGTATTATCGGCCTCAACCGACCTCTGATGCACTGCTTTAGCTTTGAAATGCTGCACCGCTCCCTGCTTCGTTCATTTAGGTGAAAATAGTTGATATAGAACAAGAGAGCTGGAGGTGACTGTGGCTGCTATTCATTTATCTTCCATATTGTTTTGTCCAACTCAAGGTTGCAAGGCCGGACAGATCCCCTGTCCATCACATGGCGAACAGAGAGAGAGACGGACAATTACATACACTCACAGTCACGCCTGTTATTACACTTTATTAGATCCAGTCTCAAGGAGAACATGCAGGTTCCACACAGAAAGGCCAGACTCCAACCACAGGCGCTCTTCTTATTAATCGACGGGTTGAACAGTTTGAATGACAAATATGAGGGGGTTATTTATATTTAATATGAAGTGGCAATGTCCCTGTCAGCCACTCTAATTGAATGGAGCCACTTCTTTTGGTTACTTTTGTTTTTAATAGGATCCATTGAAACACCGTGTGCTTGTTTCATAACAAACCTTATCTCATGCACTAAACAAAAAGCAGTTCAACAACACACTTACCTCTGAACAAATTGTACTGAAAGAGTAAACTGCCATGTTATTTCCAGGTTGTAGGATTTACTTTAACATCTGAATGCAAATGTGCATAAATGGCATGAGATACATGCAAATAGTGTCAAACTAATACTCTGTCTCCCAATCACTCATCATTTATTGTGTGAATTTTTTCCAGTTTGTCCGTCCCTTAGTGAAAAACTCGTGCTCAAGAAAAAGAGGCCCCTCACTTTCCTGTTGTACTTGGCAGAGGTTGCCTGTCCAGAGCTGGTTGCCCGTGTCAGCAGCACCCCCAATGCACGACAAGAGGAAGCTGGCATCAGTGCTCGGTTTCGCTGGACATGAGCCCTGAGACGAGGCTGCCCTCACACTGGGGCAGCAGGCATTGCCCCGTGAATCTGGCCTGCTTGGCCCCGTGTGTTGTGTTATGTTGTGATGTCTACATGAAACATTGAGGTGGACCTTACCTGCGGTCACACTGGGGTTGGTCTCCTGTCTCAACATTCCGACACTGAAACCCGCATGTCTGTGAAACATCAATATGCAGCCAATGGCAGGTGACATCTGCACGAGGGGAGAGGCTAAACTCCTGCAAAAGAATGACAAGAAAGAACCTGAATTGTATCTCGCTGCACAAGTGGAGGCATCCTTCCTTGACCTGTCTGTCTTGCTGGACATCATGTGCCGCCCAGGCACACGCAATCTGAATCACAGCCCGGCCCTTTATTTTTGTTTGTCCCTTCCATCTGTGTGAGGAGCGCGTTGTTCAGCTCAGGGCCGTGTGACAGGAATACGAATGAGTCCCGGTTGTCCTTTCAGGCGCTTCCAGATTCTCTGCAGCTCTGCAGCTAATTGTCTGAGCCTCTGTGAATGCTGCAGGAACGCTGTACCTGTCACAGGCTACTGTTTGCCTCGGGCACTAATGGATCCCCGGTTGCCAAACCTGTGGGAAACGGAACAGCAGGGAATGAGAGATCGTATTAAAAATCATTTCTTTGAAGAGCTCAGACTTTACTGTAACAACCTCTTAAGGTATTTAAATGTATTCCTGTTAAATTAAGTCTTTATCTCGCAAATAACTCTCGCATTCTTTACTTGATATGGTTGCTTGATGAATGCGGTTTATTTATTCCAATAATAAAAAATAAAACAACAACAACAATAATGATGATGATGATGATGATAATAATAATAAATATAATAATAAATCATATGGAAATTATCAAATGAGCACATTTCTTTGAGAACCATTACACAAATGTGCCAGTATGCACAATGGATAGTTCCACTTCTTGATGGTACAAGCGCCACTCTGGCAGGGTGGATTTGAGAATCCTTGCCCCCTTCATGAAGCAGGGTTTCAATCCCTCACAGCCATCAGTCTGTCTGTCCTTTAATCTTCTCTCTGTCTATCTCCTAACCTCCAACCAGAGGAGCAGGAAGTCTCCATCTCTGAGTCTGGATCTGCAGGTTTCTTCCTGTTAAAAGACTCTTTTTTTTTCTCCTTTTCACCGTCTCCTCTGCTTGCTCATGTTCGATTGCTGGATTTTTCTCTGTAAAAGTGCCTTGAGATGACTATGTTGTATTCAACACTTCGCACTAAAAAAATGTAATTGAATTGAATTTGTTAGAGCATTTATAGACTACTGACACACTATTCTTAACACCAATCACCTAAGCAGACGACATGTATCGGACCTGTATTTCTTTTCTCATTCTGTTGTTCTCAGTTATAGTGGATAATGCCACTTTTTACCTGAACATCACTGTGTCAAATAATTCTTCCTGCTCCACTGTTAATAATGGTCGTGTCATCCCTGCATAATTTCCTACATGAGAGTAAAAGTTATAAAGTAGTATAGTGAAGTAGAGGGAAACAAATCCCTCTCCAGCTTCTAGACAGTTTATTTTGTTTGTTCTTTCTTTTCTTCTTTGTAACCAGCTTTTTATTACTATGGTATAATTATAACTTGGAGAGAAAGGTGTCAATAATACT
This sequence comes from Lipophrys pholis, assembly GCF_963383615.2. Lineage (NCBI taxonomy): Eukaryota > Metazoa > Chordata > Actinopteri > Blenniiformes > Blenniidae > Lipophrys > Lipophrys pholis. The sequence goes on along the minus strand of NC_137636.1, from coordinate 31,835,107 downwards.
TAGATCCATTATTGGGATGGATTTTCTCCCGCTGCATGTTAGGTTTGTGAAAAGCTGCGGTAAATGTCGGCTTCACTTCAGCAGATGAGTAATCACACTGGCTCGTTCAGCTGAGACACATGAAAGTACATCTGGCTCACAATGAAACTTACTTCTGCACAAAGAGAAAAGGCATCTCTACAGATTTTAATTAGTCTCGCTCCCCTCTCGGTTTGTCTTGAACAAGTTAAGAAAAAACAAGCACCTTTTCCAGCAGGAGTTTCCAGTTGTGTTGTGCAGAGATTAATTGCAGTCAGAAGTGGTTTCCTGACAGGGGGGCAGTGCTGCAGCCTGGCTTTTGGTCATTTGTCTGCACATTTCCTTGACTCAGCTGAACACTCCTGAATGTGTTTATTTCTGGCCGGCACGCTCGCAGTGTTGCAGCTGAGTTGCAGTTCAATGACTCAGCAAAATCCAGTTTCTGGCTTCCTTTGCCACCGACTCTCTTGATACTTGCAGGACACTGCGACTGTGTGCGTTGGAAGAAAACACTGGAGCTTTGACGTGGTTGCTTACAGACGATTGGTCTGACTGACGGTAACTGTTCAATAGCTGTGGAAACGTGTTTTGCTGAAGTTATGAGAAAAGTCTCTTATTTGAAATTTCTATTGGCTTTCCTATTGATTTGTGTCCAAAAATCCCAAAATATACCTATTCTATCGTGAAAATACTGAAAGTCCAGTATTCAGCCAGAAATGACATAATATGAGGCAATGTGTGAGTTTAGAGTTAATCAAGTGACTTTTCTTATTGGTGTATTAGTTACCGGAGCTGCTCTGCGGTTACATTTCAACATTCTGGACTTGATCTGACTGGCTGACCGGTGAAGCATATTCCGCTGCCGTTTCCACCAATGGATAAAATACATTTTAACATGGGTAGGTAGGGATGCTCATTAGAAGAATTGAGGATACATAGAACACAATTACCTGATCCTGTACAGAGTTTTAGAAATGTAACAAATAGACAAATATACTACAGAAATGTTCATGATCAATATCCGTCTGATGGATTGATGAAAGTTTTTCAGGACAGTGTGAACGCCTTGCAGGTAAAAAGGGTCATATTATTCAGCTTTTCAACACTTTCACATGGTCTTGTTGGTCCAAAAACATTGAATTCAAAGTTTATTGCCCCAAATCCAGCTTTTCCTTGATTTTCATTCATTTGAATATTGGATCATATGAGCTGCATTCAGAATCTGCTGTGTCTGTGTGAACTGGACTTTATTTCTGGGGCGTCATTCCAGGCATTGGGACGATTATTACTATTGGAAAACCATTAGAAAGTGAAGTTTCCATAATATGACCCCTTAAAGTCTCTTCCCACATCACCAATATTTTTCGATTATATTCTAATTCTATCACGGAGACGGTCTCTGTCTTGTTAACAAATTTTCTTTTGCTCATTGTTGGTTCATATTTGCAAACTTTATGAAGAAAAGTTTTCCAGTTTCCAGACTCGTGCTAATTTGCGACTTTTGCAAGTCAGGCATGGCGAGGGCTCTTCCTCGCCTAATGGAATTCAGCAGTCTGAATATATAGACACGATGCGACTGGACTCTCATGTAGTTAGACGACTTGGCTGGAAGTAACTCTTGTCATTAGAGATATTCGACTACACCGTTGGAGATTTAATGTGACAGAGCTGGAGGATGACGAGAGCAGAAAGGCAATAAAAAACATAGAATTTATCTCAGGGTTCATGTGCAAAACCTAGAGCTGAATGTGTATGAACACTGATGTACCTAAAATACTGCAGTGTCTCTGCGTGCTGAAGCTTCAGTGAAACGGATTTTGATGTGACAGCTTCCCTGTAACTACACTAGTAATTGTGTTTGTGTCATGAACTGTTGTTAGTTCCGCCTCAGTTGATGGTGATTAACCCTTTATCAGCCAAGTGACCATCTCTTGGTAACTTCTTCATTTTTACCTGTAACTTTGAGAATAACAATTATTGGTAATTCAAAGTGGAACTGGAAGTTGAGATTGCTCTATTAGAGATATCTATTATGATGATGGACACCTCTGCGCCGCATTCCTCATATTAATATACAAACTGTAGTGTTTTGCTCCATTGACATCATATTTGATGATATGCGCTGTACACATGAGACTAGTACAAATTACATTATTTCAATTTTGAAATGTTCCACCAAAGACATCCTATTTAGACAAGTTTGTTTGTAAAAATCTGATTATATTGTTGAACACAAGAAAGTATGATCTTTCGCAGAACTTCAAAGAGGTTGTTTTTTTTAATCAAGAGACATTTTTGCAGTAAAAAAACAATAAGCTTCTCCTTCCCTCTGCGTTTCTTTCTGAGACTATTAGAAAATATTTGAAACTGTCCTTTACCTGCTTCACATCAAACACACGCTGAAAGGAATACAACGTGTGCTCTACAAGAATAAAGCTGTTTCATCTCATAATAGCCCCTTTGACAAACTCTGAAAGTCCAGTTTAAAAGTTATACTTTCACAGTTCTGACTTCAGCCGACAGGAAAGACTTCAGAAACAAAAGGTAGGAGAAGGAGACAATAGTTCACCTGGAAGGAAGAGCAGCTTTGATAGTGTTTTCTCATCCGGCAGACGTCTGTTTGTACAGCGTAGCTTTCTTGTTTTAGAACCCGCTGGACCTAAAACTGCAATGACCCATTTTCAATTAGGAGGATTCCTTTTCTTTAATTCAGTCTCTGTGAAGTTGGACAGAGAATTTCCTGTCAACTTCTGTCACCATCAGCTGTCATTTTTTCTTCTTTGCAGTTTACATGAATACAGACGGCTCCCTCTGCGTTGTCCCGGTGCAAATTATCACTGTTTTTAGAAATCGAAACCCTCCTTTGCTCAGATCCCCGAGGCGGTTCAGTGACTTTACATATATCTCACTCCTTAGGAATTACAGAAACCTCTATTTACTTTACACTGATTGTGTATGATGTTGTTTTTATTTCACGAGATTAAACCCTTTTAGATGTATGATTGTCGAGGCAGGTGAACTGTCGTGCCTCCAACAGCACGACAGTTCACCCGTCAAAGATTTTTCACGTGCATTACTGCACTTCCTCTTTTAATTGACACACCCACTCCATTCTCACTGAGAGAACCTCCCCGCAGGTCTCATTTTCATGGGGGTCCAACATAAAACAATCAATAGATTGAAAATAATGGTTAAAATCACAGTTCATGATGACGGACACTGAACAAAAAAAAACAACAACCCAAAAAACCCATACCAACCACACCCTGGCCTAAACATCTAATGGTAAATATAGTATGTCAATGAGAGAATTAACTGGACTTAATTGAGATCATCAAACAGTACTCACTGTGACCAGAGGCAGTTTGTTCACATTAACGCTCCATCTCAAGCTGCTTAAACATGGTGGATGGTGAAACACATCCAACTCTGATGAATGAGTTATTCCAGTCATATGGCGCTTTGAACATTTGCCAGTTTTCTTCTTAACCCGGGAGGTTGAAATAAAGGAGCAGCAAAGTATTGAGACTAGAAGAGTACTAGTACTAGAAGAGCAGGTTTGAATGTATATGGTATGATGGTATCGTCACCATAAAGTTAAACATGACAACCGCTGAAAGCATCAGTAAATTATTAATGTAGATTGAATAAACAAGGAGTACCGACACCGAATCCTGATGCACTTCTTTCTCTTGGATTCTCTTGAAGATCTGATTTGCTTCCATGTCAAAGAGTGTATTGTTTTCTGAGCACTAAATCATCAGAGAGGCCAGCCGCATAGCTAAAGTAAATCACCAACAAACTTGAATTCTCGTAAACATGAAATTAACTTTTAATATTTTCATGTAATTTGACCGGGAGGTAGTGGAGCAACAATAAAGTGGGAGAAGCTTTAGATTCATTTAGTTGAAAAGTGGATTCTCCAAAACACATTTATGGTGCCTTCATCACAATATACACTTGTTTTTCCAATTGTACAACTTGTTTTCTTTCTGTAACTTGGTGCTTAAGGGAATAACTAAACATTGCAGTGACTGATTTATAATTCGTTTTGCAGTTTGCAGTGAATTTGTTTTGCTGTGCACGCAGGGTTCAAGTTGGGGTTGTGTACAGTCAGTAGGCTAAAGAGTTAAACGTCTGCCCTCTCACTTGTAGGCACTACAAATGTCGTAGAAAAGTGTTTCATCTATGTACAAGGATCCAGTTAACTGTCAGCCGCCTGCCTAGTTGGAGCTACCCCCTGTTGAGGATCGTGTGGCGCATGATATCCACATCAAGGGGGAATGATTAGTGGAAGCACTTACTCCTGATAAGAGCAAATAGTTGACAGTATATTTCATAGAGAAGAGAAAGCCATGAGACTGGGGAACACTAGTCGTCGCTCTGTCAGGCAGGAGTGTGTTCAGGGACCGATCTGAAGGAAGATACCAGGAGTGAAGAAGACGAGGCTCCATTATTCTCAAATGGAGGCAGTTTGGAACACTGGACTACATCCTTAAATATGTGTGTATGTGGATTGAGCACATTGGTCAGGAAACCAGGGCGACAGCGTCGTATCATTATTACCTTATCTTCAGATACACGTGGTGGCAGTAGCAGCATGATGTCGGGAAGGTTTGCAACAGAGCGCGTTCACAGTTCCCTGTTTGAGCCGGACCACCGTTCACCTCAGAGAGTTTCTGGGAAAAACCATTTCGTTCGGCACCTTGAGAGCTCCCCTGAACTCTGAACAGTATCTCACAAGTGATCTCTTGTCTCCTCAAAAACTTGGGTCTCGGTTCTCATGCAAACGGTCTTTACAGCGGGCGGGCTGAGAGGACGTGATGTAGAGTGCAATGCATTCTGGGTAGTAAACAAACAAGGCTAAACACAGAAAGAAAAAGTTGGAAATGATCTTGCGGGCAGACGTGGAGTAATGAGGAAGACTTTCATTGATATCTGGTCTGAAGACTAAACATCACGGTTGTTACCCATTAGCCACGAGCTAACTAGCTTAGCCACCACGGGATAAAGGGGCAGGACTTCTTATTTCAGTCCAGATCAATCAATGAGCCGTGTTTCTTCTTTACTTCCTCTCTGGTCAGTGTTTGTTTCAGGCGACAGCGCCCCCTAACCAGCAGCTAGTGGAATTGGTGACATTTTCCAGGAGGTTTGGTCTTAAAGGTGTTGCATGAACTCAAACCAAATCAAATGAAGGGGTGAAAATTCTCGGCCGGCCCTCCCAAGTAAACCTAATCTATTGGAATGTGAAAGGCCAAAAGACTAGATGACTAGGTAGGGTATACAGAACAATGAATTGAAACTAATGAAGGTTATAAATCTCAAAATATGGCAAAATGTAGAGAATTTGATTAAATGTAGTTTAAGCACGTTCAGAAAATAACAATTACCTCAAAAACTCATCATATTCACAGAAATGTACCTAGGCACTGTGTTAACACTACATCACATCTAAATAACTTAAATCAATAAATTGGCATGACTTTATCTGTTCAGCTTATAAATCACTGTACTTGAAAAAATGCTTGCCAACCATTTGTGCAGTATTGGCTGTTGGACCAGGAAGGTTTCATGGAAGTGATCCTGTACGTCTCACCAGGGCATCGCAGACTTTCACCACAAACCTCAGTGAGATTCAGAATCGCGTATTGAACGATACACTTCCAAGCTGTGTTTTTCAGTCATGCATATGCAGAGTTAAAGTCCCGTGTGGGTGTTTCTTCACTACTCATGTGATAAGTTATATGGATGAGGTGAAGACAACAGAAGATGGTGCGTGCCCACAGGATAGCAAACCGGAAAATACAATGGTAGAGTATTATGAGTAGCAGGGTTGAAGAATGAGAACCGTTTCATACATAGTGTCAGAATTGTGAGTTTATGTGAATGAGTTTTTAAGCATAGAAGGGTTTCACAAAGGGAAGGAGGATTTTATAGTGTGCTTTTTATAATCCTATTGTTTATGAATATGCTATCTACAGTATCTGTTCATGCTTTCTAAATATAGGAATACACATAATCACAGCCATGAAAAGCCTAAATCCTTTTTATTGCATTTCAATGCAATTTCTTCAAAGCATTTACCCCTGGAGGTTGAATCGAACAAGTGAAGAATATTGTCCCCAAATTCAATCCAGCAAGCTGGTGAGAGGATTCAGAATTCAGCGTTTTATGAAGAAGCGTCTCTGAAGCAGGCAGTTGTTTTCAGGATGTTTGGCTGCGTTCCCGCATCACATGGCGTCTCAGTGTGTGCATGCAGAGGTCAGAATTAAATACTCACGCATGCATACTCTCTCATGTCAACAGAGTATGATTCACCGAGGTTTGTGTTTTAGTAGTAGCAGGCGTGGGTTCATGGCTATTTCCAAGAAAAGTGCATCATTCTCTTTGTTGGTGCTGAGGGTTCTGCCCTCGCTTGTCTTTTTTTCCTCGCAGCCGCCCACACTGATGACCAAAAGGGTGAAGGAGATGAGACTTCAGCTCGTGGCAAGGTTCTGCCAAGAACTGGAACTCATCTTCATCTTGTTTAGTGTTACTTTCCCTGGTCTCTGGCACAGGATGATGGATTTCAAGTTCAGCTTTGGTCCAGTTGTCTTCTTTCACTGCACATAAAATCCAATGCACATTTTGTTGATTATTGCAGTGGTATGTCCACATTTTCTTGTTCAAGAAGTGGTTAAAGAAATAAGAAATATTCCATTTTGCTGCTGTTGTGGTTCCGTTTCTCATTCACAAAACCGTTCTGGCAGCGTCCTGAATGTTGTGATAGCACACTGATGGTCACAGTTTCTCCTCGGAGAAATAAATAGATTCATTCAATCCACAATTGTGCTGCTCATGGTGCATTCAGCGGTGCAGTGGGAAAATAATAATAACAAAAAGGGTCTTTTTTGTGGTTTGTGGAGCTTATAGCGGAACTGCATTGTGAGAAGTAATTTCTGTGTGTGTGTGTGTGTGTGTGTGTGTGTGTGTGTGTGTGTGTGTGTGTGTGTGTGTGTGTGTGTGTGTGTGTGTGTGTGCACGCCACCATGTGCCACATTTCATGAGAGACCATGATAAACTGTGTTCCTGTGCGTCTGCGTGCCTTAGCATGTTTGTAGGTTAGCTGATCCAAAGTGTTTAGGTGTGTGTGTGTGTGTGTGTGTGTGTGTGTTTGTGAGAGCACTGAACGACTCGGTGTCCTTCTGAATCCTCGTCTGGATGCAAGCGCAGCAGATGCATGGCGCCTCCTTATATCATGGGCAGTGATCACTAACACGCTGCTCGGTCAGGACAACGGTATCAGCTGTTGGCACTTTTTACAGAATGAACTCTTGTCTGCGGCGTCACAGCTCAAAGCTTTTGGTTACAGTTCTGCCCTTAACACAACATGTAGTGAATCCAAGGGCTTCCAGTTCAACCAGCAGCTTTACGTTGGCTTAATTGTTTTGCTCACCATATTAGTGAAGAGTTCTTCAGATGCCATGTTGTCAGCTTGTTCTTTCACTAATTCATTCACCTACAGTCTCGTGCTGTGCATCCTATCGCTTACCCTTTCCAAAGGAGCCAAATGGTCACTCAGCCAAGTAATAACAGCTATACATTAGCAGTGCTCCGTCAGTTATTCCCTTAATTGAACTGCTATTATAGGGCCTGTGAAACTGAGTAATTGGTGGGTAAAGTGACCTCCAGGCGTTTATTTCAGTTAGCACAACCACTTATTCACATCACTTTCAATCCAAACAATTGACACAGAGGCCAGCGACACAATAGAGTTGGGTTAAAGCTATTCCTCTCGTTAGGAAGGTCGGGGTAAAGTCAACACCCAATTGTGTTCCTGAGGGCTGATTTGAATTAAAACTAACCAAAGAGTGATTTTGCACAATTAATAGTTGAGTGTTTAACCACTATCTTCAACATATATAGTGTGTGTTAATAATAATGTATTAATGTGTGTATTATTATTAATTATTGCTTTAAACCTTTAATAGGCATGATGAATTTTAACGAACATTGGATATTAAAGTTCACACACAGGAAAAATGAAAAACGTAGGATTCAGTTTTAGTTGTTGATGTACATCTCCAATTCGTCGTCAATCCTGAAGGAAATTCCTCATCACATTCATACTAACACGTGTTTCCAGCTTTTAAATTTTGCAGAATGTCCCCAGTTTGTTGACGTCTTAGCGTCACAGAAACGTCTGAAGATTCCCGAGGCGAGATCCAGTTGGTCCCAACGATCTCGATTCGCACTGGAAAACGATCAACGATCACTTCCACAACATTTCAGACTTTTCTCGTGGCTTGAAGACCATCTTTGATATCCCACAAACCTCTGCGACAGAGTTTGATGAATATAAATTCCAGTTTGTTTGAACACGTAGCAGGTTTGGTGTGATCGATTTGGGAAACTGCAGGTTGGAAATTTGTGGAAATGCGTGGTGATGGTCTTGTTTTCATGTTTTCATGTTTATTCTCTGTTCAGAAGGGAAACCTTTTACGGGAATATTTTTTTCCGGTAGAGTAACTTTAAATTCTGTGAAGTATGAGACACTTGATACCGTCGGCTGGATGTTATCAATTTGCGCCACAATGTATTGGCATTTCGGGTCCCAGCAGCAGCCGCCAAGGATGCGGTAGTGCGTCTCTCCAGTGGACTGATTACATGAACGTAGTTTCTGACACAGTCTACATTCTGCCTTGCTTTTATTTTCTCAATGAACATCCTGTCAAACTGTGCTGATTTATTTCCCGCTCCTTTAAAACAGCCGTCTGCCTGAGTACCGATGTCTGATGGCGCTCTCGCTCCAAATAGTGGCGGATGGACACGCGACAGTTACCCAGTGATGTCAGTGATGGGGCAGATGTTGAACCGTTCCTGCATCTCTTTGTGTTTTGTATTTGTGCAGAAAAATGTAAACCATCATCAATTTTGCCCCGGTAGCACCTATGTGATGATACCAGCGTCAAGTGAAAGATTCACATTTCATGTGTCAGAGAAGATGAGCACTGTTGGATGCAAATCAACAAGACATTTTGTATGAAGACAGTGATGCGTCTCGCTCTCCTTGCATCTCTCACAGAACAAGCCGAGGGTTTGGCTCCATCTTTTGCTCTCTGCAATACGTCATTGCAGAAAAGAGACTGACAGACTGTTTAAAAAATTTTTTTCAAAATCATCAGTCGCTCGCATTAAACGTGACATTGTATTGGTTATACATTATAAAGAATGATTAGATATTGTTTGCAGTACAGCCCCCAAAAAAAGGTTTTTAGATGTTCTCTTCTCCTGGGTAGTTTTGCTTCAGTAATTGTGGGTTTTTATAATTGGTCCTCATTCATCTAGTTCCACTTGGTTAGAGACTTTTAGAGAACTGCTTGACATTTGCTGAGCTCTGTTACAATGTACTGTAAAGCACTTTCCACTGATGTTTCTGGCCTGGGTCACATTGGTGGAGCTTAATGAGTTTAAAATTGATTAGATAACTGTGCTAAGGGTTTGCTCTGATGAACATTCAAAGTTTTGTGCTGAATCAGGCGTTCGGTCATAATCTTTCCCATCTCCCTTGTTGTCCTTTGGTGTTCTTTGTTGCCGTGCACACATGTTGTTGATGTCTTTAATAATATATGCAGCATCTCAAAGCCAGACCAACAACTCCTCTTCGTTTTGCTTCTGAGAGAGCAGGTCATAAAACAATTTGCTTTTAATGTGCTATTGAGGTTTTTATGGAAACAGTCTAGCAATGCTGACAACAATATGGCTTTTGAGAGGGCAGAGAGTCTGATTGTTGGACAGTCTTTGGCTCTGATGGAAATATAATGCAAAATCTGTCAACTATTGAGAGTTTCAACCCTCTGGGTACAAAGATTTTTAATGACGTCAATTATTGCGTTACATATATTACATAATGTCATCATTAGACCTACAATTAAAGCTTTTTACCGTCACCAACAAAGTTGGCCGAGGAGGTTCTGTTTTTGTCTGTGGATTTATTTATTGGTTTGTATGTATGTATTTTACCAACTTTTCACAAACACTATTAACCCAAATTGCATGATGATTCGTCATTATCCAAGGACCAACCGATTACATTTTGGGACGTTAACGGCTGTTTATAAATAAAACCCCCAAAACTGAGAAAAAATGTCCCATACAAAGCGGATGGGAGAGGAGGAGGAGGAGAACAAAGGAGATCAGTGTCTGTTGCCGTGGAGACGCTCTCCGCTCAGTGTTAGCGTCGATATGAGCTAACGGCTATCATGCTAGCAATGCTAACTCAGTTCCACAAACAAATGTGGCGTTGGCGAAGGTCTGACTCTACCGAGTGTAGCTCTAGTTGTCAATGTTTGCATTATGTACAGTAAATGTATGGTCAAGATGGCGATGGAGTGTGTTTCACTGAAACAATCTGTTTCAGACTGTTTTTTGACGATGATTCTGGCTTTCACTTGGTTTTTTGTCAGCTAATTATGACCGTCAATGGACGTCCACATGATGGTGTGGGCAAATGTCTTGCAACAAGGTCATCTATCCTCTATCCTCTGTCATCTATCCTCTGACTCTGGCAGGTGAGATTGTGGCCCAGCCAAACACCCGTTTGCAATTAAGGATGAAAATTATTTCCTGGCTGAGGTTATTTGTAAATGAAGTACCCTGGTCAAACAGATGTAATTTTGTTATTGTGGCAAAAGGCAACATTACCGGCTTCGTCATTGATCTGAGCGGAGATCATGCACACGGTAAATACTATTCCCATCAATACACATGGATGTAACATGGCTTTGTGAAAACTGTAAATCAAGACAGAAACTCTGACTTTTCTTCTCCTTTCACGCGTCTATTTTCCAGGCAGCATCTATGAGCCAACTGGTCAATAAACAGTGACGTACACGCAGCGTTTCGCAGCAGGAATAAAGGAAAATGCCTGCAGTGACAATCCACCTGCATTTAAATGAACACTCATAATAAAAGACTGAAGCTGGACATTTATTAATATTTAAAGTCAACTTTCCTCTATCAAACATCTTACAAATGAAAGGGTAGAGGGTATTACAGTACTATTTGAAGGAAGTCTCCAGTGATCAGGAGCAATGTTCCAGATTTTTGGCACACTTAACTAAATTCAATTTAGACTCTCCCTCCTTCTTCGAGAGGCTCAGTTAAGAATGACCGTAATAATTTAATGTGCAAGAAATTATGTGTTAGTGACATCTTGAGGCCAAAGTCATCTCCACTGTGACGAGCAGCTCAGAAATTCACCAGTTCAGTTAACATTATATTGATATATTACTAATAAGTTTGCAGTAATTTAGTTTCCATTAGATCTGTCTAATCACAGTTTGGGTGGATGGTGGGAAATCTGACATGTTGCAATTACAATTGAATTGTAAAAGTTCCACGAAGTAACAATGAAAGGACGTTTCTAAAATGACAGAAACGATTGCCCAGTCCAATATCTAATGTGAAAATAATGTAATGTGACACAGTCAAACACTACAATCACCTTAATTACGGGACAACAATGTAAAAAAAAAGTCATATTTTTACATATTTTCTTTCAGTTCATGCCATGCATGGTGTTTGATTTCTTGTTGTACAATGCTAACGTTGACATTGCTATAGAGCGTGTGAAATGCCAGACACGCCGGCAGCTCTCGCCTCCCTCTACTGTGAGCAGCTCTCTGCCGTGCTCCCACTTGACTTTAAAATGCTTCTCTGATCTGATATCTCCTCTTTTTGAATCACTTACCGCAGCTGCAATTTGCTTCGCATTATTATTGACAAAGACCATCGACACTCTCACTCAATCTGCTCTGACTGTTGGATTCAACTTATCTACTCAGTATGTAAACATTCAGGTTTAATATAGTAGTTTCTATCTTTTTAGATCTTCAAACAGATTTAAATAAAGAATATATTTTATGAATCATGTTAAGAATCCAGGATCTTACTAACACTGCTATTTAAGACATATAGAGTAGAGGTAAACTGTTATCAGCCACAGAATGGAGTTAAACTGTACAATGATCTATAATGTTGACCTGTGGTTCCCAAGGTTCTTTTTAAGCTGGAGCCTCCTACTGCCTCCCAGAAACACTTTCCTTGATCTGTGATTTGCCAAAGCTTTACACCAAAAACCAGCGGCATCGTTTCCCAGCTCTGCTCTTTAGAAAAAGTCTTATGGCCTGTTAACGTTCCCCTGTTTGGTTCTGACCAGAGTCAGGCTCAGACCAACTGTTTCGTTTGAGCGACGCGAACACGCCCACGATCTCTGAACTGGATCTAACAAGAGAGCTCTGGTCCCCTTGAAATGCAAGGTCTCGCTTCGTTTACAAACGATCTTCCTCGCGGGTGGGGTGAGAGGAGGAGATGAGAGGACGTGATGTAGTGCGCAATGCATTCTGGGTAGTAAACAAACAAAACTAGCCGCGTGAATTAGAAGAATTAGACGCAGAAAGGAAAAGTTGGAAATGATCTAGCGGGCAGCCGTGGAGTAGTGAAGAAGACTCTCATCTGGTCTGAAGACTATATAATGCAGTTTATTGTGGCTACCCATTAGCCACGAGCTAATTAGCCTAGCCACCATGGGCTAAAGTGGCGGGACTTCCGGTTTTGGTCCAGACTAATCAATGAGCCGTGTTTCTTCTTTACTTCGTCTCTGGTCAGTGTTTGTGTTGGGCGACAGCGCCCCCTAACCAGCAGCTGGTGGAATTGTGTGACCACACACACACACACACACACACACACACACACACACACACACACACACACACACACACACACACACACACACACACACACACACACACACACAAGCCTATGCCACACCCCCTCGATTCTGACTGAGAGAACCTCCACCTAGGTGCACACCACAAAGTATAATTTTCTTTCTTAAGCTCAATCAAAAGAGCTTCTGTGTGGCCAAAACAAGAAAAGATCTACATTGAAATCATAAAGAGAAGCAGTAAAGATTTATGCTCAGGCGGCGTTCAGTCTCTGGGGCTCTGGGGGTCAGAGGAAGGACACACAGAACAGGTATACACACATTTTGCCCTCTCTTGAACATTAACCTAAGAGACCTCTCAACACAGATGAGAATACACTTTGTGATCGTTTCTTTCCGTTCTAGTTTCTCTTATACTTCATTGCTTTCCTTTTCTGCCACACTCGTTCAATCCATTACACCTCCCCCCTTCTTCAAAGGCTTTTATTGCCTTCATCTTCTTCCTCATCCACCTCTCTTCTGCATTTCTCTTGGTGAGTGTTTAAGCTGTGGCCAGCACTCACATTGTGGTTGCTCCTATAACTCTTAAGGGTTTGCTGCTCTCAGGGCAACTTCTCCAACGTGGCATCGCTGTAATGGAGCCCCCAGGAGCCCCAGCCTCTTTCTAAACAAGAAAAGATTTACGCAATTGTGCGCTGATGCTGTCCCAACATTACTGAGTCCCACTGGGCCACTTCAAGGGCAAAAAGATGGCAGCCGACTGACAGTGAACATCATTTTAAGAGGATCTCTGTTTCTCCCTCACAGAGCCGATGGTTTATTAAGGGCATATGAGAGAGCATAAAAATGCAATAGCAGAGGTGGAATATATTCAATAAAGGGCATGTCTCAAGTATGACTATGTTGTAGGGCGGTTGTTAATGGGTGACTGAAGTTCAGGAAGAACATTCACAACATGCACAGCTTCTGTCACCACATTTTGTATTAAGGATGTTCCTGGTGAGTAATAATAATTTTAATTACCTCAATAAAGGAAGTAGTTGAATAGTCTAAAAATGCATAAAGCTCAATAAAATGTCAACATCTAGCTTCATTTATATCTAGGTATTTTACTGGTGTCCCTCAAAATGTTTATAAAGTTTTTAATCCCAATCTGGAACAGAGATCAGATTTTAACTGCAGAAAATATGAAACACGTTCCTAAAGCCTTCGTTCTCAATACTGTAACGTGGACGCATTGCTTGTAGAGTCATGCTGTGATATGTTATAGCCTCAGTATTGAACGTAGTTATCACAGTGAGCAGTGCAGGTTAATATCGAAATGTCTTGAATGTTGAACGAGTTTGTGCTTCGTTCTCATAGAGTGATTCATGCCACAGCAAACTGTTTCTGTTTTCCCAAATAAAGTATTGCTGAGACTAGTGCCTGATGGTCTTTTAGCCCTGACTAGTGATGAGCAGTGATACTGTAATGCATTATTTAGTAACGCGTTACAGTAACATTTCAGTAACAAGTAATCTCGCTTTACCATTTCCAGACCAGTAATCAGATTAAAGTTACTTCTCCAAGTCACAGTGCGTTACTATTGTAGCGTCCCGCAGGACGTTGGAAAGGAAGACGAGTTTCTTATCTGTAAAGCCGCTTTATTACTGAACAGAACCGGACCACTCCTTCCTCCTACACACACACACACACATACACACACACACACACACACACACACACACACACACACACACACACACACACACACACACACACACACACACACACACACACACACACACACAAACACACACACACACACACACACACACACACACACACACACACACACACACACACACACACACACAGGCAGTCTCCGTATGCTCACCTGACCCCCCTACCCCCTTTTTCCACTCTCAGCCAATCACAAGCCAGCTCGCTGTGCATTTAAATAACACAAAAGAATCGGAACCAACAAACATCACTAAACCTTAACATTGTAACAAAAACACAACTGCAGAGATTTGACACTATTTTAGTAATTTTCCTCTGTAAAAAGATATATTGTCAGGAAGCCCCGCCCCCTTTTTGGCAACCAAGTTGACATTTTTATGTTGAGAGAGTGTGTGTGTGTGTGTGTGGGGGGGGGGGGGGGGTGTTGTCGGCAGGTGCTGAAAGTAACTGAAAAGTTAATTGTAATCTAACTTTAATCCGTAAAGTAATTCAGTTAATTTTAAAGGAGTAACTAATGACCAGTAATCACATTACTTTTTCAAGGCAACTGTGGCAGCACTGTTAATGGGTGGCTGCATGACAGTAAAGCAAAGTGTTGCAAATGAATAAAACTCTAACCAACCACTGATATTTGTGGCTGACGACAGAGCTGGTGGACATTTCATTGGTTGAGACAAGTGGCCATACATTCCTTTGTAGTACAAACACATTTGTAAGCACGAGCACAGTGTTTGAAATTAATGATTTTGTGTCCATTATTACTGGTCTAATTATCACTTATAACAGTGGATGGTTGTTTCAGAAAAACGCTAAAAAGCTAAATGATTCATTGCCACAGCTGTGGACAAAAAGTAGCACCCAAGTAGTTGAATTCATCCATATTTCCCTTGATATTTGAAATTGTCTTGACTGAAAAATATGTTTTCTCCTCACCTGCTCTAGACAACATGAACTATGAATAACATCATTTTAATCTCGGCGATTGGATGCTTGACAAAATGCACACTATTATGCGCAAACTATGAGTTGATTGAAACTTTGAAAACTTAATGATGACATTTAGAATTGCTTGAAAGAAAGGCACATTAAATACATTCTTGCTCACATGAAACATAGGTTGAGGAGAAAATGTATGAAACAACATAAATAACTGTCAAAGATGCTGACATATGGGTCTGTCTCCAAGTCACTCAACACCTTTTCAAAAGATGTCCAGTGAAACGAGGTTTTTGAGTTTCAATTTATTTATCTTTTTTTGTAGTTCGTTTCAAGCAAACCTAAAGGCCTTTTCCCCCCAGTTCAGCCGAGACTATCAGTTCAAATTAACTGGAAACTTCTCATTAACAGAGCTGTGAAGCCAAACAACATCTCACGGTACAGTGAAAACTATGCCTCACTAGCAGCGTGTTTTTCTTTTGGAATTTGTTTACCAATCAAACAGATCCTTCGATTTGCAAGCTGATTCATTGGTGGATTTTATTTTTTATTTTGGTGAGCCAATTTAGCCTTTTGGTTTTTCACCTGCTTCTGATCTTTATGGTAACCCCTCCCATAAAACCTCACTCCTGTCTAAATCCAGACGTATGCATACTGCCCTCTTCTATTCAATACTTCTGGTCCTTCAGTAGAAAAGTATTAGAGAAACCTTCAAGTTGGCCACATGGTAAGATTTCATTTCATAGGTGGAACGTCAACCGCTTTCTATCTGTAATACAAACTTGTATATATTTTGCATGTTGACACAGGATCTGCTCAAGACGTATCAAAAGAAACCCAGATACATTTAACAGGCAAAGTATTACTTCACGCATGCAACCATGCGAGGCACAATATATTTGGAGCGATTTTAATAAGTGTCACTGTGCGGCGCATGAGAATGATTCCCCAGCAAACAGTCAAATACAAAGTAATGACTGTGCAGGCAAGTCAGGGTGCAGCCTCTCGCAGTTTGGAGGAATTACATGGAAAGCAGAGCGCCTCATCCATAAGCAGCAGTGTGACTCATCCCCTTTGAGTAGGAATTTTAATATGTTGTCAACTTTTTTCTTACCCGATTTATTGCCGTGCCTCGTCTCCTTGGTTTTCAGTTGTGTAACATTTTGTGCGAATCATTCAAATAAGTTCTTCAGTTTCAGTCCATTAGATGATGAGAAAAAGTCCAAACATAAACTACAGGGAATGTTATTTCCAAAAGGACTTTACAGCAGGATGCCAGAGATAAGTGAATACCTTCCTTCAGACCTGAGTTATGAAGGTGTAGTCAGCAGCAGTTGTAGTGCAAAGATTGGTAGCACATGGCAACAGCTAGCCTCGCTCTACATTTTCATTTCTCATTCTTTCATTCTATTTCTGAAGTCAATAAACAGCAGCACTGTTACGTTCTCATGGCATTATGATGTTTGTCAAATGGGTTAGAATAGGTATTTGCAGGGACGATTCTTTTCCAAACAACCTTTCTCCATTGTACTTTAAGGAAAGAAATTGTGATTAAAAAGGAAAGTAAAAGTAGTATTTAATCAGAACACATATTTATAGAACTGAATGCAACTGAACTGTAATTTATAGTAATTAAATGTATAAAACAAGCTTTCGTTTGAAACTGTATGAATATATATGAAACATTTATTGTTTGTTATCTATACATAGAGATGTGTCACTATTTGTAATTTAAATGGCTATATTTGTATTTTAATCAAATTTTGTACACACTAACAAATGCTTTATATTGTCTACTGATCCCAACTAATAACATCTTTTAAAGTGAATTGTGGCATTCCTCTGAAATGACTACTTTGTGTGAGACAGCATGTTTGCAGCATGATAGCGTGAGTTAAGATGTAATGACATGAGATTTAGGAGGATGATACCGCTTTACTTGGATTTGCCTGCTATTGAAGTAGAATTACTATGCATCACTTTGAATGGAGAATGGATCCATTTCCTACAATGAGGATCATGCTTCAGGCCGGATACGTAGTACACCAGAGGGGGTACACCATCCACTCCCTCACCTCGGTGTATACACAATATACCTGAATAACTACATGGTACTGTAGTCTAACTGACTTATTACTACCTTTACCTCTCCAGTGGAGAGGTGTTTAGTGTAAATCTTTGTACAGCTACCAACTGATGAGAACATCTACTACGGTCTTTAATTTCTGCACCGTTTGCTCTCCAGAATAAGAAGCGTAGCCATTACCATATCATAAGATTAGAATAAGCCATTTACAGGCTTCCATACTGGCAGTATCTGAAGGCAGCAACTTTAAGAACAGTGAAAATCAGCATAAAGATCATACCGTGGATCACCGAGACACAATGACCATCGGCTTTGTTCTTTAGTCTAAAAGAAGCAGGCGACACTTCAGACGACCATGAACTATTCTTCTCCCCACCCAGCAGCTCAGAGCCACGCACTATTACGAAACCATAACAAAACATCAAGCGCCGCTTCTACCAAATGCTTTTTCAAGCAGTAACCTTACAGGACCATTCACTCAGTTGTTGCAATTTTCATCCCGGAGTTTAAAATGACACCATCATTTATTGATGTGGTGTTTCCCAAGCTGATATGGAACCCCTCTCAATAATTAATCTCTGACCGGGCAGCGCGCGCGGCGTGCTGCTGCTGCCGACGCTTCGCTAAGGACCACTGTGATCATTTGGCCCCCAGACTGGGTTATTTCCATCTCCCCGTTTATCACTTTTATTATCGCCGTGATGAAACACTGCGCGTGCTCCCATAAAGCACTTACAGGCCGCTGCTTCTTTAATACATTCCTCACCCAATGACAGGCCGGCCCTAATCACATCTACCAATGAGTCACTGTGGCAGATATCACTGCACTCAACCCTGTGTGGCGTTACTGCTCTTATCACATCACAAATCTCACAAAAAGAAATTACATACATGACCATCTGCACTTCCGGAGAAGAAAATTAGCTCTACCCTTAGCCTTGACAAAAGTCTAGATTAGAACATTAGTTGCAGTTATGCCTACTCTTAAAATATTCACCGTCCCTTGATTAATCTCAGCCGTCATGTTACCCATTAGTCTAGACCGTGTAATATGGGCTTGTAATTTCTCCAACCATTTGGACATATGGGGCATTAGAGAGGCTGTGGAACGACATGTACAAACCCTAACTTGATGTTTTTATTGATAAATGTTATTGTATGCTTGGTTTTTTACCATAACTAAGTTGATTGCCTGTCCTTGGAGGTGGGACCACAAATATCACTCACATCTGTCGCTTCTACCTGTTAACTGCACGTTTCTGCTGATAAAAAGAAGCCCTGACCATTTAGAGGAGAGGAGATAAGACAGGACAGGACAGGACAGGACAGGACAGGACAGGACAGGACAGGACAGGACAGGACAGGTTTGATTGTGGATGATTATTTCATTCCGACCATACTGCATAGAGGTAGCTTGGCCAATATGCTTTCCTAATGAACAACTTTCACACTGATGCCACGATAACCTGCTTGAAGCCTTATTTCCTCTGAGTTTTTCAGGGTTTACCAGAAGCACTTGGATTCCAACTGAAAATCCTTCAATCCACCAAAGATTACCCTCTATCCACGCTGAAGATTTGACTTCTGCAATCTCAATGTTGACAACAGAACTTTCCAGAAGATCATTTTCCCTGAAAAAACGGAAGATTAATCCTTTCCTCTAAGACATAATAAAACCTGACAATAAACAAGCTTTTATGATTTATCATATTGTACAAAATACTACGAGTGTGTAGTGGAAATATTAATGACATGTTCAACTCTTTTTACATGAAAACTTAAATTACTATCTAGATAATCTTTTGATTGAGATCACACTGTGGAGGCTGTACAGAGTCTGAAGATGTTGGTGAATCTGGACGTTGGTTTGGGTGAATGACAATAATTAGTGCAACTGGATTTTTCAGCCATTTTAAACAACTCCTTCAAAACAGGCCTCATCTGGTTGATGACGGCAGTATGAAGGAGTAAAATCCAGCAGGCTCTTAGTGATTTGAGATGATTTAAAGGAGATTTGCTGCTTGATGCTCCTCAACACTCTAATTACATTTTTCACAAGCAATAGATACTGTGTGTACATGTCTATTCAACTACTTAAAAAAAACTACTTCACGTCTGTAAGTGACTGTCAGACTAATTCCCTGCAAATCTCAAAGAAAAACTGGTCGACATTAAGCTCATTAATACTTCTATTTTTCTGGTGTGCAGAAAATGACAGCATGCAATATTAAAGCTCTGCTTTGTTTATTCTAAAAAGTGAAATCACACCACTGAAAAAGCAGCTTCACAATTGAGATTTTAAAGATTTATTACACTGAACTTGACTTGAAAATAGGAGCTGCATTAGAAAGACTTCCGAATCCAATATATTATTGCAGTCAGTGTGAAGAGGTACACTTTCATGTGCAAAGCCTGTAGTAGATATCTGAAATGTATGGCCATTTATCTCAATAGTTTCTAATATTGTTCCACAAAGGGTTTTAATCTAAACCGTGCAGATCTGATTATTTCCCCTACAGCAATAAAACCAAAGGGAGAGAAAACTGAGTGAAGCGATTCTCATACTGGAATCACATGACCCCAAACCACAAAATAGACCTGCAGTTTATCCACTCAAAAACAATAAAGCCCTGCTTCAACCGGCAACATACAGGATTTCCTCCCTGTCACCGTCAGTGTATTGCAGCATGGCTCTGAGTTTAAATCTCATAAGGATGTTGAAGAACACTTAACTTCAGATCAATAGTGTTTCTGCCTTTGTGTCCCAGTGGAGCCTCAGTCAGCTCACTGAAGTTCAGAGCGTCTTATTAGTATGCAACACAACACCACATATACATCACCGGTGTTTGGTCAGCGGCCTATAGACCAGAGGCTCTGCTGCTTATTGCTTTTAGCCGAGCCAGACAACGAGAGAACAAAGTCAGTGTACTTCCATTTTATTGTAGCAACCAGAGTGCAGAGGCAGGCAGATTTCCAGGAACAATGAGATTACCTGCACTCAATTTAATGCTGAATGGAAACTCAAGATCAGATCTTTAATAAGTCATTGTTTTCTTAATGTGTGCTAACAGATGCTTACAAACCTGTACATACTCTCCTATGCCGTGTGTGCGAGTGCTGACTGAGATAAATCTCCCTGCGTCCTTATCGTCGCTTCACAATTGCTGAAATGGGGGATTATTTGTAACCTCTCGCACACACCAAACACGTTGCAAATACCAGCAGACACCGTTGGAAAACGCACAATAACAAGACGGTTAATTGGAGGAGTTTTTGTTCGTGTATTGCAGAGAGCGGGTGGGAGGTACGGCGTCTGAGATGTTGTGCTTTCACAGGTGTATCACTGACGTTCATATCACAGCAACAGTATTCCAGCTCCTTCGATTCACGTGTGTGAGACAACGAGAACCCAAAAGGTTGTGTGCGTTTCTATTTTCACTGCAGGGCGAGTCGGCAGGCCTGTCCGGGCGAGTCAGGCTGCATGTCGGTTCAGTGACGTACAGACAGACTGACAGAGGAGACGGTGGCTCGGCCCGGTGCATCCTGGGAAATGCCCGTTCAGAGCACAGCCTGATAAGTTTTAGTCGACTTTCGCTTTGGAGTCGTGAACACAGGCTCTTTTTCTGCGTGTGCTCGAGACAAAGCTGTGTAGGAATTGGGTCTTTTGGCTGAATTTATGACGAAACCCTTTTGAGGCTTCAGTTGGCTAATTTAATTAAATCCTTTTTTTTTCCAGTCAGGGCACATAAAAATATTTTTATGACTGTTATTCATTAGCTGAGTGCCGGATAACAAATCACAATAAGACGAGGTGAGGTCTTTACATACCTGCAGCTGAAGGAGAATGGGCAACACAGCAAAATTACAAAAAGAAAAACTCACTCAGTGTCAGCTGACTCACCCTTTTTTATTGTGAAATCAAATAATGAACATATCAAGTCACAGACAGGAAGACAAATTTGTTCTTACATCTTTATGTTTCTCATAATGAGCCCCAATCAATCTGACCAGTGATCTGATCAATGTCTCCGTAATGACACTTTCTGAAAAGAGAAAGAAAAGAAAAGCTCTTGAAGCAAAAATGCTTACGCATTTGAAACAAGCTTGACTGTTTTGACAGAAAACAAATGAAGTTTCCGAGGTGGAGCGCCACGAGATACAGAGCCAATGAAGGGACGTGGATTAGATGCAAAATGTGCTGCGGCAGCATGAATCAGCACTCGCGTTGCAAAATATTTCCAACATGGCTGAAAAATTCATGCACATCTTGGGGATATATGAATCTGCTGCATAAACAGAGAAAACAGAGATAAACTGCACCAGCGGCGCCAGAAGCCGGGCTGAACTGTGGCTGGCTGAGGACAACAGATTTGGGAGTGTTAAGCGTTTACACTAGTATTTATTAACAAGAAACATTCTCACAACCAGGCAGTTGGTACAGGTCCCCGGCCGGTGCGCTCCCCTCCACTTAAGGTGTAGGAAAGAGGCTGTTTTCACATCTACACAGAGTTTTATAGTCTGGGGTGGGGGGTGGGGGGGGGGGGGGGGGGGGGGGGGGGGGGTCATACTTCCTGTGACCGCTCTGGGCCAATCACAGTGGAGGCCTCCTGACCCCCCCATCCATCCTCCTATCTTGAAGGCGAACTCAAACCTCCAGCTTTAGGTTGAAGTCACGTCCTGGTCAATGTTTACATAACAAAAGCTATTGTCTCTCTGATCTACTGAGGCCAACATGGCAGGGCAGCGAATGGAAGTGAGAATTTCAGTGAAAATAGTTCAACATTTGACAGTAAAACATGGAGCAGTGGCAGTAATATCAGCGAACCCTCACAGGTTTATGCTTTTTCGTAGAGATCTGCTCTGATGTTGAGTGAAATAAAAGCCTGAACACGCTTCATAACAGATTCTCGCACTGCCTTTAATGATGCATCTCGACAGGCCTTGACACAGATTGTTGTGACTGCCACACGGAGCCTCCCCTCGGTGCAGCTACGCTCCTGTCCTCTGGTAATGTGGAGCTGCGTTCAGAGACATTAATCACTGCCATCCGGCCTTGCTTGTTCTCCCTCCTTCCTCTGTTTGGTTTTAGCTTTCTCTTCTCTTTTCCCCCCATCTCATTCTCGTATATCTGCTTTTGACTTTCTCTGACCATGCAGTTTCGTGGTACTGATGTGTGCACAATGTCTCCTCTAAAGGGCAGAGTGGGATATTTTATAGTGTCCTTTACCATCAGAGAAAGAGGATCTATCCTATACAGTATGTGCTGTGCACCTGGCACATGCCCTCACTGTGCAGGGATGCAAAGTCAAATGGTGACCAAGGGTAGCAGATACAGTGCATAGTTTAAATTAATTTACATTATTTCAAAGACAAAACTCATTACTGCACACAGTTTGGATCCCAGCTCACTAAGAAGTCCATTTAATTCCAAATCATTTTGTCACTACATTTGACCTTTTAGTTCGATTTAAACTTTGATGAAACCAAGTCGATCTGTGAAACACAAGCACTGTGAAGGTCGTAAATCTAAAACACACTAATGGTCTGAAGGCTCATATTCCCTGAAAGGTGTAGCAGACCACAGCTTGTGTTTATGAGAAGATACACAGCTATTAACTATTTTAGACACTGAACACTATGATTCTTGTTTTGAAGATTAGCATACTAAAATGCTGTTGTTCATGTGACCGGATTCTATTTAAAACGACACTCGAACAAACTGGGGTATAAACTATTTAGTTTTCTTGATTTCCTGCTTGGAGGTAGACGACGACGTTACGTGAGGGTGCAGAGAGAAGATAGTTGTTGGTCAGTTTACGTCCAAGCTTCTGCCATAATCAGATATATTCATGATCAAACAAGATGTTTTGGCATCATGTTGCACTTTCTGGAGCTCGTGGTTTTGAACATGCACTTTGGGACTTTGAGCAGGTACAGCTTAACCTTTGGTTCACAAGCCTGAGGGGGACAGCGACTCACAATATGCTGGCTTTGTTGTAAACCTTCAAATCTCTGATTCATAGTTTTGCTTTGCTATAGAGTTTGTTGTTTTCTATTGCATTAGTTCACTTAAATCAAAATAAATAAATAGTTAAAAAATTAGGGTTCAGAAGCTCTACTCAGTCTTGAATTAAGCGCCTAACCTCTGGATGGAGGGTCAGATTGTTTCCTAAACTAAATTACTGTATAGTTCCCAATAGACACACAGTGCGAAAGTGCAAGCCTCGGGGATGCTCGTCTATTGGGAACATGCATAGTTTAGGCAGCGAGCCATTAAGCTGTCACGTGGACAGTCAATTTTTGAAAAAGATGGTCGGAACACAGTGCACAGCTTGCTCATAGCCGCCTAAAATACTGTACAGTAAATCGTCGTGCACAGGGAGGATTTAACAGTTAACACACCTTAATGAGGGGACAGCCTGCCTGCAGCATGGTGCTGCACTGAGTCCTCTTAAGTTTCACTTTTCACTTTACACCAGGGAGTCAAACATCAAGTATCAAAATAAGTTTCTCTGTAGAAAAAATCCTTTAAAGGATCAATCCACAATCTGATTTAATTTCCCCAAACAAGCAGCGTGATCATTTCTGAATGTAAATAAATGAAGACGAATGATTATTTTGTATTGAATATTTAAATTTATTCTATTTTAAAATCAATAAAAACTCTTTAAAAAAAAAACCTAAACATTTCGCTTTAAAAGCAATTGAACCATGAATTTCTCCAGATGCAAAACCTGTACACTCAATTTCAAAACAATGTGTAATTATAGTCTCCAGTCGGTTTGTACACAACTTGTCTCGCTGCTTCTTCTCCTGCTGTAGACATTTCTCAGAGCTTTTGCAGATGGTGGCTGCCTCAATATGAATATTTGATAGCCTTCATATATCTCCCTTGAGGGAAGTGAAATATTAAAACACTTTCTGGTGGCCGTTTGGACTTTCTCACAGGCTCCAAAAAATGGTCTTGTAAATCAGATGGAAATAAATGCTTTTGATGCGACGCTATCAACACGTTCATTACAATCTCCTCTTTATTTTAGAATACATGATGTTGTGTGCTGCTGAATCTGGACAGTCTGGACTCATGCATGTGTGACGTGTATAGAAGATTCATCACTCTGTCTGAATATCTCGTACTATCTATATTAGGATTTGTGGGGGAAGGGACTTGAGTTATGTCCTATTGGGTTGTTTTTTTTAAATGGTCTTTGCTTCTTTAAAAACCCTGAGTAGTTAGTGCTTTGTGTAATTGTTCCCAAATCTTCTCTCTTCCAGCGGGATGCCAAGGGCCAGTACTTGTTTGACCTCATCTGCCACCATCTTAACCTGCTGGAGAAGGACTATTTTGGTATAAGATATGTTGACCCGGATAAGCAGCGAGTAAGTATTCATCTTCTATCAACAAACCAACCAACATGAGTTCAGGTGTATACAGTTAGATCCTTTTGTTAGATTGCACGTCATCATTTTTCATCTATTATCATCATTTTCTAACCACAAGTGAAAATTTCATTAAATTTTTACCTTAGAAAATGAAACAGAGCCCTGGAAAAGTCATCCATCCATCCATCCATCCATCCATCCATCCATCCATCTAAATGGACAAGTTATACGCACTTGAAATGAAAACACCATTTACACGTAAATCTTCCAAGCGTATTGATCAGAAGGGATCTGTGCACACATACGATATCTATAGTTGTTCCTTTCACTTTTGTAAATGATTATTCAGTTTTCCAGACATACTGTATGGTGAATTTCACAGTCTTCAGAAGCTGAGCTGATTGCTGGGGCTCACAGCTAAAATTATCAAATTATTAAAATGCTGGTTATAGATATTATCTGTCAAGGGTCTAATGAGTCTCTACATAAGTAGGTGGGCCTGCAGGTTAACTATGCAAGCTGGCAAAAGGCCTGCCAATTTGAATGATATGAATATCAGTCCAAGCTTTTATCACAGTTGTGGACAAATTTGCAGTATTTGTTATTTAATGCGCTTTAGTCTTTCTATGTTTCAGTGTTTAAGAGATGTCATGAGAATGAATGAAGTCCGTCAATATCAAAGGTTAGCATAGCATCACTGGGTTTTTACCTGTAGGGACCTCAGCGCCTCACTGTCCTTATTGTCTCACTGATGAGAGCCGTTTTCACCTCGCAATGTTCAGCAGTCTGACACAA
This sequence comes from Lipophrys pholis, assembly GCF_963383615.2. Taxonomy (NCBI): domain Eukaryota; kingdom Metazoa; phylum Chordata; class Actinopteri; order Blenniiformes; family Blenniidae; genus Lipophrys; species Lipophrys pholis. The sequence continues at coordinate 31,809,461 of NC_137636.1, read as the reverse complement.
AACAGCATCCACCTGATTCTCTGCTAAACAGCCTCCTTCTCTCATCTCTGCTCTGTGATGACGGCGTCGCATGGAGTCTAAACAAGCAGAACGCAGGGAGATCGGAGTAATTCCACTGTGGCCTCCAGCTATGGATCCCAAGTCATCAGCCTTGGCTGCTGAGCAATCAGAACTCAGATTGACAGCAGTTAAAAGATTCAGCCTTCAAAGTGCAGGTCTTTACTTGTGATTCTCTCTCCCACAGCACTGGTTGGAGTTTACAAAGTCAATTTCCAAGCAGATGAAATGTAAGTATTTCTTTCTGCATGCCTGATTAGCTTGTCCCTGTTATATGTGTTTACTGTTGTCACCAAACAACCAAATAAATCACAATAGGAGAACTATGACACAGCTTTAATTCAGTTTTTGTCTTCTATTTGTAGCCCAGCCTCCGTTCACCATGTGTTTGCGTGTTAAGTTTTACCCTCCTGATCCTGCTGCCCTGAGAGAGGAAATCACCAGGTAAGGTTTGACGTGGCTCTGTGGGATGCAGGTGGGTTTATTTAAATGTTTTAATTCGAGAGGACCTTTCATATTGTTTACAATCAAGTCTAATTTCCATCTGTGTTTCTGTATTTCCACACAGTGATGAGCATATCACAACAAAAATCAGAAAGGACATAGTAAATCTCCACTTGCATTACACATAGTACACAGCCTAAATCATTTTTACTCTTCTGTACTTTCAATTTGCATCAACATTGTGTCCTTATGTTGATGAGATTTTGACTTGATAGAAAAAGAAAGTATTTACATAAAATCCTGGTTTGAATGATCTGTATCTCCCTTTTTTCCAATTACTTTGGAATATCTTCACAAATAAATACTAGAACGGCCACTCAGAAGACTGCATTCCTTCGCCAACGCCACATTTGTTTGTGGACCCGAGTTAGCATCACTAGCGTATTAGCCATTAGCTCATATCAATGCTAACTAGCCTGTCAGGTAGCAACATCACTGTGTGCTAGCAGGCGGCTAATGGAGCGGAGTTAGCAGTGTGCTAGCGGGCGGCTAATGGAGCGGAGTTAGCAGTGTGCTAGCAGATTGCTAGCGGCAGCTTCCGTGCTGCTGCCTTGACTGATGGTGCACCGGGGAGAACCACTGTGTCCACAACGGAGTAAATATCTTAAGTTTAAACTAAAAAACAAAGCCAACAAAAAACACCCCCAAAACAGTCACGGCAAAGTAATAAAGTAAGAAAATGTCTTAATAAGCCAAGCTCAAGTATTTTCATTTTGAGCCGAAGCACCAAATGAAACAGCAGACATTTTTCTGTCATCAAAAATATCCAATTATTTGGAGGGTATCTTAGATGTTTTTCAAAAAGTAACATTTCAGAAGTAAAAAGTGAGACTGAGTTTTTAAAAAGTTTAAAACTCAATTAAAGCAAGATATATATTATATATATTGTTCAGCTAATGAGCAGAGTTTCAAAAAGCTGAAAACAAACCCGGGTTAATGGCAGTGATAAAACTAAATCAGGCTTTGAAATCAGCAGGAGGAAGACATGTTTATTTTCTACTCAATCATCTCTCGTAAGTGCAGATCAGTATTGTTTTATCACATTTACCTGCCACTTTAGTGTTATAGCTTTGCTGCAGCAATTATTTTCGCAGACACATCTTCATACAAACACCTGAAAGCAGGGCTTGATGAGATGCAACAATTAAGGTGAATCCTCATGTGAGACAAACTAATAAAGAAGGAAATGCAGTGATAATGCATGATGGAAAAACACTACAGACAGTGAAACTTCAGCCACAACACAACACCGGAAAAACATAAATAAGAAGTGACAAAACATGCCGGCGTGGTGTGAATAGACTCCATTAACATTAATAATCAGACATGGTGTGGTGAGAAACATTACTCGGCTCCAGGACTTTGCTTGCACGTGGATTCATAGCAAGGACATGAAGGAAATGTAAGAAACACTATCCTGAACATTGTGAGGAAATGAAACACATGCGGGGAAACGCACCATAAAGACACAAGTCAGAGCAGAATATAAAAAATAACAAGGACAGGGATTTTAACTTTTTAACTAACACTTGAAAAATGTATAATTATATGATGGATTTATGGAAGGAAAGTAAAGACAAATTTCTGCCCGTCTTCTTTGTTATTGCTCGCAATTGACTGTGTAATATGGTATACTAAATACATCATTATCCGTATTATCACCATTATCTGAAGGTGTAAAGGTGCAAGGCAGATTTGACTATTTCCTTGACCAGTGGCGTCATAAAGCACATTGGCCCGGCGGTGCTGCGTGTGGAGTCCTTGACAGCTGAACAAACTGTTGTGAGGAGCGAGCCGGAGAGCTTGCGAGTGCACAGATCCCTGTAAATCACATCCCTCGACTGGTTGCCACGCAATGAAATCTCCTATTCACATTTCAGCTCTTGTTGATGGAGCAGTGCGCCAGCAATAGAGCGCTCTGTCATCCTCCACCCATCTGTTCTGACTGGAAGGTTTCACAGACACAAAGACGTAGGAAATGTCACAGTACATTATTTGACAGCCAGCTTTACTTGGTGTCGGGGTTTTTTTTTTCAAAGAAGTTTGGCATCTTGCACTGGTTCACATCTGTGCAGACACCGTAAAGTGGCGAGAACAGGAGGCAGTAATCAAGCATCCAAGTGGTTCATCTGGCTTATAACTGGAATGAAAGACACCAGGCAGCAACGTCGGGTCATGATTCTGCTTTAATGTAAAATGCTGAATGTCCACACTGACTTGTGTTCTGATCCAGCAATCATGGGTCCTGCTTCACTGTTTATTGCTCTGCGGCTCTGAGAGAAGCAGGATTGTCCAGCGGTACAAAAGGAACTTAGAGTCAGAAATCTGAGTTCCGGGGAATTTCTGTATGTTTTTTTTTAGACTGTGTTTTTTAAATTGTGGTAGGAGCTCCTAATTTAAGTCTTTTCAGTCTGTAACTGTCATAGCTGTTACACTCATGGTTTTGTACTTTGCTGACTTTACAATTTGAATAAACCCCTGCTACATTAACAATACATTCAGCTCCATCCATTTTTTGTTTTACCCTTGAACTATTTGTTTTGACCACGACTTCCCAAAAACTAAAAGTGAGAAAATTATGCTGGTGGACTCCTGACACTCAAATTCCCCAACTGTCCAAAGTATTGTTGTATCATCTGCTTCAGGTTTCTTCATGTTAATATCAAGAACGTATAGGTGCTGCACTACAGGAAGTGGTATTTAAGTTAAAGAATGAGCACTGGTACATGCTGGGGGTGGGTGGTATCTACGCCTGCTCTGGTCTACGGATCGGCAATAGATAAAAGTGGCACAATCCACATTCCCCGTCATTCGTGTTTGTCATAAACGGCCCACTCCTGCTTTTATCACAGATCCCACTCTTGGTACAGGTTTTATTTTTCTCCCATAAGCTATATTGTGAGTATGCTCCATTTCTTTGGCAGGATCAATGTCTGTCCATCCATCTTCTGCACAGCTTTATCATATTCAAGGTCCCAGGGTGTTGCAGCCAGTCCAGGCTGACTCTGGGCGGAGGCAGGCTGAACTGTCTACGGGTCACCAGTCCATCACAGGACACACATAGTGACAGCCAAACACACTCACATACAAGCCCACAGGACATGTATTGTTGCATATTACCCTCAAATGTTTTTGGTCTGAGGGAGGAAACCAGAGTACCTGAAAAAAAAAGAAAAAACACTTAGACACTATACAACCCCACAAAGAAAGACCCCCAACAAAAAAACCCCAACAACAGACATGTAGCCACACATAGTGTTGCACTTTTAAACATTGAACCAAAACTTGCTGTCAGTACATCCGATTTAATTTGATCGGCGTTTTCCTCCACAGATATCTCGTCTTCCTGCAGGTTAAGAGGGATCTCTATCACGGTCGCCTCCTGTGCAAGACATCGGACGCAGCTCTGCTGGCTGCTTACATATTACAAGGTATCTCTAGATAACTGCTTTTTGTCATCAAACCATCCGACTTTACTGTCAATTTTATGTTGACAGTCAGTAAACGGTTTGTCTCACTTACCTCCAAATATGTATGTTACTGAGTGGGTGGGCAAGGTCTTCAGAGGCTAAACGCCCCAACTGCTCTTTGTTTACTATTCACTATAATTGAGTGGATATATATATATATACACAATTGTGTTATTCTTCGTTTAACACAATGGTGTATATATACACCATTGTGTTAAACGAAGAATAGTAAGAAAAAACAAGCTGACTTTAGCCCCTTTGGCTCATCGGCATGCAGAGAAGTGAGAAGCTTTAGGAAACCATTTCTCTGTCACACACTGTGCCAACCAGCAACCCTGCCAGCATTTCATCTTTGAGCCATCCCCTGAATCTGAATGTTCTCTGTCTTTTTATGTCCTGGTGGAACGTCACAGAGTGCCACAGTGCCACAGTGCCAAAAGACATCCACTGTTATATCTTCATATTGACATATTCAGGAATATATGGTGTGGGTAGGTTGTGGGGACCTCTCACATGATGAACTGTATTTGTCCAATTTTTTAAAGATAATAACGTAAACGTTGGCCAGAGTATTATCTTGGTGGTAGGAGCCAGGAGACAAGGAGTGATACACTGTGGACTAATAACCTGCACCAATAAAAAGCTGCTTACGATGGAAAAAAAACCTCACAATGTCATCACATTCTGCTGTAAAACAGGATGAAATACACTTTTGTTCCATCAGGAAAAAAAGAGGAATTATAACAATGGAGTTGTAAATGCTGGTGAGAGATGACATCTTTTAGAAAAAAACATTTCTCAGTATATGGTCCAACAAAATACATTAGATGTGTATTTATACAGCACCTGGAGAGTGTGTCTTCTCCAGCTCAACTGCATCTGCAATGCTGGGAGCTTCAAAACAGTCCAAAAAGCAGTTTTAATAAACAGCAAGTGCAGAGTGCCGTGCAGCACGACGGTCCCAGGAGAGCAGCCAGGTAACCAAACTCACTGCATTTCCTTCACCATCTGGGGTCTGACAGACATGGATGGTAATATTGTCTGTTACAGCTGGCTCCAGACTCGTAGTGACTGACAATGCGGACGCCAAGAAACACTCAGGGTTTTCCTTTTTGACTTTTGTATAAGTTGTTTTCCTGCTTTCACTTTGTTCCCTGTGGAAAAATATTTCAAATGAGGATTTTGCGACCGCGTTGCATTCATGCTGAAATTAACCGTGGCTGCAAACTACGTTCCTCCTGCCCCAAGCATCTCTTGTTTGTTAATAGTTAGGATTTATTTCAATATGAATCTGCTCTATCCAAGCAAGATTATAGAGTGCGCTCTAAGATTCAACAGTTTGAGTATAATTAAATCACAAAAAACTGTGATTTTTTTCCACCTTAACCTGCTGCTTGTTGTCTCTCCATTTCCCTTCCTCAAGCTGAAATTGGTGACTATGACCCCGGGAAACACCCAGAGGGCTACAGCTCCAAGTTCCAGTTCTTCCCCAAGCACTCGGAGAAACTGGAGCGGCGGATTGCTGATATCCACAAGACTGAGCTGATGTAAGGTGACACCTGTCCAGACCCTCCTCCGACCGGTGGCCGCCTTCAGCTCCCTCGCAGCCTCAGAAAAAAAGACACCATCCAGGCGGAGCTCACCCTTAAACTCAACTCCTCCACTTCACATGCAGTCTCCTCTTTAATTTATGAGACCAACGCTGCTCGCCAGCTCAGATTTCTTATGGGGAAATTCAGGCCCAGGATGGTGAAGTCATAAGTCCACACAAGTTTTTTTTAAATGAAGAATGACAAAAATATTTGCACACTATAGTTAGAATGGACTGGACATTTATTGTTATGGTTGTTTCAAAGAAACATTCTATTGTTTAGAAATTGTCAACATGAAAACACAGTAAAAAACATTAAAATGCAAACAACAATAAGCACATTGACCTTTCTTGCACCTTGGCTTGATGGACTGACCAGTAAATGTATCTGTATGCACAGCATATGCAGAGAGATGCTATAGATCTTATCCCACACTGCCCTCTATTGCTCACTTCTATTGTCTGCTTTCAGTTCAGTGAGGCGCCATTATCTGAATTAGTTTTACAGTGAAACCATGAGAGTAGAAGAATTCAGGATGATTTTAAGTTTCAATGTGTCGTTGCATGAGCAAGCTTCCTTCTCCATGTTGTTTTTTTACTGGGTTATAAAGGCTCTGAATGTGTGAACAAGAAAACATCCCTTTAGAACATCACACTCGAAGAATATTCATGAAGTGAGACACTGTTCTGTCCGACTAAATTAATACTTCTTAGGATAGGCTCACACTACTCCTTTGAGACAATCTCACTGAAGGAATCGTTTTGATTGATATGTCACACCTTTTTCCATTCGGCTTAAAACACAAATTCTAAATAACAGTTGAGTTGACGTGTTTCCTACACATGAGTACATTAACTTTTTGTGTATTTTTCAGAGGTCAGACTCCAGAGACATCAGAGCTCAACTTTCTCCAAAAGGCCCAGATGCTGGAGACGTACGGAGTCGACCCTCATCCATGCAAGGTGGGCAGCAAATTGGTGACTTTTTCAAAGTTCCCTTCACCTTGGAAAGAAATGCTGGAACATTTCATCTCACGGTTGTTGACACGACTGTTTTTAATGCTGGCAGTTAAAACAAAAGGCAATCTTTGTTAAACGAAAGGCAGATCTGAAACAAAATTAAAGGGCTTCTCACAAGAAGGTAACAAAGTTGGAACAGGGTTGTTATTTTAACCAAAAACAAACCGTTTCGAAGAAAGAACAGGAAATGACTGACGGCATTCAGGAAGTGTATTTTCCTACTGGCTAGCGTGGCTTCATGCTTCTCATTACACTGCCCCCTACAGGTTTGGCTGTATATCCAGATCCGTGTAAATGAAGGTTGTTGGTTTTTTGTAAACGTAGACCGGGAAATATCAGTTTTTGTAAAAACCTTGGGACGTGTAAATGTGGCCTCAGAGATATGCAGATGTTAGTCCTCCAGGAACCCTTTGGAGAAGAGCACAATAGGGCGTAACTGGACGTCCTCAAATATTCCTGGACCTCTTTGGAGACGGGCGGAGAAACACATCTGGGTGCTGGCCTTGACCCGGCTCTGCTTGAACCCTGTGCTAATGCAATGGCCTTGATGCTGACGGGCATAAATCACCAATAGTGGGAAGAAAAACAGGCTATTATACACAACTAACCCACCTAGGGCAAGTAAACAGGAGGACTGGACAACTGGGAAACCCTGGTATGGCACATACAGTACATACGGACGGAGAGTAATGAGGCACAGCTGACGACAATCAAAGGTAAACTGTAGAGGAAATGGAACACAGAGGAGAACACAATGGCAAAGCAATAAAACACTGAACTGAATAGCAGCAGAGAACATGAAACCACACATGGACAATGATTAGAAACCAAGACCAGAACAATATAAAGTACAAAGACACCAGCAGCCATGACAGAGCACAGGGGAAGACAAGAACAAAAATAGAAAATTCCCCAATTTAAAAACATGAATTTGTGTGTTTGTCAGGATGTGTCAGGAAATCCAGCTTTTCTGGCTTTCACTCCTTTTGGATTCACTGTGTTACAAGGAAACAGGAGGGTGCATTTCCTCAAATGGTAAGTACTGATCAAAACATTTAAACAAAACTTCCACTCAAGAAAAACGTTTGTGTGATGAAACAATGTAAATTCCAAGAGCATAAATAAGGAAATTTGAGCTGCTTAAAGCAGCTGATTAAGTCTAACACTCCACATTTCTAGAGTCCTTATATTACGCAGCACGTTATTTAGAAAAATCTAAACAAATTTTTCTGCAAATTTTAAAAAGAAGTCTTCAGACCACGCTGTTAGAAATGATTAAATGAGTGTTTAAAATAAAGAAGAAATTATAATTCCATTAATATACTCAAAATCCACCCACAGTTCACAATGATAATTTCTATTGAAATATAGATCCCATATAAACAAGCTTAAAATCACCAGTGATGCAGGCAATGAAATGTCCATGGTATTGTGATAAAGCTGGCTCAGAAGTGGTCCCTGTTGTTCAGCAGGTTCCTGTGACCGTGTCTGTCTGGATATAATGTGAAAGGACATTTCACACAGAAATGAACAGCTATTTACCCTCTAATAATTTACCTCGAGCCACAATTAATATTCTGCAGTCTTTATCTGGTTTTGTGTTCCCCTCCTACTCGGGTTCTGCCTCACTTGTTTGGCTCACTTTCCTCTGTTTTTCTTTTTCTTGCTCATTTGGTCTGTTTGTTAACCTCAGGGACGAAGTGACCAAGCTCAAGTTTGAAGCAAAGACATTCCATATATATGCAAATCAGAAGGAGGTACGTCTGTTCATTATTGAAACGCATCTTTTTCTCTCCCGTGGTGCTGTGGAAGTGTTTTATGTTGCGGTGGAGCCAGTGTGCTCAACTCTTAATAAAGTGGTAAACAGGGAATAATATCGTGTGTTACTCTTAAAGAGGGAAGTCAAGGAAGCCTTCCTATGAGCAACGTGTACAGTTATCCAGGGAACATTTTGAAGGTTGTTATTGCTGAGTGGTGAGCGTGTCCTCTAGCCAACATACATTCAAACCCCCTGTCTAATTTAGAAAATTACAGCTCTGAGTTGTTGCACCACCTCAGGCCTCTCCTCCTGTCACTGACTGGCTTTTAAAAGTTTTCACATTGTAAGGTATTAGTGTTATTGGCTGTTTTGGATCCATAAGAATTAAAAACAACAATTCTTCCACTGCTATATAGTCTGCAACTGTCATAATTGTAATCATATAGGTTTTTCCATTTTTTTGTCATAACTATAGTTGAAATAAATACAGTATGTTTTTTTGTTTGTTGTCTTTAAGAATAAATGTCAGTTTACCTTCCTTCAGTTTAATCATAAATTCCCCTCAAAAATTTAAAGTAAAAGCCCCCCCGACCCTTAGTTTGATCTTTCTGCTGCACCTCTCTGACACTTCCTGTCTCAATGTACTGGACAGGATAAGAAGATCATACTGACCTACTTTGCACCTACACCAGAGGCCTGTAAGCATCTGTGGAAGTGTGGAGTGGAGAATCAAGCCTTCTTCAAGTGAGTCCCGGGACATATGAGTAACCTTTGCATGAAAGAAGCATCCGTTTGTTTAGATGTTAACTTGTATTCCTGATTTTTGGCTGCCAGGCTGGAGAAGTCGAGTCAAGTTCGGACCGTCTCCAGTAGTAATCTCTTCTTCAAGGGTAGTCGCTTTAGATACAGGTATTGTAACATGACGTGTTTGTGGCACTTTGAAAATGTATCTCATAGGTAAAAGTATCACCGAAAAACGTTTTGAGAAAATCACAGTGTTTTTTTCTGTGTTTTCTTAGTGGAAAAGTTGCAAAAGAAGTAATGGAACAAAGTGCCAAAATCAAGAGAGACCCCCCTGAGATCCACAGGTGACAATCCTTATGGACATTTTAGCCGTGTGTGTGTGTGTGTGTGTGTGTGTGTGTGTGTGTGTGTGTGTGTGTGTGTGTGTGCGTGCGTGCGTGCGTGCGTGCGTGCGTGTTGGAGACTTTGTTCCAACTTTTTTTTTTTAAATGTATTTTTTTAACTCCAGGGCTGGCATGGTGCCAAGTCGGAGTTGCCCATCTATCACACACGGCCCTCGTCTGACCAGCGTGCCCCGGACACGACGGAGAGCTGTGCACATCTCCATCATGGAGGGTAAAATCATCAATCAATCAATCAATCAATCAATCAATCAATCAATCAATCAATCAATCAATCAATCAATCAATCAATCAATCAATCTCTCTCTCTCTCTCTCTCTCTCTCTCTCTCTCTCTCTCTCTCTCTCTCTCTCTCACACACACACACACTACCAAACAGTCAAAAGTGGTGTTTGGTTGGGTAATGGAGCTTCCTCAGTACAATGGGATGTAATTGAACGAACATGTTCATTGATAGTGTGACACACCCTCGCAGGTCTGTCAGATGAGCTGAGTGACACCACATCATGTTACTGAGGCCTCCATCTGTCTTTATTCTGGAAATGCTGATTTAAGTATTTCAACCGTTTGATGCCTGACTTTATTTACAATCATATAAAACAAAAAATTTATTGTGTTTTTGCTTTCAAGCTCATGCTTTTGTTAAGATTGTTAATTTATCCATAGAACATAGTGAAGGGTTTGGGTTAGGGTTTGGGCTGGACGTTGATGCCACAGAATAGTTATAATAGTTAATTATTTACATTATAACATCAACTAGACACCAACTAGAACATGATCTTGAACAAACAGTCTGTTCACTGGACCCTTACTTGTTTACAAGAAAGTAATTTATTGTTCTTGTTGAGCCTTAGAGTGAGGGATATGAGTTTGGGGTTAGGGTCTTGAGTTAGGGTTATGAGTTAGAGTTAGGGATATGAGTTTGGGGTTAGGGTCTTGAGTTAGGGTTATGAGTTAGAGTTAGGGATATGAGTTTGGGGTTAGGGTCATGAGTTAGGGTTATGAGTTGGGGTTAGGGTTATGAGTTAGAGTTATGAGTTAGAGTTAGGGTTATGAGTTAGAGTTAGGGTTATGAGTTGGGTTTAGGGTTATGAGTTGGGGTTAGGGTTATGAGTTAGAGTTATGAGTTAGAGTTAGGGTTATGAGTTAGAGTTAGGGTTATGAGTTAGAGTTAGGGTTATGAGTTAGAGTTAGGGTTATGAGTTGGGTTTAGGGTTATGAGTTGGGGTTAGGGTTATGAGTTAGGTGTTCCGACCAGTCCATCTAGAAACTCGTAATGGGAAAAGGTTACCAGGTTTGTATTGACCATGCACACATCAGCGTCTGGGGATACACACGATATCTCGGCTGCACGCCCACCAAGACTTTACCAATGACTTTACAATCAATGATCCCATGTGACAAGGAGGAGACCACTTTTGATAGATGTTGAAAACTGCAGACTGGAAACACCACAAAAGACCTGAGATTTGAAAGTACTCTCAGGAGCTATCCCTCTCAGTAGCTATCATATACCAAACCTGGCTGAGGCCAGGAGAAAGAGCTCAGTGTCACTCACTTCACCTGTAAGTAGTTACAAGATTATGGTGCAGTTATAGGGTTATACAATAAAAAATGCTTTCCTTCACTTAAAAAGACATTAAATCTAAGGTGACAGTTCATATTCTTGCCGGTATATAGATGCCGAAAAAAAGCCATCTTTCTACAAAGCAAAAAGAAGTGCTTAATAGTTTTAGTTGACTATGTTCATAAGTGTTCCTGTTATAACTGTAAGGTTTAGAGGTTTGAATCTCCTCCAGCAGCAATGCCTCAGGGCTTGGACTGCTCACATGCAGAGCAAAAAAAATCCTGGAGTCTTTTTTTGCCCCACCTTCACACATGTCAGTCCATAGAAATGTATATTTGCAGCAGGAACATGTTTCACAATAAGAGCTTTTCCATGTTGGCAGCCTATGGCTCTTTGCATTTGTGCGATTGTTTTGTTTTTTCTTTTCTTGGAGTGTTTCCTAACAGAGTGCTCGTCTTCCACCGGCCTCGGGCATTATTTTGACATGAGAAAGTGATTCTGTCGGGTTATAAGAGGCCCTTCCTGCCCCCTCGTTCCTCCAACAGGCTATTAACCTTTTGCCGGTGCTGCCACTGGGAGTTACTTTGCTTTTAGTTGATCAGCATGGATGAAATTACTTTACACAGCAGTCTGTTCACAGGAGAAGCAGGTCTTTTGTCTTGCTCCCCTCTTGTCACAGACAAAGAGATCCGATTTTGACACGGCACCCAAATGTTCCAACAGAGGAACAAATCGACTGTGTTTTGTCTTGTTGCTCTGCCCACACTGGTATTCGCCCTGGTAATAATATCTCCCTCTGAAAATAGCTCCTGCTGTCAGGGTCCATGCTGTGTGTGTCACTGCTGTCAGCAGGGGGGTCGAGACCAGCTAGTGCACAAGAGGACCACATTCCCAGGCCTTGTCTTTCACTCTCTGACTGTCTTTCTATTTGTCTCCGGCCGTCAGCCCGCCTGCCAGCGTGTCGGGAGTGGAGAGTGTGTCTCGTCCTGCCAGCCACAGTCGGAGACAAAGACAGAGAAGGAGGAGGCAGCAGCGTTAAGAACGCCTCATTTTAAGGAGAGCAAGAAGAAGCAAACTGTGTTTAGACTGCTGAGGTCAGGCGTTGAGTCATGGTGAAGTGTCTGATCAGGATCAAGACCAAAGTCAACGTTCACTTGCGTATGATCAACCACTGCTACCGGGATGTGAACGTGCGTGTGCTGTCTCTGGGGCCCAGGCTGTCGGGCAAAGCTCTGGGAGGCTTGCCGCTCTTCCCCGCCCTGCCTGAGGGGTCTTCCGGCTCAGGATCTGCTCCTGGATCGGGCCAGAGCTCCAGGAGTCCGTCCAGGCTAGCTGTACCTGCTCAGTATCATGGCTGTCGCCCGCCATCCAGCCGCGCAGGTAAACGGCCAGTCCGGTTTAATAACGCTGGATTTAGAGAGCTGGCTTCTTCGGGCCATAATAGTTCTGGGTTCAAGTGAAGCCGGCCGGACATTTTCCAAGGTGGACGGATGTTTCTGTACAGTTTGTGAAAGCAGAGATGAGTTTACTGAACGTTTCTCTGACGTGAAAGGCAAAGCGAGCAACGTTTTCTACTCATTGTTGACCTGGCATTACTGAGCACAATCTAAAAGTCTGACTTGTGACTTTCCTTTCAGAGATCCACAGTCGATCTGCTTTGCTGAGCGAGTTTCCGTTGTACTTGGGTTTCATGTTTACTTTAGGGGTTACAGTTGCCACTTGTATGTATTTAGTTTAAAAATAGATGACATGCTGGGAGAAGAGACTGGGTTTCCTGAGCGGAGCTTGTGACAAACTACACATCAAAAACAAATCAGTCGCTCCCTGTGGCAGCAAGCCGATCAGAAATGTCTGCACATTGTTCAACAGAACGCGGCGTACCTGAATATTATGTCAGGGGCTTCAAACTGGCAGAGGGAATCTTTGCCGCAGGACTAATTAATGACGAACATAATTTCCCTTTAGACCTCTTTCGTCGAGCCTCGAGGAACAAGTTCTATATGTGCACCTTTTCATCAGTGGTTTGTGGACATCATATGGACTCACTCTGCTGGTGCCTCTATTTTCCTCTTTGAACCGCTGTTGCTGTGTGCGACGCTGATCTGAGGCAGAGCGTTCACTTGTGTTGTTTATGCAAAGCTGTGCCACCAACGTCAACTGACTTATGAAAGCTGAAGCTGTAATTTCCATTTGTCATTAGCACGTCAGCGCATGTAACCAGCTTGATGGACGGCCCAGCGGCACAGCGCGTCTCTCGTTTAGCAGTTTGGCTGAATTTATGATGAGTTAACAGAACAAAGAAAACTGTAGCTGGAAACAAATAAGAGAAAAAAATTAGAGAAATTCATGACTTACTTTATTTGCCTGATTATTATCTATTATCGGAAATTAGTCCGTTCTGGAGGAGTTCACTGCATCTAAAGAAAATCAATCTTATAGATCTTTCAGTGCAGCATGTCAGCTGTTACTACGAATAGTAAAATATAAATGCAATTATGTATTATTTCACTGCTCCTCCACTAACCCGTCCTATTCTATTTGTATGATTTCACCTATATTTGTGTAATTTGAATGAAGTTCACTGAATATAAATAATAATAATGATAAAAAGAAAAACGAGATTATTTACATTTTCTGAATTCCTCACAATACAGGTCAATTTTCGAAGTTCACGGTCAGAAAAATAAAAAAACAAAACAAAAAAAACAAAAATTCAAAGTCAAAGAGATTTTAACTTGTTGCGTAAAAGAAATGTAAGTCAAAATGAGTACACAAACATAAATATGTCACTAGTGCTGTAGAGCATATGTCAGTGATTGTTAAAGCACTCAGACACACAAACTATCATGTTTATATTTAACCAAAATTATAAAACAACTCTGTTATACAATAAAAACAATAGCTACTTAAAACCAAAGACAGAAATACAGACTGGCCTGTCAATATCTTTATCTCTTCTAAAATCAATGGTACAAAGATAACTTAAAAACCTCTGGATAAGAAGGCCATATTAATGATGCTTCTTTTATAGAAAATCTAAATAAAACAACAAAAATAAACACACTCAACACTCAACAGCTCAATTTTTAATTCTTAACAAAAACTAGAATACTGTTTTTAATAAAGCTTTTTTTTCTTCTTTTATTTCTTTTTTAAAATATATAAATGAAATTAAAATCCAGCTTCAACTTTTCTTCTCCAGCAGATGAGAAGCACTGCCGCTCCAGCGTCTGCTCCCTTCATGTGTGAACACAGTAGAACCGCCCACTGGCAGCCTCTTGTGTTGAAAAACATTGACAACAGGTCATTTTCATAAAACTCCCCTGAGGACAGGAAAAGGAAACATGTCCAGGGAAAAAGACATAATCTATCAATCGTCGATCAAGCATTAGTGAGATAACATTGAAATGAGCGGGTAACTTATTGACAACACCGTATTTTTATATTTTAATTCACGTTTACCACCATTGTTCTATCACATAACTTCAATGTCACCAAAACTAATATTTTTAAACCAAAACCTTTGGTTTCTGCATGATGATGAAATCATCTTTCTGGGATCGTGTATTCGTCGTGGGATCGTCCAGTCATAATGTCCGAGGTTCAATAAGGTTCGGTGAGGATCTTTCCCTTTTAAAGCTGCTAAGACCAACATAACGCCTCCCAGTTGACGACCCTTTGTGTCTCCATAATGAACGACTGTCCTCTGCCGTGTGCTCACAGGTTTGGAGTCCCTCCGAGACAGCGCCCACTCCACGCCCGTGCGCTCCGTCTCCCACGGCGACTCCTTCATGTCGTCCCGGGGCCAGATGGTGGACGGGAGCGAAGCCAGTACGTCCGCAGTCATCTCCGACGAGGCCTACAGCCCCTCGGACAGCGTGCTGCCCACGCCCGTGGCGGAACACGGGGCAGAGATGCCTCTGGGTCGTCACGTCAACGGCGCCCCCTGCAGCGTGGATGAGGACAAGGACTCGGAGGCGGGGACCTTGAAGGAGGGGCACGCGGGGGAGTTTGGGCCGGGCAGGAGGGCGCTGCGCGCGGTCAAAAGCAAGCAATCGCCATCCAGCGACGTGGAGGAGCTGAATAAGTTCATCCTGAGCGTGCTGCGCCTGTTCCTGGTCACCATCGGCCTGCTGTTCGCCCTGCTGCTGCTCCTCATCATGCTGACGGAGTCGGACCTGGACATTGCCTTCCTGAGAGACATCCGCAAGACGCCGGAATTTCAGCAGTTCCACTTTGAATATTTCTGCCCTCTGCGGCGCTGGTTCGCCTGTAAGCTACGATGGATGGGAGGCTTCCTCGTCAGCAAGTGAAGCCGCGGGAGAAGAGCTGAGGACGACACTGAAGGACTGATCGCAGGCCTCTGCTGCTGGGTAGGGGACATACACACCAAACAGGTCGGAAGATGGATGAGGGACGAGATAAATAACGACGGGCCTGTTCTTAATATCAAATCAGCTTCTCCAAAGGAGTTCCCGTCACAAGCCAAGGACTGTTCCCTGAAGAGCCTTGTTTGTTCCATCTAACCATCAATGCCAGGGAAGGAAATCACTTTTTACTTTACAAATTCAGGTCATCTCAAGGTATTTGATTTTTTTACACAAATCACAACGACGAGGTTTCGTTCAAGCACTGAACCTCCTTCGATCACAGACAATAGCCGCCTTTATTTTTATATTAATTTATATGTTGTGACATCACTATGAGACGGAGTGTGAGGGTGTGTGCGTCTGAGAGTTAGAGTGGCGTTGAGATGTGTTGAAATGAAGAGGCACCACTACATTCACGATGACCATTTATCGTCGCCGTTGCCATTCGGAGGAGGACGAGTGTCGAGGAAGGATATCAAGAAAGTGTGTGGGCTGAGGGGGGGGGGAAGCAGCGCCTGAATGTAGACGAGTCCTGAGTCAAGTATTTGAAATATCGCTGTTTTACACAGCGAGCAGATATACACTTTACAGAACTCCACAGATGTGCTTTACAGCCTCACATCTGTCATAATAGACAACCGTTAGATGTACGTCGTAGTAGCTTTTCGACCCGGGGGCGACATGGGTACTGCCCTGTCAGATTTAAAAGAGTATTTTTATAGCAAGTGTGACCTTGTTTGTGGTCTGTTGAGTGTGCTCACATCCCATTTATTTTCAGACACTAGGACTAATAAAGTTTTATTGTACAATGACTATAAATTAAGCTTTCTTTAAGGGTAGGAGTCATCTATGGAGGCAATAGGTTTACTGTTTAATAAATAGCAGCCAAATAATGCTAGTCACTACAATCGAGATGTGTGTGGGAGGAACAGCCGTCCCTTTGCTCTAGTTACTTTTCCAGTAGTTGTGAAGGTGATGGGACTGTGTGCGGTAGCACTGTTGTGGTAGTCACGTGCTTGATTAATTTTTAACTCCCACAGTCTGTAAAAAGGAGTTTATCTTCATGTCAATACCGGAATTATAAAAAGGACAGAGTTCCTATCCAACAAGTGAGAATCGACCCTGTTACTTCTGTAAAGTACATAAATCTATGCTCTTTGCACCATAGTTCTCTTTGAGTTC
This sequence comes from Lipophrys pholis, assembly GCF_963383615.2. Classification (NCBI taxonomy): domain Eukaryota; kingdom Metazoa; phylum Chordata; class Actinopteri; order Blenniiformes; family Blenniidae; genus Lipophrys; species Lipophrys pholis. Next base: position 31,792,796 of record NC_137636.1, on the reverse strand, counting down.
AATTCCCATGTTGAGTAGAAGCGGCTTAATTTAGCCGGGCTGTCGTCAAACTGATGCGTTCATCAATATAGGCTATAATATAACTCCTGTTTCCATTTTTGTACAAGCTGCTGTCTCGTCACCACAGTGAGATATCCTCAAAGTGACTTTTGATGTACTTGAAATGTTTTTTTTCTTAAGTGGATTTGTGGATTTCCTGCCCTGCTCTCACAACACAGCCTAAGATAAGTCATGTTTACGTCCAGTCGCCAACTTCATCATCACGCCTACCAAAGAAACCTGTTGTCTCATCCTTGCGTCGGTTTGTCAGCAGATGGAAGCTCTTAATAGTCTGCTCTCCTTGCTCCAGCCTTACTGCTTCAGATATTTCACAGGTTAGCCTACAATACACTGTCCCACCCAAAAGCTACAGAATCAAACCGTGAAGCCAGTCTTGGTACCGAAGAGTCGGACGTCTTTTCTCGCTCACGGCTGGCTGCTTGAGATCACACGTGTTCAGCACTAAAAGATTTCATTTATGCAAGAAGAAGAAGGTTTAAAAAGTGGTTCCCAACTGGGATTTGCACATATCAAAAAACCTAATCATTTCTAGAATGGAGAGTAGGCCCGGGAAACCCCGTCCATTGCTTTTACAGCTTGGTGAGACGAGACGTGTCCAACCAGCATTGGCTCTCACGGTTTGGAAACTCCCGAGGTGGGAGAGAGAAGTCCACAGCCTCACTTAGGACAACTTGGTGGGCTCCAGTGAAAAAAAGGTTGAAAGAAGGGTTTAGGTTATGCGGGTGCCGATTGGTATCGTGAAACGTGTTTAAAAAAAATTAAAAAGGAACAAATTGAACATCAAAATGCTGCGAGAGTCTCTGAAGTGTGAAATACCCAGCTGTAAATGCTGAATTTATTTTTGTAAAAATGAAAAGTAATAATGATTCTCACTACTTGTCATTTGATGTTTAGTAACAAAACACAGATTGACAAACAAAGACACATGTGGATTAATATTCAGACTTGCTAAGTTTAATAAGCGTTTGCTTTAATCTAGCCGGTGATTAATAGCTAGTTGGTGTCGTGCGAGGGGGAAAAGGTCGGTAACAGAAGAAACGTCCCTCCATATATGTTGATGTGTTTGAGAAATTTGACTTTACCTGAGCAATAAATATTATAGATGAATATCAATAACCATAAATTGCTAACCAATGTTTCTTTTGGACCTGCACAAACAATGTCTTGTGAAATGTCTGAGAAAGTAGCAGCCTGTGGAGGCAGGCGTCGTCGCAGCAGTCGGACTGTCAGCCGGCACTCTGCGGGATAAAGACACTTCTCTGGAAAAAAAAAAAACAAAAAAAAAAAACTGTCAAAAGGAATGAATTCATGTGTCATGTTTGGTCGTTTCTAGAAACTGTTGCGATGGAGGTAAAAGTATTTGCTGCTGCTTTTCCATTCCAGAAGAACACATTTATAGCTCATGTGCAGCCAGAAGTAGCATTTTCAACTTCCTGAACCTTTCAGTTTGATGTGAGAGTTTTGATCAATGTTATTGCTTAAGTCTGTTTCGGTTCAAGCGACACAGAAACAATAAGAGGAGACAATTTCACCTACAGGAAACGCTTGTTTAGGTTTTAGCGAAAAGGTGTAAACAGGAACGACAAGAGTTTTATTGTGAGCTTTCCTCCTGTACCATGGAAATGTTTCTGTAAGCATGTGTCCTACATTTATTACCTCCAAACAAGACTGCTTAATTCCCACCACTGACTGAACACTGGTGTAATCTATTTATGAATAAATATCATCTATTCTTGACAAGTTTAACTTGTGACTCCCAGATGAAGCAAACAGTCATTACGTCTGAGGAAGGGTCGACAGATCAGCGCCGGGCGCCACGTCTGGATGTTGATGTTTGAAGATAAGTCCTGCTGCACTACTGCCACTATCTGGTGATGCTGAGAGTACCGGTCCTCCAAAAGTATCCAGTATTAATGTCAAAATATATTTATTGTTGCTGGAACTACAAATAAAAAAAGACAGACACTCATCAACTCCCTCTCCCACTGTGAGACAAACGAAGCATCACTTCTGATCAGTCAGACGTTTTCCGCCACGACAGGAAACGGAAAGAAAAGTTCAAGATTTAAACTGAAAGAGTCTCCAAACACTGACGGCTGATAAATACAAATTAAACTCTTTACACCTATAGATATTACATAAACATAATGTCTTTAAATGCCCAACAGTCAACAAGACAATGAATCTGGCACAAGGAAACTCAAACTGAAAATCAGGAGAAGCAAAGATCCTTTCCAAGGTTCTGAACACCGAGTGCAGGTGAGAGAAAGGATAGAAAACAGCACAACATTAAATCGGTCTGCCGACTCAGAATGCAGAATGAACAAAACAAAATGGATCCATCCACATCCTCTCAAAGTGGACGGAGGTCCGAGATGTGTTAGAAATGGGAGCTGACATTTATTAGATCCGTCTACTCATTGATAAGTGCTTGACTCACCCAATCCCAGGATGAGAGGACAGCAGGATATGAGAATATGTGAATGACCGAACTCAACTTTACTTTCTCCAACTCTGCCTTTGTAAACAGACGTTAACAATATTAATAATGGATTAAAGCTCTGCGGGGGTGAGGAGGAAGAATGCTGGAGGCTGGAGGCCCACACTCGGGGAAATCCCCGATTCACTAAAAGTCTTTGGTCATCGACTTCAGTCGGAGAAGACATGCACACGCCCCGAGGCGTTGCAGCCCATCAAAGCGTTCCTGGAGGGGTGGAAAGCAGTGACGGACAGCACTGTGCCGAGGTTCTCGTCGTCCATGAAGGAGTGCTGCCGTTGCCCGCTCTCGTGGAACACCTCCACCCTCCGAGGAGTCGCCATGCTGCCCACCACAAAGCAGTCTCCCTGCTTGGGGTCCCACACTGCTGACAGCTTGGACAGCCAGCGGCCGGTGTGCATGTTGTGTCTGCAAACACACATTCAGGCGAATGAGATTTAAACACTCTCCCCTTTGTGGCCAGCAGTTAAAACGTAAACCAACACGCTCCTGGTATTTAGACACTGAACGTACCTGATGGATGTCAGCAGAGGGGAGTCAGTGCCGACTGCAGATGTGTCGTACACCCTGTAAAGAACCGACATCGACAGTGACCAAGACAAAGTGAGTTAAATGTAAACGTTGTCGGTGCTCTGAGAGGCCTCACCTGACGGTGTTATCCATACAGGTGGTGAGAACTCGGTTTCCTGTACAAGGTGAGAAATATGCACTGGAGATGCTTAAAGAGTGTCCTTGCAGCTGGGAGATGGCCTGACTTCTGTTCTTCTTCATGCATCGGCTGTCATAAATACTTACTACCCTGCAGAACAAGGTCAAAGGGATCCCATCAAAAAAAACAAACAAACAGTGACACAAAGCTGGAAATGGAAAAGAAAGGATTAAAAGTCATCAGTCGGCCATACTTGCTTTCTGCCACTGCGAAGTATTGCCTGTGTAAAGGATGGACGCTGACACATCGCAGGGTTTTGGGGTCCAGAGAATAAAGTGACTCGTGTGAGTTTCTGCAGAAAAATAAAAAGGACCTGCTTAGAAAACGTTCGCCAACGTCTTCATGCGTTACTCTGGATCACTGCTGAATGACAACCCGGAAACGAAAAAGACAAATTACCCTGACGTGCGCCTATCGACGATGGAAACTTCCCCAAACCAGTTTCCGACCACAAGTGTGGAGCAGTCATGTGACAGGAAGTCGAACGTTTTCAGGCCGTCTTCAATGTCATACACCTGTGAGACCAGGCAGACTTGTTCACACCGATTCACCACCAGCAGGTAAGGAGGAGGAAACATTTGATACCGCGGTTATACATGGAGTTTCATGGGACGAGACGACTCACGTCATCAAAGACAGCCTTCTGCAGATCCATGCAGCGCAGAGAGCCGTCGTAGCTGAGGCTCAGCAGCTGGGAGGGATTAGCCACGGAGAACGCCATGCAGCTTACCGGACGAGTGTGAGGCTCAAACAGCAGCACGCCGTCGTCGCCCCAATCACCACCCTGCAAGGATTACACAAGCAGATATAGGAGTCCCTTATGGACACTTCGTGTGATAGAAGACAAGTCAAACAAAGAGAAATGAGTGTAAGGACAGGCTCATTTCAGCCGCTACCAAGACAAAGACATGTAACCCCGTCCCCGGACTTTGAAACTCTTTATTGGTTAAACACTATCTTATAGATGAGGCAACATGAAACTCACCAGATTCCACAGTCCCACTTGTCCCCACTTGTCTCCTGCAGCCATTAACAGGCTGCTGGTGCAGGGGTGGAAGGCTGCAGAAAAGATCCGGTTCTTCACCACTTTGGCCACTCGGTCCTCCGTTATCCTCATGTTCTTCAGTGCGGAGCGGTACCTGTGTGAAGACATCACAGCACACCGTCTATTGTCCACATGGAGAAACAATCTTATGTGTTCTGGAGAGAGAGAAAAAATGGAACCATCAACTCTAATTCATGGAGAGTGTGAAATACAACGCCAGAGAAAATTGAATGAAACTTGAAATCTTACTCTTTCAGATCAGGTGCCGTCTTGCCTTCCTTCTTTAAATCCTTAAGGGAAAAAAAAACAATAAGATTTTTGTTGATTCAGATATAAATAAATAAAACAAAACAACAGACCAACAAAGCAGCAGATATTTAATCTTTAACACAGTTCTCCATTCTCAGATTATTCTGCACCGTCCTGCTGTTAACAGCTCAAGAACGTTATTTACATTTTATATTCTGATCGAGATTAAAGAAAGTAAATCTGCTTAAGGGCACGGCCCTTAAACTCCAGACTGAGATTGGTTCATCATCAGACCAACGCTCATCATAGACTTTTCTTAGTATTTGTATTTATCTGGCCTGTCTGCCACTCTCTCTCTCCCTCTTCTATTCCTCTCTCTCCCTGTCCTATCCCATGTACTTCTCCCCCCAACCGGTCAAGGCGGATTGCCGCCCTTCCAGAGTCTAGGGTCCGCCCCACGCTTTCTTCCTGAAGAGGGAGTTCTTATGAAGTTCTCTCCATGCGAGGGAGTTTTTCCTGGCCACTGCTGCTTGTTACATCTGCTTGCTTTGGAAGGGTTTAGTTGGGTTCTGTTGTTCTCTATCATTGTAAGAGCGCTTTGAGATGTTTGTTGATGTGATTTAGCGCTTTACAAATAAAATTGAATTGAATTATAGCTCCAACAGGAGATGAACGAAGGGAGGCAATATGTGAAGTTCGGTACGTGATGAGAACACAACACAACACAGCACGTCAGACTGGAACCGTGTCTCCTACCTGAGAGCAGAGCTCAACAAGTAGTGAGGGCAGCTTGACTCCGTCCTCCATGTTGACCGGCTCCATGGGCAGAGGACCAGAGGGCTTCTTGCTCGCACTGACCTTTAAAGCGAATACAAACCAAAGAGATTAACAGCGAAAACAAAACGAATGATGAGAAATTGAAGCTGGAAAGAAGAGACTGGGTGAGTGTGATAGCTCCGGGACATGAGACTGACGATGAGACACAGCCGTACCCTTTCAGTGATGAACGTCCCTCTGGGCTCCGGAGGAAGCGTCAACACTTCTGCCTCTTTATTTTGGAGGCGCAGGGATTTTCGAGGTGGAAGAACTTCTTTCACAGCAGCCTGTGACCTGCAGACCAGAGGAAATAAGCCTTTCAGTCAGCGAGCCGCTTCTCCACTCAAGATATCACTAGAAACTAACAAAGAAAAGAAACCAGGCCATCAGTTAACGTGTCTCCACCGAAAACACAAAGCAATTGTAACCGATGTAAAATGTCAATAAAAAGACTTATTTTAACTGGAAGTTCACATCTTGTCCGGCAACAACTTGATGCAGATGAGATTTCTACACTTCTGCTTGATTAAACATATAAGAAACAAGTTTGATCACAATCAAAGGTTCTTGTAACTATTTTCCTCCAGCTGATCGATAATCAGGTACAACTTCTCACTGAAACAACCACTGAATTCAAACGGAGCCAATACTTTTCATGAAATAGTTTAAATTTCAACATCTGACATGTTTAGGTTCGACTAGTGAAAGAAAAAAAACACGCTTATGACTTTATTTGAATCACTGCATGTGGGTTTTACTTGAACTTAATAATGTTGTGATGATACCATTTGCTGGTATGTGACTGAGCAGCGTTAAGCAGTCCGGTACCTGGCCAGGCCCCGGCTCGAAGGCTTCGCTCGGGTCGCCTGCTTCAAATCCTCCGTTGCCTTTTGACCAACAAAAGAAAAAAAAATCATTCAAAAACATGCTCAAGTATGTGATTAATCTGTATTCATAGATATACTGTCGCTCGTACACAAATGCAACTCGAAGCGTTTTTTTTTTACATAAAATAAAACCAAAGATTACCAGAAAAAGAAGGAATAAAGAGTGAAAAACAAGCAAACAAAGAGCAGCAGAGGGACACAGGACTAAAAATAAGTCCCAAGTGATTTCTTAAAACTGTCTACCAACAGAAACCATTTCAAATCAATCCTAAAAGCTACATGGGACTAATGCACTCAATATCTTGTAACGAAGATGAGCACAGTCAACAGTTTCTTTCTGAGGTAGCTCTGCAGACAACAAGGCGTATTTGTCAAGCTGTGTTATCTGGGGTGGGCTCCACTGCACCCACAATCCTTTGCTGCTCCACAGAAAAATGAATGGAAAAACATGAGACACACTCTTGGTTGTAAAAAAAAATAAACAAACAAAAAAAATCTAATCTGGCAAACATGATTATTCATGCAAGAAAACCACGTGTTAAATAAGTACTGACGGTCCAGGTGTAAAACCACCAGAGGTCTGAGCATGTGTGGAAATGTTGAGCGTCTTGTCATTCACCATACCTGAAACAGATTAATAGAAGACAAGAACGCCTGATTTTGTCGGATGTTCTCCAGCCTCTCCAGCTCGTAGGCAGAAAGTCCTCCATATCCGTCCTGGAGCACAAGAACACACTTCAGCAGTCTGCAAACACTTTTCCTCTCATCTCAACATGCCTGAAGTGTTAATGACGTCTGACACAAACACATCCACAGTTAAAAGTTAGAATCCTCCCACTTACTGCTGCGGACTCCACGTCACTGTTTTCAACATCCTCCTCGTGCTTCGGCCTTTTCGTTCTGCTCTCTCTTCCCAGGTCTGCGTCTGTTTTCTATCAGGACATTTTTACATCCATGAAGGTTAAACTGAACCAAAGCTTTTCTCCTGCTGGCCACAGTGACTGTCCTCCGCAGCCCCTCACCTCCTCTGTGTTGACGGGAGTCTGGTCCTCCGCCGCGTACTGGAGGCGTTTAGGAGCCAGGGCTGTCCGAGCCGAGCGGCGGGTTGTTGCCTGCAGATCCACGGGGGTCAAATCCTGCCAGGTGTGTTGGGTTCATTAATCAACTCTCATTCAACTTTCTCTCACAGCATCCAACAGCAACACACACTGACTCCAACTGCAGGCCCGAATATTACCTTATCGACAGTTTTTCGTTTGGCTCCTCTTGTTGCCATCTTGGAACGAGAGTAAAGAGTATTTGTCTGAGAGAAGTACAGACTAGTGCAGCGCGAGCGGCTCTTCATAAGATTGTCGGCGGTGAATTTGGCGCCACATGGAAAGACGTGTTTAGTAACAAGCCCCGCCTCTTTCGTGTTGTGAAACAGAATCCGCGCCGCTCATTGGGTCGATTTTTGACGTAATCGGAAAAGAGGGGCGGGTCTCTGTTGCCGAGAGCCAATGAACGCCTCTGAATCGGACTGAACGCGCTCGCGACACGCCTCAGGCTTGAATTAGTGTTTTCAAGAAAAGGACGAGAACTTCGCGTTCTATCTTGTGAAGAGAACGCAGCAGATAATTCTCACGTTTAATGAGGAAGCGTTCAGCGCCGCAGGCTGGATGTTTTGTAACAAGCTCCGCCCCCCTGGATTGTGAAACAAAATCCTTGCATCTCATTGGCTGATGTCAACGTCATCATATTAAAGTTCCGGCTTCCGGCAGCCAATGAACGTTTTAGAATGTGACTGACGCCTCAGCTTTAACAACACCGCCACCTTTTGGCAGGAAAGAAGAACTGCAATGACAGGAAAGTGATATAACAAAAAACATTTATACGTTCTGTAATTAATATATTGGGAGTAATTACAAATCAATAGACTGACAAACACTTCTGTGGGTTTTTTGGGGGGGGGGTTTTCTTTGCACCGTTAACGCGTGTTAGTAGACAAAGACACTTGGAAATAGATGCCATCAGAGACCAAACCTGGGCCCCATATAACTACAGAATCAAAGCAAATTTATTCTTGAATAAACCTGATGAATACACAAAAAATATGGCACGCAGTCTTTAGTCCACCTCATGAATAATCAAAGAGTTTTATCTAGATTTTTTGTTTGTTTGTTTGCTGTTTTTTAAGTGAAACACAAATTTGTACAGATGTGAAATACAATCTACTGACATTGTGTTATTTCATACTGTTTTTAATCACGTTGTATGAATTAAAATGCTGTGCACAGTTCTTTATTGTTTGTTCAGCTTGTCGTTGTGTTCAGTGGCTCGGGTCGATTAGCAATTATCAGGAAGAACTTCAATCTTAAAAGAAAAAAATAGAACTTCTGATTTGATTCATCTGTATTTCAAACACAGGTGGGAAAAAAAACGCCAAAATAAAAAGAATCAAAAAACAGGCATCTCACAGAAAATCTAAAATCAGTAACTTCAAAATAAACTTCAAGCAAAATTCGAACCACCGTAGCTGATTAATGTGAACTTTGAGGTGAAAAAAAAAATCCATCATGATGATAAACAGCACAAATGATAAAACACGAGTAAAAACACAAGCTTATCAAAACAGTTTATCATAGCAAATGTGTTTTAATAAGCGTTATATTCACATTGAAGTTTTCTATGTGACCGTCTTCAAACTGCAACTTGGACTTTTTTTCTTTTTTGTCTTGTTTTCTTCTCAATTGCTCCCTGATATTATTGTCAAGCTTGATGGATCTTCAATACATGAACAATTAATGTTGTGTGTCACAATTAGTCAATTTATAGTATCACCCAAACACGTGTGGCTCTGTAGATATAGAATGCGTCAAAGGATTAAAAAAAAGTGTTTTGCTGAGATAAACATTTAAAATCTGTGCTGAAAAATCCAAACTACATAAACTCCATTATCTGATCTGCTCAGCTTGTTTTCTCAGTAAACCTTACCAGGCGATGATATAATACCTGAAGTGTGACGAAGTCATTACTTGTGCATTCATGATCCAACTGAGAACCATGACTAAATGCACAAGAATGTGGCTATGAAGAAGACTGTCTGTATTCATGTGAAAAACGCAGTCCTTTATCTAATGCAAAACAGCGTTGAGCATGGATCTTTAATGCTCGTTATTCTTGTGACTTTAATTGTTGTTTGATTCTTTGATTCGTCCATTAATGTGGCGTCTGGGTGACATCTTCCTGACAGCTCCTGCTTTGCTCCAGCAATGCTTCTCACACGAGAGGCAGAGGGTAGGACGAGCATGCGGCCAGTCCACACATGTTCCGTCCGCGCTCTATCAAAAAATATCTGATGGAGGAAAAAAATAAAAAAATACACAAGAAAGATGTCGATGAGACTTCGAACCTATTAAAAACACATACACACACACACACACACACACACACACACAGACAGACTATATTTACCCGTCCTGTCCCCAGGCTGTGCCCCAGGAGTTCTTCACGATCCAATACGGTACGCCGTTTTCCTCTGTACCGTAACCCACAGCCAGGACTGCATGGTTCACACTCTCTGCTGTGCTCTTACATTGGCTGCTAAACAGACAAAACAGCAACAGAGCACATGGGTTTAGTCGCTTCCTGGTGTCTTTCCACTGTGTGTTCGAGTTGGCTGTTGTAAAATATCCAGGGTAGTCACCTTATTGTTTGAAACTATCACAGACTCCAGTGATTAAAGCACTGCGCTCGGTTAATTTACTTTAATAACGTAAGGTCAGAGCCATCGGACTTTCACAGTGGAGAGCTTACGAAGTCTTGAGCAACGTAAAAAAGATGCTGGCAGAATATTTCTGATGGACTGGAAACGTTTCATAAATACAGGATGCATAAAAGCAGGATAAACCCTGAACTGGAGGAACACTTAGACTAATCTAGATCACACTCACAAGTCACCGATTGACCTCAAACGAATGTTTTCTGACGCCTGAGAAAGGCCATGCATGCAGACCGATGTGCCAACTCCAACTGAGCTCAAACTGGTGTAGTGACCTCTGTTAGTCCCTCCACCAGTATGAAATACTGGCAGATAAAATTCAGGTCAATAAAGATTTAACTGGTAGACTCATTTGTTCGCTAATCCTCTTCCACGGTTCAATAACTTCTGTACTCCCGGATTAAATGGAGGAAAATCCCATTATTCTATTATAAATGTTTCTACAGTGAAATAAGAACAGAAACAAAGTCGGTGCACTCAGTCCAACACCGGACGACCTTGTTCGGCTTGAAATCACTTGTATCCTGCTTCCTTGAAAGATTTCATTTATAAATCTAAACAGTGAAATAGTTTGCAGGCTCACTGTTAAACAAATAGTAGAAATAAAGAAGGCGACGTTTTCTTCAGTAATAATTACAACATGCTTCAAGTTCTATAAGCCTGTATTCTAGTTTGGTCAGTATCAAAGTGACAGCATGTAGTATATGAATCACAGTAAATGTATTGCTGAGCAGTGGAGGTTCTGATCCCACCTGGAGAAAACGCCCTCTTTGTAGTGCATGAAGTCGTCGGTGACGTCGAAGCTGAAGGTGATGGGATTCAGTCGAGCCACAGCGTCAACCATGGCTTCCTCGTCATACTGCCGAGGGGAAAAATAGACTTTTTTAACAAGTTAGTTGCTTCATTTAAAAGAATCACGGGGGTCAGTTGAAGTTCTGAATCAGTTTCACGTCTCAACTAAAAGGCTCCGTCATGTCTGAGTTCAGGAGCTCAGAACTTATGAAGCCGCTGAAACGAGAGGTGAAACTTATTGATCACTGTTTAATATCACATGGCCTGAATGACTGAAGGTATTTTCATATCCGACATCAAAGTAGTTCTCAAGTAGTCATGTCTCTTCTAACAGTGAATAATTATTAATATACCGTTTTTAACACCGTGTAATTTGACATATTTATTACATTTACAGTAACTTACAATTGTGATGTTGACAACATCTTTGACAAACGCAGCGGCAAATGCGGGATCAAACTTGCACTTTTCATCCTGAAGAAAAAGCAAAAGTATTTTATAGCTTGTGATTTCTTTTCTTACATTATAGTTAAAATATCATACATGGCCTTTGTAGGGATAGTCCTCCTCTGTCATTAGACCTTGGTTGTATTTGATGTATTCAAAGGCGTTGCTTGGGAGGCCCCTGGAAGAGACCGGGCAGATTATACTTTTCACATTCTCTTGAGTTTTTGGAAGTTAAAACCTCTGGCAGCTGGAATCTAAATGAATTAATGGGATTATATTTTTTACCCCATGCATCCAGATGTGTTGAAGTCTCCGGCACAGTCTATCAGCTGCTGCTCGGACTGAAACACACACACACGCACGCACGCACGCACACACACACACACACACACACACACTCAGGGTCATTTTACAAGAGAGTTTCCCTTTAACATGTCAAGTTCTCCCGGTGAGCGAGTGGAGCTCCGACCTCACCAGAGACATGAGCTTCCCAGTAGCGATGGCGTTCACCGACTCCAGGCAGCCCGTGGCGGAGAAGGTCCAGCAGCTGCCGCAGGAACCCTGCAGGCACAGAGCCATGGAACCACTGCCATGAATAATCCACTTATGTTAAAGAAACACCGATTTCACATGTCAAGGCCATTGGACTGTGAGAGCGGTTGTTATGGTTGACTGTGAAATTGTTCTAAAGTCAGAGAATTTAACTGAAAAAAATAGAAAACTGAAGAAAAAAGCAAAGAATTTTTTTTTTTAAGAAACACTACAAAAAAAAAAAACCCAAAAGGAATTAGTCAGATTAATTAATTATGTGTCATTCGGGAAGCATGGACCAACACGTGAACTAATGAGATTTTGTGAATGACAGGAACTGTGGTAAGAAACATCTTTTATTGTTTAAATTTAAGTTTCTTTTCGTGATTTATTCAATTTCATTGATTATCTTGGTGAATCCCATAGGTCCGCCATGAGTAATCTCTATCTTGTAGTACTCTTTTTGGAACAAAAGTTTGACATGTTGAAAAGTTGAACTTTAACAACACCACACACACATATATGGGGTTCTACGGAAGAGTTTTAGGGCCACTGAAGAAAAAAAAAAAATTCGGAGGCTACAAAAAAAAATAAAAAACCTTCGTGGCCTCAGAAAAAGTCCAAAATCAAAGTCGAGATTTTTTTTTTTCACGGTGGAAAAAAAAGTCCGTCCATCCACATGCCATCGCGTGTGACTGCTTCCTCAAAATGCTTATCAGGCCGTTTAATGAAGTGATGAAAAGATGCTTCAGGACAGAATGTCGCTCATAAACACGGTGCAGTTATCATCAGTATCAGGACTAGAAGATATATATATATAATATATATATATAATATAAGAGACAGAGCAGACTGCTGCCTGGTTCCGTCGCGGAACTTCGTCGAGTACGAAGGACAAAGGCACGGATCCCGGGCTGCTTATTTAAATGTGTTCTTATTAATCAAGGAAATCCTGTGTAAAATCACACGTCCATAAGCAGTAAGCAACCCGATACAGTCAGAATTAAGTGATTTAATGTGAATTCACATCTACGGGCAAATGATGAGGGATGGATAGACGGTCTCTCCGTGGAAAACAATAAATCTCGACTTTGATTTTCGACTTTTTCTGGGGCCACGAAGGTGTTTTTTTTTTTTTTTTAGCCTCCGGATTTTTTTTTTCTTCAGTGGCCCTAAAACTCTTCCGTAGGGGTTCAGTGTGGTCGTGGTCGTGTGTTTTGTTATGATGCGTCCAGTTTCCCTGTGAAAGCTGCATCACTGTCGTCATTAGCAAAGACAGCCTAACTCAGCTGACAAGGAGCCACAGAATACAAAGGGATTACAGGAAAATACTGTTTTTGTTGGTAAATGGTTTCATTTATACAGAGACAATATCCTCCGTTCAATCCTGGGCTTTTTGTGTGGAGTCTGCATGTTCTCCCTGAGCATGAGCGCCTCTCTCTCTCTGTGGTGTCTGAAGGTCTGCTGACCTGTCGAGGACATAATCTTGCCTTTCAGCCGTCGTCTGGATAGAGATGGACGTATTAATGTTTATAAAAAACTAACAAAGTAACTTTAGAAAATGTCCTCTGATGCCAAATTCTGCCTCGAATTCAAAAGCTTCACAGAAGTTTGTGTAACTGTTTATTTGTTGTATTCAAATTTCCTTAATGTGACGGCTCTATTGGGGCCCGATGAGGTTACCTGGTTCTTCACGGGAGTCACAACGTTTCCCTTCATCCTCCAGTCGATGGACTTGGGATAAGGACCAGTGCTGCTCACATGACTCCCTTTCGTGGCAGAACAGTTCTGCATTAAAATAAAATAAATAAATAAATAAAGCTTACACATTCTGTATCAAACCAGCACAACATGTTTTCAGGTGTGATTTCTCATACCTGAGGTTCTGTCACAAGGTAGAATTTTCTGAACTCATCGAATGTCAAATCTGAAAACTGGTTCAGGCCCACTACAATGTGAAAATGACAACGTTTGCATATTTTACCATATATATGTACCATAAATTCTACTGAAAGAAGCGGCGGTTCATATTGTTTGGACACGATTCATATATGTGACTGGACACAGGGGAGAACAGTACTGTACTTGTGAAGGAGTGATTGGCAGCATTATGATGATCGATGATCCTCCTGTTCTGAGTGAAAACATGCAGACGATGGTAAAACTCCTCCGGGTCATAAACCTTATTGTGCTGCAGGAGAAAAAAAAAGAAACAGAACACTCAGAGATCCAACAATTACTCAAGTACTCGTGCAAAACAAACACAATAAGACTTGAGGATTGTGAGACTCATGTATGATTGTTTACACAGGATAAAGCACATACCTGAGACATCCACCGCAGGAAGACCTTTTCCTCTGAGAAAAGTAAATGAGACCAGACACATTATGAAGTCATGACAGGAAACTTTAGCAACATGATGCACGTATCGTCCCAAAGGGAACGTTTGATCGACTGTCCTCTGCAAAGGTTTTAGGCTGGTGTGTCGGATTCAAACTAAGAGAGAGCTTTAAAAATGTTAGTTAATTTTTTATTACTGAATGCAAACTGCAAAGTGAAATAACAGGAGTGACATCAGTGTTTAGTGTGACAACATCTCAGCTGACTCGGACACAGTTTCTGAAGCAACTTGTTTTAAAACATTTTAAAGGAGGAAACAGATATTCTGTGGATGTCGTCTGGTTTAAATCCTTCTGTCTCAGCCCACATCATTTCCACAACTGCTTGCTGAGAAACTGAGAACAGAGAATAGTTCTCAGTTTCAAGTTCCACCTGCTTCAAATACCAGATGGATCTGAAGTTTTATATATTTCTAAAACTATAACACAGCAGTGACGCAGCCAGGATTCAATTTCATAGTACGCATAGACCACGTTATCATACAGAAATGCAGTATAAAAAGCCTTTGCAACACATAAAGATACGCACAGTATATAACAGTATATAGTATAACAGTAGGTTATTAAAAATTCCTTCTTTTTAATCAAGAGATATTTCTTCTTGAGCAAAACTAAAGTCAACATACGGTACTTGTATAGCCAGAATAAATAAATACCTGAATAAAATCACAGTTCACATTTTACCTTCTGCTGCAGCTGCATAAAGAAGCGGCTGCTATTACCAAAACTTCTGGGGGTTGAGGAGGGTGACAAACGTCAGTTTTTCGTGGTCTTAAAAATATAATGGCAAATAACATTATGATGAATCCTGTGAGCTCTAGGAAATTGCACCGGACCTCCTTGCTGCGGTGCGTTCAATGACCTCTTGGAAAAGTCTGTCTTGAAAATGGTTTTGACAATAAATCTGCAACCAAATGACTTTATCTTCTCCTTTAGTCATTGTAGGTTAACAAAACCGCTATTAAATCAACACAACTATATATTTATTCGTACAGCTCGCAACAGATGCAGAGAGTGCACTCTCTGATGATCCAATCAGAGGGCTTGAATACACTGACGTCACACTAAGCCCGCTAGAAGCATATATATATATATATATATATATATATATATATATATATATATATATATATATATATATATATATATATATATATATATATATATATATATATATATATATATATATATATATATATACACACACACACACATATATATATATTCATACTAGAAGGTACTGAGTCGCCAATATCAAAATCTGATGACTGACACTTGTTTTACACTGCAGACGCCTGCAGAGTTGAATCTGAAGTCCTCAGGCAGATTCCTTTACCTAGCAACAGGTGATGGCTGAACTGTGATTGGTTAAAAGCTTTAATATGGAACTACACGTCTGGAAGCAGCGCAGCAGGTGGAGAAGCGATGAGAGGAAGCGGACAGACCATTTGGAATTATTTAAGAAGTATTCAAGGACAAAATATGATCAACATCAACCTGTGATTCAGATATTTTTCTTATTTTTCACACCTTGTTTTCACCCTTGAATTGTATGCATGGTGCCTCCAGGATTCCGGCTGGCGGCGCCTCTGTAACACAGCTCTGTATTTTGCTGCCCTTCCAGTCCATATAGACTATTGTTGCATGAAATATTATGCTAAAACATGTCAACTTTACTTCTGCCAAGAACAGCAAAGTGCAGCCAAGTGAAAACCTACAATATTTTCACATGTTCAATACACTCCTGAAAAGTTCTGCTGCATTAATAGAAAACAATATGAACACTCACCTTGCAGTGAAACTAAAGGTGATAAATGAACAACTGTGAAAGCAGCAGCAATGAGCCACACTAGGCAGAGAGCCATATTTCCCCCAGCAGACTCTCACAAGCTCTGAAAGAGTCACATGACTGGACTTGTTTTATAATTACCCCTGAACAGTCCCCACCCCCCCACCCCACCCCCCTGACAAACACCACCCAGCTTCAGTTTGAACACACCGACTGCTGATCACAGCGCGAAACAAACGCAGCAGACTCAGAGACTCTTCTCCCCCTGAGAAAGAATAGATTTATTAACAAGAGGTAATCAGGAAAGAATACACTTTTATACAAAACTGGAAATACTACTCAAGCTGTTGAAATAGACTGAAATATAATTCTCATACCACTGGGTATTGCTCACAGCAAACATTTGATGTGCCTGTTAGAGGGTAAAGATTGATGTGCAAGGGTGGGGTTTAAATACAGTTCACATACTGTTCTAGATATAGATTTGATTTTGAACACGTGAAAGTGGTACATGCCTGCCACTTAAGCTTTAAGTGTGTGTGTGTGTGTGTGTGTTTTCTATACAAAGCTTGTAAAAAATACATATAAATATCTCAAGAAGAAGCACAATATAACTACTGTATAGTTCCTGCTAACACGTCGGCGTAGACAGGATACAGAATGTGTTACACTTATAAGTTGTTTTCAACATTTGTCTTTAAGGTATCGTACACGGAAAACTTTTTACAGAGTTGAACGATCATAAGGATAACACATTTCCAGGGATATGTTCTCAACACATTGCACGTCAGGAAATGCGACACACTGCCTGTACACAATATTGTACACAGCAAAAAATGTTTCTGCTTCATTGGCAAGTCGTAGAACAAAATAATTTACATACTTTTTGTGGTATATAATCCATTTCATGATTAAGGCAAAACCATAATGCACTGGCCAAAGAGGATTAACCGTAAAAACTAGGCTCTTACTGTCCGAGTGTATAGAAGCTGGGAATTTGACTTCCTGATGTGGCTCAATATTGATTACATCTGCTACATACATTGCCCGGCGCTTATACTCTATATACATCGTGTTGCCCACCAGGGGAATAAGGTGATAATAAGCAAAACATAGAAACCCACCTCTCCAAAACCGAAAACCAAACCGTGTGCCAGCGCATTCAGACTCCAGCACTTTTAAATCTCTCTGTTATTCAGTGGCTACATTAAATATCAGAACACATAACTCAACTTCTGCTGCAGCAGCAGTCCCACTTTTCACCTCTCCAGATTCAATCTTTAGGTTTTTTCACGAGAATAGTCAGTTGTTTGTGGCAAAGGCCATTGAAATTACATTTACATTAAGATATGAGCTCTCCGTGAAGCTGCGTCAATGAACTGCAATATTTGCATTACTTTTTATTGTGCTGCCACATGTCAGGATTTATTTATTTCTGAGGTGAAAAGTGAGAGTTGATCACCTGTCATGAGCGAGAGCTTTCTTTTTAATGCACATTCCCGTTAGAATAAAACCAATCGTCTTCTCCGTACACACTCCCATCTGATTACTCTGTGGTTTTAAAATAACATCATCATAAAATGGTTTTTTTAAAGACACATAAATGACATAAATACTCTGTAACTAGAGAAATAAAACCCCTCTGGGCGTCTACTCAGTGTCTAATAACGATTATACACAACAAGTCCTTTGGGGAGCATATACTAAGAGGGCACAGTCTACTGTGTCTAATACAAATAATAGTAAATGTACATATTGATATATGGTGTCTGTACACTCTGTGTGAGGGCTGAGTGAGAGGCCTCCTGCTCATGATGACGTTTTTGGCTCGATTCTCAGAGACGCTTCATACAGACTCTCCTCGTCCAGCACCATACTGCAGTCCAGCAGGTACTTTGCCACCTGAAGTAACAGAGATCACAGACAGGGACGGCGTTTCAGGCTTGAAATCTTTTTCCAACTGGACTGGTTCTGTGCACTGCAATGATTAAATATCTGAGTATTTCAGGTGGTTAAGTCTCGTATCGCTAAAATTATATTCATGCTCTTTGGATTTATGTGTTCGATAGTTGCAGAGTTGTTTCCACCTATTCAAACAACATAACTTCAATCCTTCACCCTTTTTTGGGTGAAAATAAATGGAAAACTCAAGAAGCATCTGGCTGAAAAATGAGTTCAGGTTGAAAAGAAACACAAGTGCATAACATCACTAATCTGATATCTCACTCTTGAATATTAAAAAAAACATTGAGTTCCTGTTTCAGTCCACTAATAGACACACGCTTGCGTCAGCCGGCTCATGGAACAAAATGTGACAGAAATACTGGTCAGATCCAGACAGCAAATCAAGAACTACAGGATCCTTTAAATCTTCTAAATCAATCTGTTTCCCAGCGGAATGTAGACAAAACAAATCGCCTCACCTTTGGTTGATAATCAATCTTGTAAGCTGTTTGCTGGAATTGCCGTATCTCTCTGATGATGTGAGAAATCTGGAAGAAAAAGCCACACAGCATAAAGGATTCCACCGCGCCGACACATCGGGGGGACGAGGCTCCGTCTCACTGAGGCTCTTTTACCATTCTCATCTTGGAGAAGTTGACCAGGTTGTCCTCGGTGTAGTTGGGCGTCCCCTCTTCGATGAAGGCCAGGTCGGTCAGGTACATTCCCAGGTAGGGGACGCAGGGGGGGTCACAGCTGAGGACAGCAGGCGGGTCAGAGAGAGAGAAAGCAACATGGGGGAAGAAACACAAGGCGTCTTTCAGCAGAACACCGTCTGCGGACACTCACTTCTTCAGCGCCTCTCGCAGGTTTTTGAATCGGCCCTCTGACGACACCAGCTTCTGTAACTTGTCAATCACAGTCTTTGTCTGGAAAATGGATCAGGGTGAAACTTGTCATCAGCACATTGAAATAAAAATCTCCAAACGTTGTTTAACTGTACGGGGCTGTGGCCAATGAAGGGAGCTTGTAACCAGATGAGAAAGGCAGGACGTCAACAAAATCAAATGTCACATAATCTGACACCGGAACGGAGCCGTTAAAACGCTAATCCTAATATTAATAACACTAATCACAGAGGCCAAGGTGGTATTATTTGGTAAAGTAATATTGGCCATGTTAGAGCCCAATATGTAACAACGACCCGAATTGTTATAAAATATAATGTAATGAAACCCAAAATGTAATAACTGGTCAATAACATAAAAAGACTCTGAGCCCAAAACTTAAAAACCTTTAAATATCATATTATGGGGCAGGAAAAACATTTTCCCCCTCATAGTGTAATAATGTTTTGGTATTTTTTACACAATTTTTTGGTTTGGACCAGAACTTCAATTTAAATATCACTGAAATAATGAGAACATTTTGGACTATTAGTTGTTG